>NC_091486.1:29115851-29425970 GCF_947461875.1 Haliaeetus albicilla
GGATTGGGCAGGCTACTGTTCAAGAAGTAATGCTGTTAGTTTTTCTAGGTCACAGTCCAAAAGTAGGTCTTTGCAATCCACTAGATCTATGCATATAAATGATGAAGCACCTTCTAAAAGAACTTCTTAAAGTGTGGGGAAAAAAAGAACGATAACCTTCAGTGTAACTGAAGTGTAACTTCATTTTTATGAAATTCTTTAGGCAATAATTCATGGATATGACAGTCTATCACATAAAAAAGCAAAATGATTTTCAGATCTTACATGACTTTTAAAAGGCCAATGGGTGAAAACTATTTCACTGAGATTTGAGATGACGCAGGTGCTCTAAGCAGAGATAGCAATAATCAAAGCTCCTGCAGTGTTTTTCATCTGTTGATGTCAAGGTACTTAGACAGTAAAGTCCGTAGGTAGGGAAAGTTCTGTAGAGATGTGGAAGTCATTAGCTATAAACCTAGATAATTTTTTCTTGGAAACGGGAAAGCCTAGAGAAGCTGGCTATGATTCAAGTCACATTGCTGATATGAAAAGATGAAGTCATTGCAAGTGTAATCAGTATTTTGAAGGGGGCAGCAATTTTGAAACATCAAAAGCACTAACATTAAAGCAAGCAAAGAAATTGGGGGCGGAGGGAAGTCCTCCATAAAAAAGCTAGCTCGCACTGATTCACTGTGCCACATTAGGCAGAAGTATAGTTCTCTGTGTGTTGTCCTAGCAGGAAATACCTGATGATTGCTAAAATATTAAGTGCTGTGATCGTGCAAGCTGGCAGCACCAAAGGGCCTGAACTGCACTATTGGATGATTACCTTTCCTCCCCCAATTCTTAAAGCAGAATGGATGGCAGTTTCAGATTGAATATATATTTTCCATCTGCTGAATAGTTGTTTTTGTTCATGCTGTTTGAGGTTAACTGTGCACGTACTAATCAAACCCACTACTTCCTTTCTCGTAAAACCAAAACAAAGCTTCATATTACTTTCAGGTACAGCATCTGGGATCAAAGCTATATATATACACACTGACTCTGTGTGGGTTCAAACATTTCGAAGATTCAGTATCCTGAAAGGTGTCGCCTTTTTTCCAGCCCTGAGAGTTCCAGTTTGTCTTAAAGTCTGAAGGCATCAGCCACCTTCAGCCCCTTCAGCATCTGTCCCAGCGCAGGAATGCTCTCAGTATTGGTCACCATGGGCTTTCTCTGCACAGCCACTGCCATTGCTGAAGGTAGGTAGATGAAGGAGGCAAGGTAGCTGGGGGTGTCTACATTTTCTCGGTTTCACATCTTTGCAGGAGATGGTCTAGGTACAACAGGGAGAGGGAGCTGACATGGAACCCCTCCATAGGACAGCCTGGGCACAAGGTCTTGGGGCACCACAAGGTATCTGGAAAACTAGATGCAGACTTTAGAGCAGTGGCATCTGTAGAGAGGCTGGGCAGGATTCAGAGTAGCTCAAGAATGAAGAAAGATTTTGACAAACCAGGCCCTGTGAGTGAAGTTGTTGCAGCTGATAACATGGATATAGAGATTGGAATGGATAGAGAAATTCTACTTTTCGTCCCACATTATTGCACCGCAGAACTGCAGAAGATAAGCCTGCCCCAAAATAGACTGATATAAAATGAGATTGAACAAACAATACTGAGTCTTCACAGCTTATTAAAGCGAAAGTCAGTGCCTTCCCATTGTGTAGCAGGATAGAGTATAGGAGTTGTAAAAAGAAGCCAGTGGGGTTGTACATGGTACACTAGTTTCCCTTTAAGATTTGTAATGATTTTTTGCAGTATATTTATCAGGCTTTGCTGTGTGCTGCTATACTGTGGCTTGGGGTATTTACTGTTGCTGTACTGTGGCTTTAGGTATATACTGTTGCTGTACTGTGGCTTGGGAATAGCTGGTTAAAAATCAGGAGGAAAAAGATCAGAAACAAAAATATACAAACAGGTTTTCCATTCAGTTTTATTGTTACCCTAATGGTTCTGTTCCATGTTCCACACAGGATGTCAACCTGTTTGTTTCTAAATGTGAATATGTTTATTTCTACCAGGCAGAAATTGTGGTTTAAATGCCTAATTTTAAATTTCAAATTTCAGCTTTACCATCTGAAGTCTATTTTTTTTCTTTCTTATGTATATTAAAAAGTTTGTGTTGAGGGAAACTGAAGCATGCAGGTCATTGCTTCAGTAAGTGGGCTGAATTACCTACTATTTAAGCAACAATTGCTGAGATTTATTATATCATTCATAGTAATCAAAGAACTTCTCGAGCTTTTTAAAGTATATTAATGCAGTGCCTATGTGAATTGTGGTCCTGGAGCCCTTTTTTTGGAAGGGTTTAGCAGCATTTCTAGGAATTACCCATGGATAATAGGAGGTGGTAGGAATCCCTGTTGTGCAGGTTTCAAGTAAATGACTGCAGATCATTTCTTGACAGTTCACTTACAGTCATGCTCTTTACTTCCTTACAGTAATGGAAGTGACTCAGCCAGCAATGGTGCTGGCCAACAGGCAAGGAGTCGCCAGCTTGGTGTGTAAATACAAGCACATTGGGAATGCAAAGGAAATTCGAGTGACTCTGCTTAAACAGACAGGTGACCGGTTCACTGAAATTTGTGCTTCAACCTACACAATGGAGTTTAAAATGTTCAGTGTGGAAGAGGTCATTCAGTGCCATGTTAGCCCTGGCCGCAACAATGTGACCCTCACCCTCACTGGCCTGCAAGCTAATGATACTGGTCTTTACGTCTGCAAGATGGAGCGGATGTACCCTCCACCCTATTTTATGAACAAGGGAAATGGGACTCATCTCTATGTCATTGGTAAGTCAAGCAGCTTTACAGTACTGTGATATTCCCAGGTTAAGGGAGTTGCTGTTCTGTCTCAAAGGTCTTCAAAGTTCTGTTTGTAAGAAGTAAGGCTTAACATTGATTCAAGCTCTGAGAATCATGATTAGCTCTAATTCCTTTCAGGTCTCCCTGCACACACCTACAGCAGGCAATGTATGGATGTTTGACAGCATAAGAAATACCATATAGTGTACATGTATGTCTAGGCAGTTAGATATGTAAGTAAGTGCAGAAACAACGGAGAGTAAAATGTATGTTCTTCTACAGATAAAGCCTATTTTCACTGGAGGTTGAGTGGGCAGGGACTCAGAGCTCAGTTTTGGTAGTAACCTGGGATAGCACATGCTAGAGAAAAGCAGTGTGGAGGCTGACATTGACTCTAGGGGCTTCCTTATGAGGCTCATGTGTGACATGACTTGTGTGATATCATGTTTTAGATCCAGAACCTTGTCCAGACACTGCCATATATCTCTGGGTATTAGGAGCTACTGCCTCAGGATTTTTTCTTTACAGTATCATCATCTCAGCCATTCTTGTGCACAAAGCGGTAAGTCCCATCAACTCAGCCCCACCCTGCTAATAACGCCCCTTTGTGTGATGAGGACAAGGAGAAAGAAATGAGAATAGGAAAGAACACTGGGAACAAATACACTGGGATGCTCCTTTTCACTGGTGCAATGCTGTTACTATATTGCAAAACAAGAGAACTTGCTAGAGCTGCCATTTAGATTTGTTTACGGCTCATGTGTGTTGCCAGAGTACCAGAAAGCAGTCAGTTTACATCAGCTGGACTGACCCTTGGCTTAGATGTGGATGCTTAGAACAGGTTGGAGTCCTGGATGCTTCTGGGATCAAAGGCAACAGTCTTCATATCTACTCTGATTTCACAACTGATTCATACAAAATCCCAGGATTTGAGTTTTTCGTTTCTTACCATTCACCTCAGTGCAAAGCAAATTTAAAGAGGCCTCCCCTTTTGATGGGGCGGAATTGTTACTTACAGCATTTTTAACTTCGCAGCTAGAAATGTCTGCACAAAGGCAAAGACATGCGAAATGTAAGCCTGGGCTGCCTCTTTCCATGGGGGTCTGGAGTCCTCAGTCTGTTAGAAATAAACCTGATGCCAAAGCTTAAAACCAAACAGTATCCCTGCCCCATATTTTTCAATCCGCCCTTGTCCCTAGAAGCTAAATGAAACTGTCTGGTGTGAATACTCCTAGTTTTGAACCACCACTGAGCTCTGAGCAGGAGCACCGTCAAAGGGCTAAATGAATGGCAGGACTCTGTTTTTTGCTAAATGGCTCCTGTAGCTCCTGATTCTCCCTCGAATGATCTCAACGGAACTTCTACAAAGAGGGGTGACAGGGGAAGGTGTCTAGAATACCTTCAACTCAGTAAAGGCAGAACATCCATCAGTTTTCACTAAAAAGTGCTGGTCAATGATTATGCTGTGATCAGTTGTTTATTTTACTGTCTTCCCGTATTTTATAGGTAAAGAGAAGACGATGTCTCACTACTGGGGTCTATGTGAAAATGCCTTCTGAAAAGCTAGAGAAAAAAGTGATTCCATTCCACATCACTGTTAACTGAAACAAGGAGAGAAACCATTTCCTAACTGGGATGGAGAGTCTGCTAATTCACTTAAGTTAAAGAAATAAAATTAATTGTCTTATTATGAAGGTGTATGGGAAGAAGAGAGAATATTTTTTGTAACTTCTATGGTTTGGAGGACAATAAATAGTTTATGCATTAATATTTCAAGGTTAACCCTGTCACATAAAAATGGCTACATTAGGCCATTGATTCTCTGAGTTGTATTGTACCAATATGTAGTCTCTATATATATACATATAGATGTATAGCATTAAGAGCTATTGCTGTTGCAGCTGAGCATCTTACTGTCAAATTTCACCATGTCTACTGATCAACTGAAATCCAAACACTATTACGACAGAGGCTTGTGTGTCATTGCAAGGCTAATACTATAGGTCTGGGAGGCAGAGGCAGAAGAGCACACTAATGTACAAAGGAATGTTGACTTGTTTCCCTGCATTGCTATTTATTGGTCCCATTTCTGGCATTAGTGCTCTGCGCTTCCACAGAGGCATCACCGTAGGCTGGCACTGATGATGCTGCTGCTCTAAAAGCCTGATCTCAGCTCCTTGCACTAGCATTGTGTCCCAGCAGTGCAGCGCTGGAGTTAACATTGATGATATCTGAGCCAGTGCTGACAGCTCGGTTGGAGAGAAAGGCTGCCCAGCAGGAGCCCTCTTAGGCTTTTGCTGGGAGGATGTTCCAGCTCTGCTGGGGCCTTGCGTTTTACAAATGCTAAATTAGCATCTATCCAAAAGGCAGAAGTATGTTGCTGTGTTTAACTGAGTCTATTTTCCATGAAAATACAGACAGTGTATAATCTTGTTTATTAGTTATGTACCATTCAATAAAAACCTTGAAGCTTTGCTGAAATTCAAGTTCATTTCTTATTCACCATTCTCAGAAGAAACAGGAAGTGGCTACATGTTAGAAAGCAGCGATGACAAGATGAACCTTTCCCCTCTGACCCTGTGTTTTGCCCTTCTGAGGGAGCCTGTGTGCTCATGCCAACAGGTACTTTCTCAGCTCTCCTTCTCAGGGGGCCACCAGTAAAATCTGTCAAGTCTTCTATTTGTCTAGTTAGAGCTGCTGTGATGTGGTTCAGAGATGTTACCAATCACCTTTTCACTTCCAGCAAAGTTAGTTACTTGCAGAAGGTAGCTGTAACGACTTCGACAGCATCTCCTGTACGTGTTTATACAAAAAGCTAGTCCTAGTTTCAAATCCTGTTTTCTTTGCACCTCTTTGACACTCTCACTCACTAAATGCTAGCCGACACACAAAGCTGTTGGAGCTTAAAACAATTTCAGCATTCTCAGCTACTAGCTACTGCTTTGACTCTTTGCTATCAAAATTCCACCTTGCAACCCCAAAACTTGGCAAAATGTGTCTTTGTTTCACAGCTGTGAATCCATTTCTTGGCTCCATAACTGTCAACCCAAACCCCACAGCCCTCTATACCATGTTCCTACAGCGGCAGCAGCTCCCAGAATACTGAATGTCATTTCTCTGTTTGTTCACTTTTTCCCTCTTGCCCCTTCCTTTGGCACCACCTCCAACTGTACAAGTAAACATTCACATTCTCAATTTGCCAGTGTTCGCAGGTGCCAACTGCTCTCTCAGTGTTGACCTACAATTGTAGTGCATTAAGTAAAAGTAGCATTTGATGACATATCCTTTTTCTGAAGGTGTTTTAGTATTCTGACATCAGTCTGGGATTTTTCCCCTAGTTTTCCACTAACCTGGTGTTTGGGGGATAAAAAATGGTCAAAGATCACATATCTGATGTCACTGCAAAATGACTAAATTTCTGCCTATTCAAGTGCAGCCCGCTCAGAGAAATGTGTTCCATGATTGGTAAAAATAGATTTGACCCACACATTCACTTGTACAAGCTGTAAGTCTTCCAATAAATATACCCTGGCAAAGCAAGAATAATTATCCAGGGCAATTTTTTTCCACCACAGCAAGTAATAGCTCAGATGTCCCCTGAATCATGTGTCTGACTCCTAATCAGGAATCAACTGTTTCTTCTTTTTCTTTTCCTTGACATTTCCTATACACTGGGACCAAGAACTTAGTTTTCTCAAGCAATGTAAAAGCAGCTCAAGTAAATTATTTTCTAAGTTTATCCCTCCTGGGTGAAGAGGTGCTTTGGACCTGTATCAACAACCTCATGACCTCTGGCCACAGCTGGCTGTGAATCTGTGTCATGGTAGAACCTGTGTACATTCCAATTCACCTTCGTTTCTGGCACGTGACCATGGTTAGGCTTTCTGCATCCACCTGGACTAATCCCTCTTAGTACACTAGCATTTTCTTGAGACATTCAGCCTGTAATGACCAGTGAAGAATTCTCCCCTAAATAAGCTACAGGTTGCTAAATTATCTGAATAGTGAAGGTTATGGGAGAGCAGAGCAGAAACTATCATCTCACATATGGCAATAGCAATATTTTGTGTTTGCTCCTGCACTTAAATAATTCCTGGTATGATGTTTATTAATTATCCTATTGGAAATTACTTTGCCCAAATTCTCTGTCTGTTCGGAACTTCTCTTTATCCTCAGTAGCTGCTTTTTCCAACCTTCTCTTATTTCTGCAGTACTTAATTTTCTCTGGCTTTCCTTACCACTGTAGCAGCCTTCCCTGAGCTAAATGTTATATAAGTATCCATTATCATTTTTATTCTAAGCCAGGATGCCCTTCTGAATTTTCTGGCTGGGTAATAGGTGCACTCAAATCAGCAGATGTAGCAGTGAAGACCAAAGTGGGATTTCAGTTCAGATTTTATTGACAATGATACTCTCGTAATTTATATCTGGCACTACAGAGATGAGTGGAGCCTAAGTGCCTGTACAGGTGATATTTATACCTATCTCCATATGGTCCATATAGAAGCTAGCTCTGAAGAGTGCAGAGCCCAGACCTCAGGGAATTTCCATTCCCCTGATGCCCTGTGCTGCCCTCCAGGACCTTGAGCTCTTTGCTTTTCCCTGATACTTGGAGAGTGTCTTGCCACAATCAACACTCAAAAAAATTTGACATACGCAAGCCAAATTAATAGTTTTCTGTCAGATCACAGCAGTACCAATATGAAAGATGCAAACTCTAGGTCAGTGTATATCCCAGAAAATGCAATAAAGAGGAAGCCCTAACTCTTTCTGGGAATAATGTGAAAAGCAAAGGTGAAAGGATTTGGTCTCAGAACTCTGCTCATTAGAACAGGGAGCTTAAAAACATAACTGAGTGTCTTACCTGGACAGCCAAATAATGAGACCACACTGCTCGTTGAGGTTCAGGAGGAGTCTCTTCTGATGTCCCCTTCACCCAGCTCGGAGATATGTCAGCCTGTTTGTGAAACAGAGATAGTGAATTTCTGGCTGCATCTGAGTGGGCATTCACAGGTATACTTGTCTGCATCAAAGACAATGGTATATGCATATACCACTCCCCATCCCCCAATATTCTACTTTCATTTTCATCCACTTTTTTATCTGAACTATTTTTCTTCTTGCCATTTTCAACTATCAGAGTTCTAGCTGATACAGAAAAACATGTGACAAAAGTCTCCCACCTGGCTACCCTATGAGTAGGCTAATGAGTAATCCATCATTTTAGCATTAGAGATTTTCCTGCGAAGCATTCAGATTCCCCACTCTTTGGAGAAATATGTGAATCTGAACTCACTACTCAGTCAGGCCTTGAGGTCTGTAGGAAAAATCCATTCATCCTGTTTTCCACAGATCTTTACCAAACTAAAAAAAAAAAAAAAAAAATCAAGGACCCATAGGCTATGCAAGAGCAGACTTTTGTTGACCTATTCCTATCCTCCCTAACCTCCTGACCTTTGCTGAGGATTCCCCTGGGCCTAATTTCTTGTTTTTCAATAGTCAACATTTGCATTGGCCAGGTAACTTCTAACTGGTTTGATACAATTCCTGTCTGAGTACTGACTTCAAGCTTTGCAGCTCCAAAGAGTGAGTATATGTGTGAGGGGCTGAGGTGAGATTTGGAAGCAAAGTACTTTGGAAGGTAAGATAAGACTGCCTTCTTCTTTTCACTATACAAAAGCTATTGCTGGGGAGAGAGCCCTGAAAAATAAACCAGAAAATGCATCAGTTTTCCCTGCAATGGGAACAGTCGGAACCATGACTAAAGAGCTCTGCCTCTAGGAGAGGCATAAATAGAAATCAGATGATGTAGCCAAGAGTTAATTATGAAATCCAAACCAAAGAAGGCTGGTGTATAGCAGATGGTTTTATGCATTACTAAAACCTTATTCTTGTCATTTGTAAACTGCATGCCTGTTTGAACACATAAATGGTACTTTGAGCTAGCTTCTATCACAGCTAGGCTGTGGGGCCTCTACAGTCCCTGGGAGGGTAACGTAAATTTTGAATGCAGGCTTATGGCTGGGAGGGATGTGTGGAGAAGAGGTGAAATTCAGAAAATTTTTGAGCTGCACAGAATGAGGAAAGATTTACCAATAAACAGCACCATACTCTGCTGATCCTGTGGATTCCTGAGCATCACTTGGGCATAATTATTCCTGTACTTCTACGCACAGACATTCAGCACTTACATGACCTTGTTACCATTTTGTGTGAATGTTTTTTGTGACTGATAAAAGACCAGTCTTATTTAAGGGTACCTTTATATCATATATCAAAGAGGAATGGTGAGGAACTGGTATGTTTGAGCAAATAACAATTACTGATAAAAGATCTTAGTAACTATGGGAAGAGGGGTTGTAAAAATTGCCCCTGAAGTCAGTTTAAAATTTTTTGTTGTTTACTAGAGGGACAGAGCAAAGAAGAGTTCAGGTAAGGGACAAAACTTCATTGGGAATCATTAACAGTTCCAGCTGACATGACAGGGCAAATTCTTCCATGAAGAAGGAGATTATTTACTGCTCAAAATTTCACTATTCTTTCCTTTTTTAACTTTTAAAATGGAGATTTCTTTCCATTTCCATAGTCAGCTGTCTTAACAACAGTCATGTTTTTATATCTTAATGAACATTTTTTAGTGGTTATGAAGTTACAGTTGAACAAAAAGTTCTCAGTTTCTTCACTGACCATTTTTCTTCTTCATTCTCTTCTGGCTGCTGTTCTGAAAAAGTAGTACTTCAAAATGTTCAGTTTGATCTGCTTCATTTGCTGCTCTGCTGTGGGACGTTTCTACAAAACAACACTTCTGTTCCAACATCCACATGATACAACTGAGGTCCCAAACTTTTCAAGTTACTTTTGTTCACAGGAGCAGCAACAGGCAAGCTTCCTGCAGCAGAAGAGGTAAAACAGAGGCATTTTTCAATATACGTATATTACAAATCAAAAATAAAAATATGCAGTGAAAATTAGGATTAAAGCATCTGGATGAGTTCTGTTATAGCACAATATTTACAGGCATGCAATTTTCTTGCAAACATGCTATGTAGTACTTCTTTATTCACCAGTAGAATTGATAATAAGAAAGCAAATCTTATTAGCTATAATAAGTAATTAGTTCAGTTCAGTAATTAATGAAATATTGACTGTTCAAAATGAAAAATAATGTATTGATGGCTCTTTGTTTTCATTACAAACTCTTTACACATAGGGCAGCCATTAGAGTCATCTTTTGTATCATTGACACTGTGCAGTAACTGTGCAGCTGCAGTTGCCCAGTGTTGTCCTGCCAGAGTCCAGGAAAATCATGTCACAATCCTAGAAACCATATATCAGGCAACCTGACAGCTATGACCTTGACTAAAAAAATCCATTTTGAGAGATGTTTCTTCCATCACTGGACTGCTTCTGGATTAGTTGGGTTTTTTTCAAAAAAAAAGCAAGACCTTGTTTTTAAGGAAAATGGAATTTCACACCTAATTACATGATTCCAGTAGGTGGGACTTTAAGAAGACCACCTCCTGTAACAGGATACGTGATACAACTGGGAGAGCTTGAAACAGTGGGTAACATCTGGTTGGACTATGCTGTGTCATGGGTGGGATTTATTGACTTTCATACTCGGCCCTGTGATGCAGCAGCTTGTACTGAAAGGTGGAACAAGCGGCAGGATGCTTTGTTCTTCCCAGCCAGGATCATGGCCTGGGATATGGGTGTTCTATGGGAAATGAACATCAATGTTTGGGCTGAGATCACCATTTCCATGAAAAATATAGGGTTGCTCTTTTTACATAAATAAAAATATCTATACTGAGCAAAACCTCCATGTTTCTTTCAAACAAGAAACTGAGTAGCCAGACCCCAAATACTCCTAGAGTTCAGTACACACAGGCAATAAAGGAATCTTGCTCTACATGAAATGGGTTATTGTTAACTTACTACACCTTATTGCTGCTTTTAGAGCTTCTGCTTGGGGATTTGTAGCTTCCTTGAACTAGCAATGACTGGGGCCAGCACAAGTACTGCTTACTTTTGTGCAAACTAGAAAGTCTCCCTCCAGAGTGTGAGGGAATTGGTATGTACTAACTTCCACAGTACTTAGTTCCGGGCACTTGCATCATCATAAACTATAACAAATATCTCAACCTCCTTCCTCCCTTTGAAAATTCTCATTGAAATCTGGTCTCTGTTGGCCTTCAGCCACACTGCAGAGACCTCTCTTCACGTGCTGGTGTGTGGGGAAAGCTGAGGTGTTTGAAGTTTTGTAGAAACTCTGATACGACTTCTTTTCTTCTTGTATGTTTTTGGAGTCAGCCTTCTTACCTGCTAGACACAGTCTCTAGTTCCTGCTGTTGTCATCTTTTTATTTCATTTTAACCCAAATAAATAAAACAAATACGTGATTAAAAATAGGCCTTCTCTTCTCCTGTGCTAGAAACAGTGTTAGGCAGTGCTATGGAAACACAAAACCTGCTCTAATTGATTTGCATCATACAGATTAAAAATCTAGATGCAATGAGCTTGTCAAAAATTGTAGAAATACTTGGGGGCGAAACAAGAACCAAAAATAATCAGCATTTGAAACCGTCACAAAACGTGGTATGTTAGCAGTACTTAATCAAGATCAGAAAGCAAAACAGTTCATTTCTCTGTAAGTTATCAAATTCTTCTGGTAAGTGACACTCTGGAAACATTTGATAGCTTCATAACTGGCTGACTTAATGTTTTACACGCAGGAAAGATGGCTAGAACAGCAGTAATCAGCAGAATAAGTTGGTTTCATAGTTGAGCTTTGGTGAGGTGTTACATCGTGTGGGTAGCATTTATAAGAGCTCTCTCACTTTTAATTCTGTAGCAAAGATGACTGTCTGCTTCACAAATTAATAATATTTTCCTTTCTCTTATAATGCCAAACTAATTCATTATATCATATTTTATTTTATGACTATTTGTCTAGTATTCTTTTTATAGTACTCTCTCATTAAGATGGAACATCTTTTATGCTCTTTTCTCTCTTCGTCTCTCTGCAATAATATCATGTCATTATAATAATTTTACCAATAGGTTCCAAACTGATGTTACTCCCCCTCCCATATGTAAGCCACAGGCGCATATCCGGTATAAAAATTCTTCACATTAACGTCATCATTTATACTGTAATTTGCAGATTAACTTCCATTATTGTTTCTATGGTTTTACTTTGTATTTTATGATTAAGAAAGACCAGGCTTCCATATGATTTTATTAAATACAGTGATTGCTCTACTACCACTGATCACAAGGAAGTTGTGGTTCTTTCATGGGAGTGGACAAAGTTGCTTCACTCTCAGGTTTCAGATGTCCCAGTTGGAAATACACCTTAAGCATTTGCGTTATGGTTCCTGGAAGTAAAGCAGCCATGATGCTAAGTGTGGACACGTTTTTCCTTTCTCCTCTTTTGTTTTTCAATGCTGGATGCTCCATAGGACCAGATTGCTAATATCTTATCCAACAAATATGTGAAACAGTTAGGAGGGGACACAGGCTACGTCTGATTTGGTAGGTGGATGACAGGCAGAGGAGGGTAACAACCTGCAAGGCATCTGAATTGAAAGTCAGGCTGCAAAAGGAAGAGTCTGGAGGAACTGAGAGGAAGTCAGCCTGTCTGCATATAGCATGAATGTCATCTTTAAATGCGGTGCTTTTTAAAATTATTCTCCCCCAAAAAGTCAGTTTAGATGTGGCAACATGGATGCTTTTGGTATTACTTTCCAACATGCAGAACAGGACACACTCAGAACCTAGGTCTGCTCTAGATGGATGAAGTATTTGAACTGAATATCCTCTTCCACTGATAAACTGCTCACATTAAACATTTTGTCTATATCTATTTTGGCAAATTTTTGTGTATAGAAATATTCTGAAAAAAAGGAAATATGTTGGTATTTCAAAATGAAATACTTTGACTTCTTTGAAATAGTGTTTCACTTTAAAATTTTCTTTAACTATACCGAATTTATAACGAAAAGCCTGTTTGCCAAACATAAAATTATTTTTTTCTCAACTTCCTTGTTTGTCAAAGTTTCAGATTCTTTTCAGATTGGACAGTGAATTTAAAACTAGTTATTCTCATACATCTAGTCTTTGCAAAAAACCAGAAATTATGTATGTGAGTGTCAAATCTGTAAAAAAAAAGATAATGAAACTTTAATATCGCAAAATCCAGATGAGGCCAAATGTAGCAGAAACTATTGTGTTGATCTTCCTTTCTCACCTTACAATAAAACCAGAAGCATTTTGTGTTAGTTATGACATTCAAGTGGGTAATGAAGATACAATTATTTTTCAATAACTAGTCAACCTTTTTTTCTGATTATAATTCTTTTTATGCTATAGGTAGTTATCATTATGTGATACCAAGTTCAATTCATTATTATGACAAATAGAACTTTAGATATTGCCAGTTGGACCCAGCTGGATTTTTCCAACTTCCTTTTAACTTAATCCTTTCTTTACTCTATGAAGTTAATTGTCCTGGAGGCCAGTATATGGATTAAAAGCATTGACACTTGTAGCTAACTACTCAGACTCATACTAAAAGCTCGTTCATGTGGCTTTAAGCTCATGAATAAATCACAAAATCTTACTCATCATATAATAGTAACAACAGGGTAAACTTTAGTGAAATGTTTGGGTGTTGCAGAAGGCTGTCCCTGCAACAGAACTGGAAGAGCAGAAGCTGAAAATAGCTTGTTGTATGTGAAGCAGGTAGTGTGGGAAAGTAGAATTAGGATTTGAATCTATTAAACATATACAATGAAATATAGTAATATAGAAATATACATATGGAATATGCATAGCTCTATAATGAGTATGCATGCCTGAAAGCTTCCCATGCTACCTAAACCCACACTTTATTATAATAAAAACTCTTGAACAAAACTGTCACTTATTCAGTAATACATTGTCTTCCCTCTGTTCTGAAATAAAACCTACAAATTATCTTAAAAATGAAGTGTTGCCAGTTTCTGTCTAGTTGCTAGAAAATATTTCCATGTTTTGCTGAAATGCTGTTTTCAGTTCTTTCAACATGAAACTGATGCTCTGACGATATGTGATCACTAGAGATACCATGGCATTTTCATAGTGTGCTTAAAAAGAATACCCCAGCAAAATCTCAAATCAAGATATTTTACAAATCATGTAGAGTTCTCTTTAGTTCCTGCCCTAATTTATTCACTTGGGTATGCATGAGTACATGGCTGCCACTTTCCAGTGGTGGGTGAGTTGGTCCTATTAGTCGCCTTCACATAATTAGAATTGGCCAGAAAGTTCATACAGAAAATGCTCATTTGTTTAAAAAACTCTCTGTGTGTGTGCGCATGTGCATGCACGTGTGCAGCAATGAAACCATTTTTGACAAAACTTTCATTGGGTCAAAGTTAGACTTTCTGTTCAGTGCCAGAGACAGGAACAAGAAGAGCCACTTGCCCGAAGGTTGTGGTACTCAGCTGGGAAGTGAGACACACACATGGCTGCTGCCTGATCCCACATCAAAGGCAGGAACATGCCTAGACCACTGACTGTCCTAGGAAAGTGCTCACGGTCTCTGCACTTTCAGTGGAAAACCTTCAAGGCTGGCAGGCCTTCCTTATTTTTACTGAAAATCTGTTAAAGCTTGCAATTTTGCACTGAGGCAGATTGGGAAATTCTTATCTTGAATCTTTGCAAGTCAATAGCAAACATCGTAATGATTTATTTGTTTGTTGTATTAAAGCTCTTTGAGATTGCTAAAGAGGGTATGCTATTAACAATGCTGTCCTGTTACAGCACAGATCAGCAGCAGAGTTAGTGATGAGTACTGTGAATATATGTCATGCAACAGAACTAGGAAACATTGTTGTCGTGGTTTAACCCCAGCCGGCAACTAAGCACCACGCAGCCGCTCACTCACTCCCCCCCCATCCAGTGGGATGGGGGAGAAAATCAGGAAAAGAAGTAAAACTCCTGGGTTGAGATAAGAACGATTTAATAGAACAGAAAAGAAGAAACTAATAATGATAATGATAACACTAATAAAATGACAACAGTAGTAATAAAAGGATTGGAATGTACAAATGATGCGCAGGGCAATTGCTCACCACCCGCCGACCGACACCCAGCCAGTCCCCGAGCGGCGAATCCCTGCCCCCCACTTCCCAGTTCCTAAACTAGATGGGACGTCACATGGTATGGAATACACTGTTGGCCAGTTTGGGTCAGGTGCCCTGGCTGGGCATGAGAAGCTGAAAAAAATCCTTGACTTTAGTCTAAACACTACTGATCAACAACTGAAAACATCAGTGTTATCAACATTCTTCACATACTGAACTCAAAACACAGCACTGTACCAGCTACTAGGAAGACAGTTAACTACATCCCAGCTGAAACCAGGACAATTGTTTTCAACAATTTTGAGACACTTAAATATCCTTTACTCAGTAGATTTTTGACAGAAGAAACTGACTGTATAATGTTCGAAACCAATAAGCATCATTCTTTCCTATGCAAGAAAGATCTCTGGTCTGAAAAACTCATATGTAACTCATATCACCCATTTAGGTGCTGCTACCTACCAAGGATTAGTCTTTTTAATCCATTTCCAGCTGGAGTTTTATCTATGCTCGTAATACTGTATTTAATTTTTCTTTTCCCTTTCCAAGTCACACACATATTGCAGTCATGCATGTTATTTGTTCTGTTTGTAGGTATTTAAGCGTGAGATATCATAGCTCATCTTTCTGAAACTGGCAAACTATGTAGCAGACTGTGCCCTTGGCTCTGAGCCCTGCTGCAGCTAACTTACTCTGGGACAGAGATTTCCAACAGCAAGACAGGCTGTACATATGTATTTGTCGTCACCAGAGCAGTCTGCACTAGGCACATATTATACAGAGACCTTTTAATAAAATAAAGTTGTCTCCTACACTTTTTAAATTCTGGCAATTCAGGCTTCTTAAATGGCTTATTAGTTTGCCCCTGTAGGCTCCTTCCTTTTCCCTGTATTTGTTTTTAAATCTGTAAGTGTATGCCTTTGTGAGTATTCTGAGCCTTACAGGCTGCTGTATGGTCACATTTCTAAGTGAATCCACAGATAGCTGCTGCAAAGCGAATCTCTAGCAGTTTTCTTCATGATGAGTTTCTCTTCCTTCCTTCCAGAGACACAAAATAAGACAGTCACTGTTAATTCACTGGCTGTGGGAATACCAAAAGACACTCAGTTCTGTGGTAGGACAACACAGTAGCAGTAATTCTTTATTTTGTATGTGGTAATATTATTATTTGCAATAATCAAGAAGAGTACAATATAAATGAGTACTAATAAAATAGTACCTGCATTACAGTGTCTGCAGGCATGATTCAAGACCAGACATAGCAGGCAGAAAAAAAAGGGTAGAAATGATGCTAAAAGACACTGCAGCAGCTATACAGATTTCCACCTCTGAATTCCTAGGTGGTGAAGCACAAAGCCCTTCCCCTTTGGTGCTTCTGTTGGAAAGGGTGAGTTGGGATTAGATTTAAAACTTATACAGACACATCACAGAGAATGTGAGAATGCCACAATTCAGACTGCCTGGAACAAAGGCATGGAGAAACATGGGATGGTTGAGGTGGAAAGGCACTTCTCCAGATTGTCTAGTCCAACCCCATTGCTCAAAGCAGGGTCAGCTGCTGTCCCAGTGTTTGACTACCCTCAAGAAAAAAGTTTTCTTATTTTTAAATGGAATTTCTTATATTGCTTCTCCTGTCACTGGGCATCACTAAGAAAACTCTGGCTCTGTCCTCTTTACAACCCACATCAGGTATTTATACACACTAATAAGATGCCTCCTGAGCATTCCCTTCTGAGGGCTAACAGTCCCAGCCTCTGTGAATTCAGGAATAGCCCTTGCTTGACTTGGATGTGTAATTGACCTGTTAGGGGACAACACATTACTCACTTAATTCAGTCTGCAGGCTGCTCACAGAGTTCTGTGACAATTTTTTTCAAGGCTGCTTGCTTCCTTTGTCAGTACTGAGCATATCCGACTGCACCCACCACCAACTGTGTTGCAGGAGACTGTTACATGGGTGAACTGCCTGGCTTGCAATAGAAATAGCAGGTCAGTCAGAGAACCTGCAATTGTTGACCTACACAATCACCCCAAAGTAGCACCTTTGTCCTACAAAGCAATAAGCCCACCCGAATAGCATTACAATCCTATGAGCTTCAAACAATATGCAGGATATTGCACTTCGGCTTTGATGTTATTTATCAAACCAAATTGCAATTTGCTATCATAGTCAGCAACAACAAGAACCTAAGAACATAACTAAGCCCGTAGCAGGTCAGACAGATGATGCACTCCACCCACTGTCCACTTTCCAACAGTGACCAAGAGCAGATGTCAGGGAAGAGTATAAAATCAAGGAAAATATGCTATGAAACCTTCCAAAAATACTGTCCCAGCCCTCCTTCACCAGCAGCTCAGGAACTTCAAAGGGTGGTGTCTTTGTATTTAACAACCCTAAGGGATTCCTCTTCCCTGGATTTATCCTGTCACTTTTTGAAACCCTGTGGACATTGAGTCCAGGTAAACAAGGATGATCAGCTGTTCTGTATTACAGAAGAAATGGAAGAACTTGAAAAAACTCGAATAGCCTTGAAAACAGCAGAAAAACCTAGACAGACAAAAGGTGATAATTGAGGTAGTTTTCAAAGCTTGGAAACAATGAAATGTTTCTTTTCATAGTGGAAAAATAGTTATGTTTCCATATCAACTAGAATCATTTGTAGCTCTATTATATAAAGCTAATAAAAAAAAAATCACCACTTGCTCCTCTGTAAACCACTAACAGTAATCACCTAGTTATGAAAACGTAACTAGAAGGAAAGATGCAAATGGCCAAATTAAGTTTTTCCCCTTCAACTATTTTTTTTTCTTCAAGCAAAAAAGGTACCAAAATAGTCCATCATGAAAGCATTACAGAGCCCTCACTGATGTCACTAGAAAACGTAGTGTAACCACAGCAACCCAATGAGAAGTGCCGTGACTGGCTTACTTTTTTTGTTACAGCTTTTTTCTTACCTAGCACAGAAGGAAAGAAACCAACAGCCTGAAGAGCTAAACACCTAAATCAATATAACATGAATCAATGACTTGGTAACTAAAGAATCCTATATTGTTGATTGCATGTGCAGTAAGACCCCTAGTGTAAGAAGTAATACATTTGTACGTTCCCCATCATACTGTGAACACCAACAAAACAAACAGTGCTTAAAAATTCCTGGGCCGCAACAAGCACTCCCTAACATCAGGCACAGAGATAAGTCTTTAAAAGTGTCCTGGTTTCAGCTGGGATAGAATTAATTGTCTTCCTAGTAGCTGCTACAGTGCTATGTCTTGAGTTCAGTATGAGGAGAATGTTAATAACACACTGATGTTTTCAGTTGTTGCTAAGTAGTGTTTAGACTAAAGTCAAGGATTTTTCAGCCTCTCATGCCCAGCCAGCCAGAAAGCTGGAGGGACACAAGAAGTTGGCACAGGACACAGCCAGGGCAGCTGACCCAAAGTGGCCAACGGTGTATTCCATACCATGGGATGTCCCATCTAGTTTAGGAACTGGGAAGTGGGGGCGGGGAATCGCCTCTCGGGGACTAGCGGGGTGTCGGTCGGCGGGTGGTGAGCAATTGCACTGTGCATTATTTGTACATTCCAATCCTTTTACTATTACTGTTGTCATTTTATTAGTGTTATCATTATCATTATTAGTTTCTTCTTTTCTGTTCTATTAAACCATTCTTATCTCAACCCATGAGTTTTACTTCTTTTCCCAATTTTCTCCCCCATCCCACTGGGTGGCGGGGGAGTGAGTGAGTGGCTGTGTGGTGCTTAGTTGCTGGCTGGGGTTAAACCATAACAAAAACGATCTGGGATAACCAATAGAAATATAATCACATCCAACAGCACCTTTGAAGAGGTATACAGTAGCACCTGAAGGGCCACTTTTGTCAAAGGGAGGATAGTTCAGCTAACAAAACCAAGCAGGAGCTGTGATGCTGATCTCTGTGGTATGTGCTGAACACAGCTTCGTTCCTAACAGCTTCCCAATGGCCATACTTTGCCTCTGCTGCTGATGCAGTACAGCAGACAGACAAGGGATAAAGAATTCTAGCAACCAAACAGGGCAAGCAGCAAGAAGAGTTGACTTTGAGTTAAAGAGAGAGAACACATACGTGTGTTACTTTTCAGTGGTCACCTGAAACAACGGAATGAGCAGCTGATCTATAAGCAGATCTACAGAGAGAAAACTGAGATTTATTGCACCATATTTTCCAGGGCTATCTGATGAGACATAGCTCCATTCCTGGCCTGGCAGCAAACCAAGGCAGCTTCCAGCCAGAAGGGGATTCCTGAGGAATTCTGAAGTTAGGCTTGGGAACAGTGCTATGATTAGCCCCAGACACTAATGTAACATTAACGTTTAGAAGCAGTATCAACACAGTGAGAACAGAGAAACACCAACTTTCACCTTTTCTGATAGTCATCTAACAATTCATGAGAATGTAAATGTAAGGCCTGGCTGTACCAGATGAGAACAAAAACAATTGTAGGTCAAGTATCTTGCCTCCCAGATAAGTATCCAACAGTGGGTGCTTAGCGAGGAATGTAACAATGGGAAAAAAGCATATGGTAATGCTATCCTGAAGGACTCTCACAACCTACAAAAATTTGCAGGTTGAGGACTTTTCTTGGGTTCGTGTCTTTGTAACTCAGCTGACTAAGATAAGGACACAGAAAATCCAGGATTCTGTAGCATCTATACAAACAATATGGACATTTCTATTTCCCCAGCTTCACTACACTGCAGCAGGCTCCAGCAGGTTGCTTGACTTCTCCTCTGGATATGAGTGTGCTTTGCTGTGACTCAGTCAGAATCGCATGAGGCTACAGACCCAAAACTGAAGAAGCACTTTGGCTAGGGCAACAAAAGCCCCCTGATCAAATGTTCACTTTTAATGACCAGCAACCACAGAGCTGAGATCAAAGAGACCAAGCGTGGAAAGCCCGTTCTTTAAAGTTTGCCAGCAGTCAGTCATGGGCCAGCAGGGAGCTGCTCATTCCTCCTATATGATGTGTATACATCTGCCTGGGCCAACTTAATAGTAGCTGGGAACAGCTTAGACTGAGCAGAGCTCACTGAGGTTTTATTCTGAGAGCAAGGATATATTAGCTACTGCAGACCTTGCTGAAATGTAACCAGATTATTTCTGCATTCAGGCTTGCTCTGTGATCCAGTTAAGAGCTAGTTTGAATATGTTCACCCTGAACTGTACAAAGTGTGCACTAGAGACACAGAAGAACAGGTAACCAAGATCGGAGCTAGGCAGCTGCAGAGCTAGTTGCTTTTGCTGCGAGTGCTGTGTCTTAGTGCTATTAACTTTTGTAATTTGCATGCACTGCAGTTTCTTCTGGTTGCACTCTCAGGGTGAAGTCCCCGATAATCAAGCTGATTTGACATAGTTACGTGTGGCTGTGGAGGGCCCTTGAAATGAGGAAGAATGTCTATCTTGAAGGTCCAGGTTCAGCAATTAAGAAGTTGTGCAACTTATTCTTACAAAGTAGCTATGCCTGTTTCCCAGGAGAATGGAGGCCCATGGAGGCTGGGAACTTCAGTGAGGAAATCTGGAGTCTTTACATGACAAAGGCCAATTCACCAGAATATCCTATGGTGATCTGTAATGTGATCACTGTGGTTAAAGTGATGTTTTAGAGTAGTCATTTCAATCACCTATATTCTCTAGAGAATATAGATATCTGATTTCTACTTTTTGCTTGTTGTCATTCTAATTTTTACTGCAAATTCTTTTTCGTGTGGTGACAGCATCTAAGCTGGCTTCGAGAGGGGTGCCTATGCCCCTCCCTTACAGTGAGCTCCTGAAAAACACCAAATGCTTTTCAGCTTTGCTTTACTGGATTAAAAATAGTCCGGAACAAATAGCAAACACATCAGAAGGGTTTATAGACAATTCCCATCCTGTCTCCTACATTCTTTCAGGCAGGTATTTGCTCCCAGGCTTAATGTTGGTTAACTCAGTGACCACCCGAGTGGCAGCAAACCCTGCTGAGTTCTGTCTGGCCTCTGGGGAGTTCCTTCAGCCACCCTGGAGGTATGGCTGTCCTTCACTCTTCACTATAGTGTCTCCAAGTCTGCATGAGGCACACACTTGCAGTTCCTTGCTGTGATTCCCTGGTCTTTCACTTCCAATGGTCCCTTCAGCTGTCCCTCTGCCGCAGCATATTCAGCTGCTCGCACAGGGATGAAGCAACTCTTGCCCTTTGCAAGAGTTTCCAGCCAAGCCGCCCTTCCTGAAGGATGACAGTCCAACAGCCGATCAGAGGCACCATTCACCCCAACGGCTTATGCAGGGGCTGAGTCTTCCCTCTGCACAGGCAGGGCAGACCCCTGCCCAGAACTGCCCTGGGCACCATAGTATAAATGCTCTGCATGTGCTAGAGACTCTGGGTCTGCTGGGCAGATTGGAGAAGATGATGCCTTTGATCACTGGAGCCTCTGCGTGGCTGCAGGGAACTGTTTCTGGCCAGGATACAGAAATCAGGGCTGTTGTGACAGAACTAATTTTGCTCTGGATTTCTTTTGTACCCTGGACTTTGTATCAATGCCAGGATAAGGTATTAGCATGATCCTTGTTCTCTCGAGGACGTGATGAGACATATGCCCTTATGTGAGAATTTTGTCCTCTTTTCCAACTTAACACATGCAGACCAGTACCACATACTTCCTTTAACATGTTTTGCATGCTAGATGTTTCCAGACCCTGTATGACCACACAAGCCATGCTGACCATCAGTGTTTTATCTTATCAACTAACTGCTCCGATTTCAACAGGTTCATCAATATAACTAGTCTCAGTAAATTGTTACTGATCATGTAGTAAGGGGGGAGGGACCTTCCAACACGAAGCCTCTCTGCTCTGGATGTGGGCAATCACAATTTTACTACCAAGCCAACCTGGTCTTTGGCTGGAACAGGCAATCCTCACTCAGTCCCCTGAGGAGGGGCTGCTAACAGTCAGAATGAAACACAGTGACAGGAAGAAAGAAGTGACTTCTATTCAAACTCCTTTGCCTCTTGGTCTTTCCTGGCCTGCTGGAAGGATTATTTTTACAGCTCGTTCTTTCTCATCAAATTAGCAAGCAGAGAACAGTGTTCAAATGCCTACACAGAAGACCATTCTCAGCTACGACACTTTCAAAACCTCCCGAGCCCTAAGAAACCCGCTCTGTCCCTCCAAGTGCAGGCATCGGAGATGGAAACATCGCACTGGAATCTGCTGTGCAGGTTTCAGAATTTCTTCCTGATGGACCCCCCGCCCCCCTTTTAAACATAAAGCCACGTGTATGTGGGGAGACTCACGTGGGATTCTAGGACACCACAGAGAGCAGTCAGACCTTCTAAGGGTCAGCAGACAGGGACCGACGCCGGGCGCCTCAGCGTGACCCTGGAAGGGCTGCACCGCAAGCCACGTGCTACGCTCGGCCAGGGCGAAGGAGACCCCAGTCTGGCACCTAAAGATAGTTCCCCCAAAACACAGGTGCGCAGCCAGGTCGGGGCGGAGCCCGGCCCGGGGCCGGGGCGGGGGCCGGGGCCGGGGCCGGGGCCGCGGCGGCGGAGCGCGGGCCGGCAGCGCCCCCGTGCGGCCTCCCCGCGGCGGCGCGGGCGGCGCGGCCTCGCCCCGCTCCCGCCGCCCGGGGAGACCCGCCCGCGGTTTCCTGCCTCGCACGCGGGCAGCGGCCGTGGCCGCGGGCGGCTTCGCAAGCCGCCGGAGCAGCCGCGTCGCGGCCCGTGGGGATCCGGCCGCGGCTGAGCGGACCCCGCCGCGGGGCTGCGTGCGCCTGGGCACCGCCCCGGCCCCAGCAGGAGGGCGGCATCGCTGCTTCTTCCTTGGCTGGGCCCTGGCCAACACCCTCCTGAGATGGGGGGGTTCCCTTCGTCCCGGGGGGCTCCGCTAGCAGAGGTGCACACAGAGCAGGTGTGGTGGGTCAGCAGCGGGACGCAGAGGACTTTCGCCCCGGGCCTGGCGCCGAAGGCAGTGGGTTCGTCGCCCAGGAACCACTCCTCCGCCTGCCCCGTGGCCCACTGCCGCTCCTCCCGTTTCACAGCACCCAGCTCAGCTCGGCCTGAAAGGCAGCTCTTGGAAGCATCTCCTGCCTAAGGGTTAAGAAACCCTTCCCCAGGCCCTTGCCACAGGGGCCCAAGAGGTGACACAGCACTGCAGCGGGCTCTGCCCTGCTTTGGTCGTCTTTGTTCTGGCACCAGTAAGAGGAGTGCGGCTGGACTAAGACCTGAGCGTGACGGGAACCGGTGATCTCTGCTCTGCAGGTGGGAGTATTGCCTTCTGTAGCTTTGGCCTACATGTACAAAGCAGTTTCTTCCCAAGTCGGGAACCTGTGAGATTCTGAATGACAGACACAAAACAGAGGAGATGTGGCTACATGTTTGAGAAAGCTGTGATTTTATTGTTTGTACTCCTCCAAATCCAATGCCTAAGCCTAGCTCCAGTTGATCACTAATAGCAACAGCAAAGCCTGGCCTGAAAACACTTGAAAGACAGACTTTTCAAAAGCGGTTCAAGTCAGCTGGGAACAGACAGTGGCACGTGTGTCCTCAGCCATTTCTGTGTTTCTGGAAGTCCAAGCCAGGGTTGTGCTGCTTCACCTGTCCTTGCAATTTCCAGCATGACATTTGATTTATCTGCAAAACTGCATCACAACTTTGGGGGCTGTTTCTGTTGGAGAAAGTTCCCCTTTGTTATACTGTCAATGCAGTGATAGCAAAAGTTTACCTTTAAAAAGTAATCACAGCAATGCCGAGATAAAGATCACACCACAAACCCCAAGTACCACCACAGTATGTGGCTCTTTCAGTCCTAACTCCTCCAAGGCAGCTGACCAGATAACCACGTAACAGGAGTCCCCACCCTACTACGAGCTTTGGAACAGTTAGGGTGTGAAAATTTTACAGAATGTGTTTAATTCATCACGGTCACACTAAAAAGACAATTGAATTCAAATCTAAAAGCAGAATAACTTTCATGGTCACCCAGCTCATCAGCATGTATCTGTCATGCACTGATCTACAAGTGGCAAGAAAATAACAGTCTGGGTCCCCAGGTTTGCACTTCATTTTGGTTTTGCGTATTTACTATTCATTCTGGAGACCTCCGTTCCAAACCTAGCTATAAGTGGTGCTGGTGACAAAAAGTCCCGCTCAGCAGCGTGTTGGCCACAGGGGAACCGTAATGGCTTCAGAAGCTATCCTCCTCCTTCCGGAGCACTGCCCATGAACCCAGGGCGCTTACAACCCTGGTATTCTCCTAAATACCTCCTGCACACTCAGGCATATACCACTGACTGATACCTACTGCTTACAGTCCTCTTCCCAGTACACCTTGAAGGACAGGAACATGGTTGTTGTCTTTGTTGTTGTTATTCAAGATAGTAAACCTTTCACAGCCATCCTGTAGGTCTGCAATCCACACCACCAGCATATGCACATGACCTTCATTGGTCCATTCCTGTCTCTACTGTGTCCTGGAGAAGTGGTTAGGTACCTCTTTAGATAACTGTATTGCAGCAGGCACAGCGGCTGGATATGCAGAGGCATAGCAGCCCCTGAGACCAGATGGAGACAGTCTTTTGCCTAGATGGCTCTCAATGCCTTGAGCCACCCAGTCCAAAACATTAGTCACAAGATTTGAAGTGGCATTTAGAATCATCGAACCATAGAATCGTTTGGGTTGGAAGGGACCTTTAAAGGTCATCTAGTCCAACCCCCCTGCAATAAGCAGGGACATCCTCAACTAGATCAGGTTGCTCAGAGGTCTGTCCAGCCTGACCTTGGATGTTTCCAGGGATGGGGGATCTACCACCTCTCTGGGCAATCTGTTTAGACTGACTGAATTTGCCACTTGGCACCTGTTGACTGAGTTTATAGGTCAATGCCCTTGCATGTGTTAGATCTGGGCTTAATTCCTTAACATACATGGGTTTTTTCCTCTTTTAGGAAAGTTGATGACAATGAAATATTCTCAAGCATCATCCAAAAAAAAAAAAAAAAAAGTGATTCATGGGGTACCTGAGCTTGTGCCGAGAAGCAAAGCTGCACACACTCACACCCCAAAGGGGACTGTCTCATTAGATCTGCTTTGCAGGTAGGTGTTTGCCCTACTGCTGAGCTGAGACCTGGTAGCCTCCTCTGGCACGTTGATGGAGAGAATATTACAGCATGCCCCACAGGCCTATGGGAGAGATCAGACCAATACATCAGCAAAGGAAGCATCAGAACAAATGAGGGAGCACATGAGCTGCATTTCAGGCTGAAATCTCTACATCCTGACTGACTGCAGCTTGTTTACACACATAATGGGGAGTGATGCAGATGGGAAGTGGGATTTAAAGCCATCACAGAACCTTAAAAATAGCACAGTGAAAGTCATTGTTTCCCTTCTCAATTAGGAGGACAGGAAACGCATGAGTGTGGAGGCTTTCTACTCCAGCCCTGAGGGAATGACCCAGAGTCATGAGAATATAGGCCAGATATTGAAGCGAAGAATGAGAAGCAGCAGGAGACAACAGAATATAACGTGGACAGACTGTAGCAGCCTCTGCAGAAAGAATCACAAAACATTTTATTGAGAGAATATTTTATATTGCTGTGGGCAACTGCTCATCATCCACAAGCAGACCTGGAAAACTGATGGTGAGACAGAAGAAGCTACTTCAATGTAAATACCAGCTTTGTTTCATGGCAAACAATGCAGTAGCATTTTGCTAACATGGATGTTGTTTAGGGTGATAACAGTAAATATAATAAGAGTTATGTGATTAAACAGAGCAAAGAAAAATATACATTGTGCATCACACAAAGAGGAAATCTTTGCTGTGAATCAGTCTTCTTAGGGAAGCAGCAGAACTGTTGTTTTCCAAGTCGCTTGGAGTTAGAATGGAGAAGCATTGAAGAACACGTAGTAGAGAACACCGGTGTACAGACCGAGGGATGACCAAGCCCATTTCTCTTTGGAACTGGATGTATCACTGGATGCATTTTTAAAGGCATAAAAATGCCCATAAGGATTTTTCAGGTTGTAATAATCAGTGATGGCAAGTTGGAAGCAAGATGATAGGAGAAAAAGGAGTTTATCACTGTAGGGTAGTGTTGGAGGTAGGACAAGAAGAAAGAATGGGGCTCATGGGAAGGAGAAGCTACATTCCAGAAAGGAGTTACTGCACTTACTGAAGGGCAGACTCTGCTTGAGAAGAAGGGTAGGCAGGGACTGGGGGACAGTCAGGTTAGAGGAGGAAGGAAGTCAGCTCTGAGAGGTATATGTGGATGAGAGAGTGAAAATCAAGATAAAGAGAAGAGAAATGAGTGAGGATGGAAAAAGGAAACACGTGTTTGTGAGCAAAAATAGTTGCAGTTATAGGAAGTGTGTTGTGGAAACAGACTGCTTGTCCCAGGTGGTTAACTGTAACCAACCGTAGGATTTGCAAGAAACATTTCCAAATTGCAGTCACATTGTCTTTGTGAAGTAGGTAAGCACTGACAGAGGAGGGAGGCAAAGACAGAGGGATTGAAAGGCAATGGAGGAGTCTCTGTTGGTGTGGGGCTAGAAGATAAGCATCCCTTATGCTTGGCCCCAAGCTAGACTTTGTGTGTCTTCGCTTGTGAACATACACTCTGAGTGCCTCTGGCTCATCATCAAATACACTCGACCACCAGAAGAAATCACTGTCTAGATCAGACTTCAGAGTGCTGGCAAATGTACCCCAAAGTGTACCCTGGGCTGGACCCTTTTGAAACAAAGTGAGCAGTGTGTTCTAGCAATCCCAAGTGCCAGGAAGCAGAAAAGGAGAAGGGATAATTCCAGACTTGAGGCTATGATGACAGAAGAAAGAGAGGACAAATACAAACTGTTTACTGGACAGTGGGACTTGCTCCAATTGTTGTAGCAAGACCTATGCCAACCAAGCTACGCTGGTAGCTATTCTTACTCCAGGAGGGAAATAGATGTGTATTATTCATCTTTGCATTGCTATAACTGATAAGGTCACAGAGAGGGGAGGGAAGGAGTAAGTTTCTCCAAGATAACTATATTGGTAAAAAAAAAAAAAAATCTCTTCTCTATCAAAAATACGTTCCTGGCAAAATGTTTAAATTTTTAAGAAAGACAACTGTCGTGGTTTAACCCCAGCCAGCGACTAAGCACCACGCAGCCGCTCACTCACTCCCCCCCCATCCAGTGGGATGGGGGAGAAAATCAGGAAAAGAAGTAAAACTCCTGGGTTGAGATAAGAACGATTTAATAGAACAGAAAAGAAGAAACTAATAATGATAATGATAACACTAATAAAATGACAACAGTAGTAATAAAAGGATTGGAATGTACAAATGATGCGCAGGGCAATTGCTCACCACCTGCCTATTGACACCCAGCCAGTCCCCGAGCGGCGAATCCCTGCCCCCCACTTCCCAGTTCCTAAACTAGATGGGACGTCACATGGTATGGAATACACTGTTGGCCAGTTTGGGTCAGGTGCCCTGGCTGGGCATGAGAAGCTGAAAAAAATCCTTGACTTTAGTCTAAACACTACTGATCAACAACTGAAAACATCAGTGTTATCAACATTCTTCACATACTGAACTCAAAACACAGCACTGTACCAGCTACTAGGAAGACAGTTAACTATATCCCAGCTGAAACCAGGACAACAACACATTTTTGAACCCTAACAATACTGATTTGTTTTAAAGCCTGTTTTCACAAAAAATAGCTAAAACTTTGCTCAAAGGAGTACGTTCCCCTACACCTTTATTGGCCTTCCCAGCCAGCTATAGGCTTTGTAGGGACTTGGTCCTTGGTGTGTTGTCTGCATGCTCTCCCAAAGGTGGGGGTGGGGGTGCTTTACACGTGATTCTCTTCCTCCCTTAATTTTGTAGCAACTCTTCTTACTATAAGACTTTCTGGCTGCTTGTCTTACATTTATTTGGGGGGCAATAAAGGTCCTATCTCAGCAGAGGGTTGCTCTGTTGTTTCAACACTTCCCATAAGTTGCTATGGGGGATGGGAAAGATGGTCCTACCTGGAACCTCAGTAGATCCCAATGTGGGTCATAACTTCATAGGCAAAGCTCAGGAGTCAGATATATCTTTTTCCAGCTTTAGCATTGCTTGAACCTCCATACATTACTCCTGAGCTTCAGAATTAAAAGTATACTGCAGAAACCTTCTCTAGTTAGAGTTGTTTAAGCTTGGCTCCAGAGACCTGAACTGAAAATTTAGATCAAATCCTGACTCAGGCTTAGCTCTGATTTTAATTTAACAAAAGGCAAAGATTTGCAGGGCTTTGCAAAGATTTGCTGAGAGTAAAACTCTCTGCCAGTGTCCATGTGAACAGGTCTTTAGCAGTAGTAGTGAAAGAAATTAAATCACTCTTTGAGGAAGAGTAAAACAACATGTGAAGATTTATTCATACAGTACAAAGTAGGAGTGAATCTGTAACCCAGTCCTGTTATTCACAAATTATTTGGTACCACTGCATGACCATTACAGGGACTCAACGCCAGGAGTGTCTGTCAGGCACCACTATTAGTCCTTTGTGTCTTCTCTTTGTGCAATCAGAAATGCTAACTGCATCTAATATATTAAACGTGATTTAGAAGCTGCTTTTCTAGCATGTTATCTGCACTAAAATTAGTATTATATGTGTAAATAAATAGCCAGTTCTAAATGACTGTAGAACATGTTATCCCAAAGGGTCCTAAAACATTCCCAGAATACAGATGGATATCAGGCCAGAACACAGTGTGCTGCACAAAAGCAGGGAGAGGGAAGGAGATAAACTTTTGACCTAAGACCCTAGGGCACTGGGTCAGATCTCCTCCTCTCACAGAGCCACATGAAGTCTCTCGTCCATGCAGAGCAAGCCTGACCTCCAGGGTGGAAGTCTCACATCGGAGTGAGCCTTCAGGAAGTCTCAGGGCTGAGGGGATCCTTCTGCAATTTGGACATGTTCTTCCAATGAATTCCAGGACCAGGACTCACAAGAGGCTCCTACACCCTACTAACAGTTTCCACAGCGCGCAAGACCATCAGTTACATAAGAGTAGCTGAAACTGGTGGGGAGAAACCAGGTTGCCAGTTGCAAATATGCATGTATTGTAAATTAATTTAAGGAACAAGTTGCTGACCACAGGCCATCTGCAGGAAGTGTACTGTAGATGACTGTAGCTTCTATCGTGATAGATTTAACCAGAAACAGTCTTTGCAGAAGTGAACATCAATTGTAACGTCAGAAAATCTTTCATCGTCCTGTCTGTGACAGCAAGCCATGAGGTAGGAACAAAAAAAAAGCAGCAAACTCCACAGGTGTGGGCGACAGCTAATGCTGACATAGCTATAACGTAGTCAGGGGTTAAATTAAAAAGTCCTTCTGATTACCATATA
Source organism: Haliaeetus albicilla (assembly GCF_947461875.1). Lineage (NCBI taxonomy): Eukaryota > Metazoa > Chordata > Aves > Accipitriformes > Accipitridae > Haliaeetus > Haliaeetus albicilla. Next base: position 29,145,205 of record NC_091486.1, read on the forward strand.
ATTTCCCCCATTGCCCACGAACCACTTCCTTTTCTACCCATGAATTCTTCCCCATCTTCACAGCAGACAGAAGGCTGGTACTTCTGTGTCAGGCGAGCATGAAGTTGGTTGCTGTAACTTTCTGTGTTCTCTGCTTTCAGTTTGAAGCCCTGTATGGTGAGTAGCATTTTGGATTATTCTCCTTGCAGTAGATGTCTCTATGGAATATAACTCACCCAGTGACAGGAGACGTTAAATGAGGCATGATAGCAAGGGGTTGGAGGAATAAAGGTAATTAAGGGAAACAGCTGCAAAAAGACCACTCTCAACTTAAATATCACTGGAACTGGTGGGAAGAGAATTCCTGCCAGCACAGGGCATTTGCTCTGAAACTAGAAAGTACAAATTTTCATTGTTTATATTCTTTAGCTCATCTGCTCAGTGTTACCCTCTAGCTTTTTAGACTGTGGTGCTCCAGCCCGATTCCCTTGCTGGGCATAAGGTCTTACAGCAGCATGACGGTGAATGGCTTAATAAAGAGAAGCCAAAATATTGATATTAAACCTGCTCTTTTTTGGGCTGGGAATTTTTATACTATGAAAAATGTATGTGGCATGGAAGAGTGGATGAGATCGTTTTGGTGCAGGCTTGAAATGCAGACTGAGTTAAAAGGAACTGTAGCATTCCTAATGCTGCGTTGGCATGGTGACAGCACTGATCTCAGTCCAGCCATAAACATGGATGTAGCGTTTTTCAAGTTTCAGTGTTTTATCACAATTATGCAAAGTAAAATACCAGAGCTCACATTTATCTGCATTTATCTCTAACCCACATATTACCAGGCCAGGATAGAAATACAGATAAAATCTGATTAAGAAGAGTCTTTTTTTCATACATATACTGTCCAAGGATTTGGTATGATGTGTCATGTAAGTAAGACCTGAGATTTAGTTACTGAGCACCATCTAAACATGTTCCTTTGAAGGTCATGCGAAGGGCTATTGAATGTGTTTGCTTCTGAAATTCTGGTGATACAGGATAGGTTTCAAGTCCCCCTGTAGAATTTAAGTACTCCTGAGGTTTCACATAGAATTTAAGCTTTCATTTAAATAAAAAACAGTTTCCAGCTCTTTAGGCAATGCAGATACCCTTCTGAAGGTTAACTAATACAGCGATAGTATACTGAGTTTTCAGATACATTGAAAAGATGGGTGAAATCACAGGGACGGAGGATTGTGATCAGTATCTCTAAAGGGACATGAGCTGCTTTTTTTCTCCTTGAAAAGTTATTCTTAAATCTACTGACAAAAAATCCTATCAATTTTGTTAAGTATTTCTCAGCTAGTCAATTTAGCAGGTATACTTGACAAGCATACTTTTACATGTGGCCAGAGCTATCTAAAAGGCCATTCCTTGTGGGAAGAAATAGGCTGCAATTTTAAGGGTGCAAATAATTGTTCTATCTGATACCAGCATTTCTCCCTTCTTTCTCCTTTCTTTCATATATGGAGAATAGGATTTGAGCAGGGGGCTGGGGATAGGAGATGGCAGGAGAAAGAGACTGCCTGTAACAAGAAATGGTATCTCTCAGGCTTTTTACCTTACAGTGCTTTCAGCATAAAAAGTACTAATTATTATCATTCTTGCTAAAAAGGGCTGTAAAAGATCGGCTTGATGTAGGACACTTTAGCATGATACTCTCATTTAGAGAACAAGCTAGCACTCCAGAGAGTGCTGCCAAGCATTGTGGCAAATTTTTGGGACTAAAAGCAGAGTAACTTCTAAGATTTTGTTTTTTTTTTAAACTTAGTGATTAGCAAGCCCTACTTGTGATCTATGGATGGCTTTTTTCAATGTAAATAGGTCACAGAAGGTGATATATGTGGATATATGTGTATTATGATTTGATAACCCAATTGTGATAAAGGAATTGTTTGTAAGAGCATGGAGCCTCTGGTGCCTGTAGAAAAACACAGGCAACAGGATTTTGGAGTACAGAGCTATAGGATTCCATAGCACTTGAGGCCTTTGCTATGAAACGTTGCACATGAGCTTTTGCACGCCAATATTTGCAAAGCATTATCACTGTTCACCCACAGATCTCCTGTTGTCAATACAGGAGGAAATCGTGGTCATTTCTTAAAAGGGTGTCTGAAATATTATCAACAATGGCTGCTTTGTTAGTGGTATATTTTATAAGAGTTTCCGTATTTCACAATATATGTTATACGACAGAAATAATTCAGATTATAGATCGCTTCCTAGAGTAATTCTGGCCATTACTTGCTTTGCCCAGAAGCACTGCTTTCCTCTCTTAATCCTTGATTCCTGAAAGATAGGAACAAATTAGTTCTAGGCATATAACTAATAACACTGAATTGACAGTGTTATCTTTCAGAGTGCCTTGAAGGGTCAAAGCTATAGCAACTGAAAAAACTGTGTGTGATTTCATTACCCGTTTAGTATTAACAAAACAAATATGTTTGTTTTAAAGACAGGGTCTGCACTCTCCTTGCTCATCTTCAGAGGCAAACCCAAGTAAAATTATACTTGTTCTTTTTATCAGCTGCTTAGTTTTCTTAGAGCTGGGGCAGACAAAACAAAGACCAAGAAAACCAAGCAAGAGTATTCTATTCTCCTACCCTAAACCCCAAGTTTTAAAATCAATCAAAAGTTTTTTTTTAAACTTCTGTTAGGACCAAAATGTGTAATGGATTGGTGATGTTTGCAAATAGGATTGGGTCTGCCAAAGAGGAACCAGAAAGTCCAAAATTGTAATCCCATTAAAATGAAAATAACCCGCCCTCCATTGGCCTCAGTGTCCATGCATACTACCATAAAAATTCCCCAACTTCTGCCAAAGTTCTTTCCCACTGCAGTAAAGACGAAATTGAGACGGAAATGTACATGACTGTAGACACACATATACATAGAATGTATACCCCCCCCCCCCTTCTTTCACAGTTTAACATAGCAAGATGTTACTTTCATACACATGTTCATCTCTTGGATTTACATCTGAACCACGGTATTTGTCTTGACACTCTGCTTCACATAAGGTGAGCCAGTAACAACTCTATGCAACTCCACAGCATGACACTGCTATGAAACAAATGAAAGATTTGTTTCCTCTTGTCTCAAAGCCTTCATATGCACTTGAATTAGCTCTTTTATGAAAAATACCAAAAAGGAACCTTACAGCCAAATCCAAGCATTTTTACTACTGAACCTGTGAGATTCTTCTGTCATTTTCAATAATACCATGATGTTGTCTTTTATTCACATATTTTTAGGGAGGTTTAGTGAGTGAATCTCTCAATATTATTGGACGTTTAAACCCCAGTTTCCTATCTCCCATCTCACCAAATGTACATTTATGCTGACTGTAGCTTGGCAAATGACATCCCAAATATGTCTGGCCATTAACGAGAGTGTTACAATTCCATAGGATTACCCTAGGAATGAACCGGTACAAATGGGCACAGGAGAACAGCAGTCAGGCACAGGGAGGGGGGAATAAGTCACGTTTTAGTATGCAGTGAGAGCATTCACATCAGGAGCTGATGCAGAATAGCTAGTGAGTTGGAAATTCATATCAGATCTCACCCATTGTGGTCATCCATGTAGACAATTTTGTGTTTTAATCTCAGGCACTGTTAATCTCATTTTAAAATGTTCTCTCATTATACTATGCTAAGCACACTTTTCTACATGGTCACTTGTTTCAGAGGAATACTAATTGCATCACATTTACCAAAATGCTCACTCAGAGAAATACATTACTGAGTCCTTCTTGAAAACGGACAGTTAAGGCTTCTGGGCCTGAGAGGATACAAAATGATCTTTCAGCTTGCCACAAGGTCACAGGAACTACGTGCTCAATGACCTCCCTCTGTCCTTTTCCATTAAAAACAAGGATTAAAACCATGATCCCTGACAAACATTTTAAACCACCCGGTATGAAAGGGCAATTTCATTAGCTAGCAGTAAAATTGAACTATTCTCAGTGACAGAAAGAGAAATGAAATTCAAAGCTATTGCTTTCGCACTCAGAGTAGGGTAGCCCCACGCTCCTCTGGGGCACTGGGGGAATATGGTACCACTTGGCTCCGTGGCTGCCCCAACAGTCAGCATCCACCTCTCCTCTCAGATGACCAGTGACAAATAGAGAGGTCTCAGCTATGGGTGGGTGCTACTCAAAAGTATCAGGTCAGCTTACATATTCACCATGCTCCCTAGCTTCTGCTATATCAATACACTTGTTCTTTTCTTCCCTTCCCTAAATAATTTGTCTGCTGTTGGGCCTAATTTTAAAGGTATGTTACCAAACTACAGACCATCAAACATTTTAAAAGCATTTTAAAAGACCTTTATTTCAAATGCTGTTCTCATAGCAGCTGTTTTCTTTCACCATGCAACATGCAAGTCATCAAGAACTGTTTCTTTATTTGACCTCTGCTTTCAGCTTTTCAGACTATATGCCATTATGAGGGCTTGCACTTTGTGTATTTGTGCCTTCAGCATATCTAGAGCTCTATTTCACTGTGTGTTGGTGAGCTGTGTGTTTTGTCTGTCTTATCTTCACACCAGTGGTACAAAATGCCAAATACCTTGTCTGTTATCACACACTTAAGTAATAGTCCTGAGAGAAGTACAGATATTAGAACTGTCGCTGAATTAGATAAGGGTGCTGACTGTGCACAGTAAACCAGGAAGAGTGTGATAACTAGGAAGAGGGTAAATCAATCAAAAAGGGATAACAGTTTCTATTGCTTTCTAACTGAGCATCACAAAATGCCTTCCAGAAGTCCATTAGCTTATGTGTCACAGTAAAAATATTTTAAACGAGTATCATTCATTGCAATGCCCTTGCCAATGGTAGTGATTGGGGAGCAAGAATTCAAAGAAGGAAAAAGCATGGGCACTAAAAGATTGCCTCCATCCAGAAAGAGTTGAGAGCATACAAAGGTACCCAAATGAGAATAATCTTCTGTTCCTTTGCATATGTAGGCTGGGTGTCAAAGATAACAGGTGCCTTGGGAAAAAGATTATTTATGCTGTGTAGTCAGTGCAATACCTGGCACAGTTGGGGACCTAAGCTGTGTGGATCTAGACCACTATGTAGCAGTAACAACAAGAATAGGATGGTGCATCAAAGTCTTTAAGTATTTGCCCCATATTTCCTTAGCATCATAAAATCCTGATGTAGAGTATATTTCAGTCTAAGCAGCCTCTGAAGGACTTACTCTAGAAGGCTATCAGAAAACAGGAAAAGCAGATACAGGTTTTTTTCTACTTGTCTGCGTTCCTGTCTGTATCTTTAATTTTAGAGCACCATAAAAAGAAAAATTCCAAATGAAACACTGTTAGGCTGTGCTATGCTGCCAGTACTGACATACAAACCATTTCAAAGCAGTACGTACCACCAACCCAGCCAGGAAATTCCACTCATTATTGCCATACTGCGTGGTGATGGAGGCAGTGGCTTAAAAAACAAATCCAGAACAATTATTAAAAATGTGCCCATCTCCTGTAATGGAGGCTGCCTATGCACAATGGACCGAATACAGTTTGATAATCAAGAAGAGAAAAAGTTGCTATTGAAAAAGGAACAAACCCATATGCATTGCTTGAATATTTTCTTGCTGTATGTGTTGGAGCGTCTTCTAGCTATTCATTCTGGATGTGCCATAAAAAGACGTTTTGATGCAGTGCTGAGCAATGGGGGAAACAGAAAGAACATAGACCAAAATGACCATTTCGGTGTGGAAACAAAGTATAATGCTGCCTCATTGCAGACTCTGGATTCATGAGAAATCAAAAGTAAGCTCTTTTGTTTGGGGGCAGATTTCCTCAGCATTTTGGGGTTAATTTTACTTTCATCTCAGCTTCTATTTATGAAGTACATCTATTACTTAAAACTTGCGTTTTAAGAATTTGTAAATGCTAGATGTATGATCAATATTAGTTCTTGCTCAATGCATTTTCTTTTTAATTTGATTTTTATATTTTGTGCTTTTATCACACCATATGATTTTATAGTGTAGCACAGACAGGATCAGATAGCCTAATGACACAAATTAGAAAATAACTTCAGCATCTTAACATTGCATGGCTCAGCCCCTGTTCCTGCATGTCTCTTTTTGAATTTTAAACAGAAAACTATTTTGTATTTTTCAGGAGTTGATAGCTGCTCGTCAAGACCATGTAAAAATATAGGTAAGACACATTTGCACAATTTGTTTTATGGTTTTAAATGCCTTTCAAGATCAGAAAATACTGCCCTTGAAGAAAAACATTGTCATTTTTTTACAGCACACTTTAACATATTTTTGTTTGAGGGAGTTTCCCATGCCTGACTTTACAAAGTCAAACTGTGAGATAGCAGGAGGTTCTTGGTCAGTTTACTTTCTTTTTATTTTCCAATAAATTTGAAAAACGAGAGATGGACAACACCTGAGAATTTTTCAGACAGTTTTTGGGAAGGCCAAATGTGAATTTTGGATTGCATGTGGGTGCATGCACACAGTGACATTTGTCCTCTACTCGTCCCATTATGTTAATGATAAAGGTGCTATAGACATCTAAGTAATTAGGTTTAAACTTTATGTCATGCCTCAAACCACTGTCTACTTTAGAAAGGAAACATAGGTCTTGTGGTTAAGGCACTTATATAGGAGTTTTGGGTTCACATCCCATTTTAAGTTTTCAGTTACATCATTAGGGTGCAGATTATGAACTATAAAACAGAGATAATTATCATCATCTTTGTCCCACCTTGTTTTATCTATGAATAAGACAGTCTGAGGCAAAAATTATATGTCCATATAGTGTTTGGTCCAAGGGGGCCTTTAAACATTATCAAGTAACTCACTGATCCAATGCTAACAGTAACCTCTCCAGCCTTATAGCGGTAACAGTCCAGGTCTTACCTCACTTATTTTCTCAGTAATGTCTGACATGACCAGGATGATGCACTGGTATCTCATTGTACAGGCTGCTTTCCACAGCCAGCCTATTCTGAGTACCTACATGCCTTAAGTTTCAATCACATGGTTCACTTGCTTTGTTTAAATTAGTTTCTTAACATTTTAGGGATTCTTTTCATTGCTAAGTGAGTGACTGTACTTATTGTTTTCATGATTTCAGATCAGCCTCATGTCTCTGACCCCCAAGTGATGGTGGAATTTGAAAATGGAAACTTCAAGTTCACATTCCCCAACCCAAAAAATGTGAGCGAGTTCAGCATGACCCTCTTCAAAGGGCATGAAAAGAAGGAGATCTGTGCACTCCATTTGAGTGAGGAAAAAGTTATCCCCAAGAGTAATGTCATCTACTGTCAGACAGAGCACTCAAATAGCAGCACCACTTTCATTCTTAAAAATCTGGAAAGAAAGCATATCGACATTTATACCTACTGCCTGGAGATGTTCTTACCCCCTCCTTATATAGATTGCCGGCTGAAAGAAACCTATTTGTATATCCAAGGTAAGTTTACTTTTCTCCTCCCCTCACTTCAGTTTAGTGATAAGTAGATGTTGGGCATAGCTATGCTGCAGTGAAAATTGTGACTAGAGTTTGCACAGATATTTCCAAGACAGCTTAAAACTACTTAGCAGGGGGCTGGTAACAGTGGAGCTGTGTTGGCAGACTGCTCAGCGTGGCCTCTCCATATTTATTCATCTTCATGGGCAGGTTTTGCAGGCCATGCTGAGCTCTGCATATTGTTGGTGGCACCCAAGCTAGCTAGACTACACCTTCTGGAGTACTGCAGTCCCACCTTTGTGTGCAGCAGAAATTTCCCATTGACTATTTTCCAAGCTGCTGAATGTAAATGTTAAGATTATTTCTAGCTGGGGGGGAAAAATCCATTCTGAGAGCTATCTTCATGTGCCTGGCATAAAAAAAAAAATCAGCTGTCAAATATCTGTGCTAGTAGTGGTATAAAGAACTCTCTGATGCCACAGTGATGTGAAAAAGATGGTGTTCACCTCTCTGAAGCAGGCCTTCAGCTTTAGAGCCTTCTTAGAGCAGAAGAGTCCACAACTGCTAAGAATTTTTGGCCTTTTACTGAGAAGGGCTTGGACTAACTTCACAGGCTTTAATTTTGAATTGCCTTTCACTCAGTGGCTCTTTGGTACATTAAGATGAAATATTTAATAGTGGTTTTGCTCACATCCCTTCTTGGTTCTCCATATAGTTCAGTTGCAACATGGTACTGCCTGTTGTCCTTCCCTTGCTATCTTCTCCTATCACTTAACACCAGGACTAAACAAAGAAGCTGAAATCCTAAGGCTACAATCATGTGGTTGGATCAAATTATCCCTCAGTCCTCTCTGAACTTAAAACAGCTTCTCAGATTCAAGCTGTGACATCCTTTTTTGTCTGCAGTGTTTCCCAAAGCTGTCCATTTGTACAGATAGCGAGATGCTCATAGCTACTGCCAGCTGTTTCATGACCTAATCATATTTTCTCCCAGATCCGGGCAAGGGTAATCTTGTGTCCCTCAGCTTGCCTTCCTATTCAAACATGACTGCCAAAGTCCACCTTTCTTTTGACCAGGCTGCCCTTTAAGTCACCTGTGGTACTCACTGAATGTAAGCTTAAGCCTTGCTCAGATCTGAAATACCACCACGCTCTCAAGCCTGGCTTGGTTTCTTTTCAGCCTACACTTTCAGCCCTGTTGTACCAACAGTTTCACCTCTGCTTCTGGAAAACTGCAATGTTCTGCTTCCTCCTGAATACACTTTTACAAGGTGGCTTTTCACCCCATGAAAATTCTTCTCCAGAGCTCACTTTTGCTAATTTATTAATGTGAAGAGAAAAGGGAAAGAATTTGAAAAGTTATCTCAGGGCAGGGGGTGGGTGGGAGGGGAATGCAAATTATCAGTAATGACTTTTTTTTTCCTCCCTAACTCCAGATAAGGAAGACTGCATTTCACTGGGACTCATGTCATGGATAATTATTGGTTTGATCATGTTTGCCATGATTTCCTGTGTCTGCTGTGTTGTAGCCTGTTGCTTAAGGAACAAGGTAAGCAAGTCTATGAGATTCTGCAGAACCCTCCTTCCAAGGGTCATGGATGGGGAACTTGATTTAATGACATTTAGAGGGTGAGACGGGCACATACTCACTCAGCACGTGATGTGTTTTTTGACAAAGAGACTGAGTTGTTAGTTTACACTGGAATTCAGTCATTGATGACAACAGCTCAGATTTAATTTTTCTAAGACAGAATTGTTTATTGATTTAAAGGCTGGGAATCAAAGGGAAGAGGAGAAATGCTGCACAGGCCAGCAAAATTACTTTGGTAAGCAATTCCCCTGATTATTTTCTTCAAGAAGGGGAAACAAATCATCAGTCGAGCAATTCCAGCTCTGTTCTGGAGCAAAACCACTAAAACAAAGAACCAGTTGGCTCAGGAAAGAAAGGAGACCATGGACATTAGTTATTCTTTTGGACAATGTGTGGTTTTCATTTTCAGTTTGTTTTATTCCAAGTTTTCTATGTGAGCGCCTGTCTATTCTGACTTTAATATTCCCACTGAAAACAGCCAGACTAACTGCCCTACTTAAATAACAAAGGCAGGAGTGGCAGAGGTTAGTGACCACAAATTAAATTCATGGCATTTTCTCTCTGTTTGCAGAAACAGCAGTGTGAATCCAACTCCCATGAGTACAATAGTGAATACATGCCCATGGCAGCAGTGAATGCAGCTAAAAAACCAAGAATCTGAGGTTGTATTAAGCCTAGTTGTACTTCTGCTTGTATCTGTTGCAAGGCTTTTCTCTGGGAGGGAAAGGGCTGCTTGCTATGTCTCCCATTGATTCTAGGTGGGTGGGTGAGTGGGTGGGATTGTTAATGGAGTTCATGCTACCATGTAGCAGGAAGAGGAAATGAAAAGCAAAATCTCTGGAAACCTTTTGAATTGGAATGGTGGGCTGGTTCTTAGAAATACAACTGCTTCACATCAGTGCAAAGTAATGATCTTATACATGAGGAAGAGATGTGAAACTTTTCCATTCAGATTCTTCAGATGATGTGTGGTACCCAAAATCTCTCTGGGGAAGTCATTTGCTATATTTACTGAGTGTTACTGGCTAAGGGCAAATAATCTGTAGAGAATGAGGAACTTCCTAACTACTTAAACCCTTGCATAGTAGCCAGAAGTAGTTTTGGATACAGAACAGAAGTAGAATTTGGACTGATTCAGACGTATGAGGGTTGCATGTAACTAATTTTCCATTCCTATTCCAGGTACAAGTTGCCTGTGGCATGGAAATTCTGGCAGCAGAGCTTTCCAGCTACTTGAACCTGGACAATGGGAAATCAGCATTTCCTCACCTTTCCCAGCCTCCCTGAGCTCTCGCGATGGTCCTGTGCTCAGTGATGAGACACCCACTCCCGACCTGTGTTTTGCCCTAGCCTTGAGTGTTAACTGGCACACTGCCTGGTCCACTGACTTGTACATGAAGTGCTAATAATGTGTTAAAGATGTCAGCTTTTAGTTGAAGAAAATTTAGTGAGTTTGCTTGAGAGTAGATTCCTGTAGTGCTGCTACAGAGGGAACTTTTATTTTCTACAGTCTCCTTTATGATAAACTTTCCACTGGGGACAAAAAAACCAGACTACCTCCAATGCCAATCCTTGTGGCACAGCCATGAAGCACTGTCAATGTATTGCACATGCCCTTTTGTTAGGGCTAGTTTAGCCTGATGTTATCAATACATCCTTAGATTCACTGTCAAACTTCTTAGCACCACACTAGGAGAGTGCGGTATGCACACATGCTTTCCTGCACCAAGCTGTGGGACAGCAGGGGAACAAAGCCTGAGAGACCACAGCAGAGTCTTCACTGTGACACAATACCTCAGGTGTACACATCTGTATTTTTCGTATTTGTGCTATTAATGCATCTTTGCCATTCACACCTTGGGGCTCCTCTTATTTAATTAAATTCTGAATTGTTTTACTAACAGAGGAATATATTACTTTCAAGATTGCAATTATTCTTTAAATCTGTTCAAAGCTGCAGGATCAGTCCCTAAATCAGGAGGCACAATCTCTCCTATTCACATCTTGCAGCACAAATACAACACAGTCCATAAGGCCAGTGTATTCATGGACTCTGCATTGCAATTATCTTCCTCTTGTGGTTTGACATGAAACCTTTACCACTTCCCCAGTCAGTGCAGGCGCTACTTGACCTGCCTCAAATTGCTCAGAGCCTTCAGTATGAATGAAATGATCAATCCTTCATGCTCCTTGTGAAATCCATCAAAACTCTGACCAAAAATGACCAACTGTGAATCCAGCCTGGATATGGTGCCAGACACCGTTTGGCTGCTGGAAGCAGAGCGGCGCGTTGATTCTGAGTCTCTCTGTAATTCATCGAAAAAACAAATATTGGTCAGAGGACACTATTGTGAAAGGTACATAGCCTGCTTGTCTGGCAAACAGAAGGCTGGTTTCAAATTTGATAGTGCAAACAGGGACTGTCAGGCACGAAGACAACATAAGCTGATACGTCGAGAACAGGGTTTTCCTCAACAAACACCTAAGTACATAGAAGTATTGCAGAGAGAAGGTGCAAATTGTTAACTGTGACATTAAGCAAAGGGGAAATGAATAAACCATCAAATGAAGTGGGGACTGCCAGTTTCACAGCCCATACCCTGCTTAGATAACCAGCTCCTAGGCAGAGATGTAGAGGGGCACCCTGGTGTGTTGGGTAACATTACATTCCCTCCTGTTGTTCTGCCACATAACCTTTGCCAAATTACTTGACCTCCCCAGCAAAAAAAAGCCCTCCTCTGTACATCCACAAATACACTGATTTCACTATTTAAAAAATACTGGTGAAATTATTGCCTTTGAAAATCATTGCCTTTGACAATTATTGCCTTTGAAAATTATTGGTGAAAATAGCTAGCCTCTACTGCCTATGAGAAATGTTGGATGCAAGATCCTATGTAACAGTGGAGAGTCCTATCCCCTGGAACCTTTTACCAGACTGAGAAGGAAATTCAAGGAACAAAGAGTTTCTGAAAGAAGGAAAAACCTGAGGTTTGCCTTGAGATGCTGCTGGATAAATGACAAATGATGAAAGTCTGGACTAGGTGGTTCAAAATATATACATTCTACTCTAGAGAGAGAAATGATTCATACTCATTGTAACAAAGCTTTTGGAAGTCTCAGGTTCCATCACAGCTTTCTTTTTGGAAAAAGAGATTTTTATTCTTAATAAAACTTTTTTTGTTATGCCACATGTATCCATAAGAAAGTTCATGCATGCATGCATGCCTTGTGAAAGAAATAAGCTCTATAAAATCCACAGTGCAATGGGGAGAGAGTATGGGGCAATTTATCGCTGTCTAGCATCTTTGTGGGAAACAGAAAAAGGACTAAGGAAAAAAAATATTGAAAAAGTAAAAACCAAAAATTTGGATCTTTTTCTATGCAGTGAGGTAATGACACTGTTTGAATCTGTTTGTCTCCTTTTATTTTCATGAGAAAGTTTTTGTCGTATTGTCCCATCTCTTCTTCCTTTCTTTTAATCCCTTATGCAGTATAAAGATAATGTTCAGGATTAATTTGGAACATTTTTCAGTTTCTTTCTGCCATTCTTCAATACGTCCAAATCAAAAAGAGCTGGAAGAAGATAAAGGATAGCAGAATGAGAAAAAAAAACTATGAAAAAAGTAACATGAGCTGAGTCTATAGACTATGTGACAAGAAAGGATTAAAATAAAAGAAAACAAAAAAGGAGTCAATAAGAATAAACAAAAAGCCTGGTATTCTAACAGGTCATCATTTGAAAAAGTAACAACTCTCTTTGCAAACTCCCAGTTTGGGGAAAAGACCATTTTAACAGGGAAAAAAGAAAATCAAATAAGAATATTTCAGCCAACTCTTCTACAAAATCTACTTTCAAGACAAGCAGAAGCATGAGTAACATCCAAATAACGTCTAGGAAATCAGAGATCTGAGAGTAAAATAAACTACTAAGATACAATATCAACCTATGTTTTCTCTGTTTGCTATGTAATGCTTTAGGATTGTAACAGAAATTTTACAATTGTGTGACAGTCCACGAGGAGGCCTCTACAACCTGTCCCTCTCCACCTTTGTCTTCTATTGCTTTACGGGGAATATGACTGAAAGAGTATTTTGGCTATGGCTTTTCCAGAAGCTGAATCCCTAACAACAGTGTTCATGTAAAACCAGTTTCTGTCATACAACATGTAACATAAGATTCAGTATCAGTAAAATGCTTTCATCCTTTCTGATTTATCATTGCTATAAGTCGCCCCACATGTATTTACACTCAGTAATGCCCTTTAGATCTTCCCAGTCTGTTCCAGTATGGAGTGTATGAAGTCAGTGAGCCAGTAAACCAAGTAGATATGTATGGCAAAGAACTACTTGTAATCTCCTTGAAGGTTAAGACCTGAAATAAAAATTTACAAATTGAGCAAACTTAATCTTGCTAAACAGATAGTATGATCTGATGTGAACAGGTGAAAAATGTCACAGATGACAACTACAGCTACTCCAAAATTTAAGGAAGGATAAATGACAAGAATATCATAATTTGAACATCTGCATATCTTGAGATGGTTTGAAATCCAAACCTTGATATGTATTTTGCAAGCTTGTCTTCCCAACCTGAATTATGAACCCAAATCTGAATGCTCTTGGAGTTTAATGATTAGATTCAAGATGGCAATTTCATACCTAATATATAGCACTGGGAATGAAATGACACCATGAAACACTGTGGGCCATTTTCCCTTAGTAAAGGTATTTTGTTGACTTCAAAGTTCAAGTAGTTCTAAATTCTATCATACTTCTTACAGACTTTTACAAAGTTTATTTAAGGCTGGGGAAAAGAGGCTCTCGAACTAGAGTGAATCAAAATGAGGATCTGTACTGAACATATCATACAACATTATTCATAAAGTGTTTTACAATGTGGAGAGTCCCTTACGCATGTGAATCTATAAGCTGACATGCAGAAGAACACAGCAATAATAAAAATAGAAAAAATACAGGTTATTTAAACTATTTAGTTAAAAATAAATCCAACTGGTTAGTGGGGACTTCTGCCCATACAAGGTTTACTGGGGAGCTGGATCTAAGTCTTTGCCTTTGGTTTGATTTTAACTGCAATGAGATACTCCATATACCCAAGTCCCTTGAGTTGTCCAGTCCATCATTGCTATAGCAATCTCCCCACTGTCATAAAAATTTCCTATTTCCTTGAAAGATGAAATTTTGAGATTTGTATTTATGTTCTATGATTATGAGTTCAATTCAGTGGGGGTCGTGTTTGGAGCAGAGGGAGGAATAGGAAGGATTAAACAGCTTTTCTGGCAAAATGAACTGGACAGGTATGAACTGGAGATATGAAGAAGAGGTCAGGGGGTGAACTTCATCTAAATAACTATGCCTGAGCTATTTAATTCCTCCTGGGAGTCATAGGATCTTGTATGGCTTGAGATCAATTTTTAAAAAGAGATAAATCAGCTCTGATTATCAACAAGAAAGATTTAGCTGCTGCACACATCAAGCATAATAATTTTTAAAAACTGCAAACATTAACAACTTTGAAATATTGCACATCTTCCACATATTAAATCCTGCATCAGTCCTCCTAGTTTTTAGTACGCTGTTGGCAAATCCATCACCAATGATATTTCATTCTCTGTCCCAATGCATTGCAGGAGCAAGTTTCACTGCAGCTTATATAGTTTGTTGCCATCTCTCAGAATTGAGGCCAGGATTTAATGTCTGGATTGTGCAAACACTTGCAAGGGGGTCGTCCCTTTCCCCCTGCCAAGAAGGAAGGCTCATTTGCCACCCTAGGGTTCTTCTGAAAAAATATCTGGAACACTGAGAAAAATGGAAATTATGTTAGCACCAGCTGATGAGAGCAGGAAGGAGCATATTGCCTTCCAAAGGTGGCAGTTTAACTGAACATAATCTATGGAGTATGAGAACTCTGCATAGGCTTTTCAGGCTACTGAGGCCAAATTTTGGAGGAGGAAGCTCAAAACTGGGATTCTCAGACCTTTTGCTGGCTACTTTCCTCCACAAAATGTAAGGTACCTGTGTTTGTCTATTCAATCAAATCATTTTCCCTTTGTAAGACAAAAAAAAAAAAAAAGACAGGATTTGCTCATTAAGTGTCTTTTGGGCCTGAGTGAAACAGGACATTGTAGTAAGCACCTGGCTGAGTGCCAGTAGGAGTGCCTATGTTGATCCTCCTATCTATGGATCTTCCTGTTGATCAGGCTGGCATGGGGCTACAACACAGCTGGGCAGGACCATGACCAAGACAAAGGGACAACAGTCTCATGAGGGTCAGAGCGGGAATTAGTGCTGCTGCTCTCATGAAACTGAGATATACCTAAGTAGCTCTTACTAGCTATTACATCCTTGAACACCAGACCAGTGCTTGTGTTTCCATCCCTTTTCCTGGCTATGTCCCTGCTGTTCAGTCACAACCACAGCCCCATGGAAAACTACCTGATCCCATGCCCTGGCTCCTCTTAAGGCCTGTGCTTCAGAGGCCCAGCCAGGACTTTCTCTCCTGCAGCATGAGAAGTGCTCTGGGGCATCAGGCTATCAGTAGCAGGACTTTACAGTAGCTCACCTGTGCAGAAAGGGGAAGCTCAGGTGAGATGCATGGCAGAAGCCCCTGCTTGATTATACAGTGGTCATGAAACAGAAATTAAAGAGATTGCCATGGTCGTGTTAAAGGGATGTGTGGGTTCCAGGAGTGTAGGAAGATAAAATAAATTAATTAAAGGATTTAGGATTTGGGGAGTTGCAATACCTCACAAGCGTGACACAGTCCTCATTTGCAATAAAAGACTGCAAACCTTGCCTGTGAGGACAGGTAGCCTCCAGAAAAATACCTGGCATCCACCAAGTTGTTTGACAAACCTTAGCCAGGCAGTAACTTCTACAGACTACAATAGACTAAAATAAGCAACACTTAAGGCATACTGCCAGAGCAAAAAGTAGCTTTGCTTCCAAAAAGCCATGTTTTTTTACTGAAGGGACTGACTAAAACATGCAGCCAGTGAATAAGGATCTCTTTCAAGCACAATATTTATTCCACAGAACACTCCCTGGCTCGGGGCTTTATCCCTGTATAAAGGTCTGATGGAGACCTGTCCTCCTGTACACTAGCTGTTACCCACGTCTTTTTCTTCTGTGAAGGATCTGATCAGCCCCTGACAGGGGCACCCTCTGCAGTCCACCTGGCCAAGGAGCCATATCGAGGGAGTGCAAGAGCTGCTGATGAGTACCTCTTCACCTGTAGTTGGAAGAGTCACCTTTTCTGCATTTCCTCATTTCTTTTTCACACAGCAAATGAAAAGAGGTATGAAGGATTTCCTACGGCAACATCTGTCTCATCAGCTTCAAAAGCTAAAGGAAACTTCATCTCCATCAGAAATCCGACCCAGATGAAACAAGCCCTGTCTTTTCTGCTAAGTGTGTTGGTAATCTTTCCGTTTAAAGAGTAAAGAAAAAAAACGTGCTCTTTACTGGAAAACATAGATGTGCTAAAGAAAACGGCCACCCATGTTGAATAGTGGCTCATGATTCATAATTTCCACTGAAAAATTGAGTAAAAGAAATATCCTCTTCACTCAAGATGGTGAAAACATACATTTTATTTGGTGAGAAAAGAGGCCTTTATATGTTTTAAGAAAACTCCTGTCACTAAGTGCAGTTATTAATTCAAACACAAGTCTCCAAGTGACCCCACATGCCTTCAGCACACAGACCACATATCTCCTTCTGTAATTACAACTAGCTGAAGTGTCTTTCGGAGACCTGAACTACGTTCCAGTAATAGTGACCCATTTCACTTTCCATGAAAAAAAAGCATTCAGTTAGTAGACATCAATAAAAACAACAGCTGTGAAGAAAAATATGCGGAGAAACATTGCTACAGCTAAGCTAGTGGAATAAAAAGTATGCAGTGAATTTTTTTAATGTAGACATTCAGTCAGATCACTTTGATGGCTAACCAGAGCATCCCACCATGTGACCATGGAATCACTTCTGAGTCATTTTTAAGCTACACTTTCTCTGCTTTCTGTGGTGCTGGCAAAAGCAGACAAAGAATGTGAGTCTAGAGCAAGAGCAGCAAGGATCATTTTTCAGGCATTTAAGTGCTACTGAGCAATCCACAAAGGATCTGCCTGGGTCTGCAGCACCTTGAGGTGTCCAGAGATCTTGCCCTAAGAACCTATTAGCAGAAAAGTGCAATTCCTTTGCCTGCATACAGTAGCTCCCTGAAGCCACACTCCAGTGGCTGAATTCACAAGTTTTGTCACAGAATGAATGGATTTAAGGTCAGAAAGGGATTTTTTTAGGTGGTTAGGACATGTACCTAGAACATGGCTCATTCTCCAGTAAGCTATTGGTGTTCTGTGTGATCTGAGATCTACCAAAGAGTTGAGAAACTGGAACACTCAGCCTTCCCCAACCCAATATATAGCTGTTTGGCTTGGGCAGTGGATGCCACAGTTGACTGAAGTACTGTGGTGTCATATCCCAAGGGCCTGCGGGCAGCACTTCACCAGGGGATTCACTGCAGCAGGTCACAGAGCTGGAGAAGGGATGGAGCATGTCCCTGCAGCCTAATGGTTGCACCCTCACAGTACCATTCCAAGGACTGCTAATGAACTTCACATGAAAAATTCAGGGATAAAGTACCAAAATGGATTTTGAATCAGAACTATGGCTTGCCCCTCCTCAGGTGACTGCTAGTGACTAGTGGACTACAGAGATTTCTCTATCCCACACTCTCCCTCAGTGAATCTTCAGCCTCTTACAGGATGTTAAGACCACCCCTCCTGGGAGGGACTGCTTGATAGCCAGGAGGATGCTCAGTAAAATACTCCACACTGGGTAAGCCACGTGCTACTGACACAATTAAAAATCATCTTAATTAGGCATTTTGCAGCTGGATGCTGGCTAGTCTCTGTGCCTGCAGACAGATGGTGACTCATATCTGCCAAGGGCAAGGGAACACCTATCAGAGTTTATAATTTTGGGAGGTTTTTTTGCAACCATTTTCTACATCATTGTCTGGTATCATCTCACACATTGCCAGTGTTTCCTGTGTCAGAGACTAATACTGCTGTAAGGAAACCATCAAGCATGTTTAGAGCTACCCCCAGTTACTGCCCCTCAAACATACAGGCAAAATTCAAGCTGGCAGTGAGATTTTAGTGCAGTGAGGGAAACAGAAGACACTGGAGTAGGGGGGTCTGGCTAGCAGAAGAAGCATTGAGGTTTCAGGCAGTTATAGGAGTAAGAAGGGGAGTCTTACCCTCGCCTCCTTTTCCCCCTTCTACTACCTCACTCCTTTGGGTTACAGAATTCCCAGCTGGGACCCTGTGATACAGCTCTCTAATTTCTTCCCCTGCAGGAGCCTCTGCTCATGGTGTGTCTTCTGCAGGTCTGGAAAGAAGGAGGACCAGAAAGGGCTCTGCATGTAGCTCTGCTCATACAGGAAGCAGGGTGGAAGAGATGAGACCTGCTAAACAAGCCAGATGAGGGCTATCATTTGTCTGCAATTTAGGGAAGATTTGCTCAATGTCTGTCAACTGAACTGGGATCCTTGGAGGGAGGAAGAGAAAAGGAATTTATAAGAGGCTAAATGGATGAAGAGACGTCAGACTTGCTCCTTTGGAGAACTCGTATTTGAGTAATGCTTTGCAAAGTCACTTTGTTTCACAGTGTAAACTGTATGGACAAACTTTAATGAAACTCTAAACTATGCAAAAGTCAAATGATCTGGACTTTCTTAGCCAAGGCTGAGATTCAGGTCACATTTGCTTAAAATATAGTTAATCTGTGAATACTTTTGCCAGATCTGGCTAGTTTTGATTTGACATCAAAATAATGCAAATTTCACAGTCCTTTCATGATGTGCTTGCATCGTATTCAAACATTTGATGAAGCTCTGTGGTTTTCATTAAGTTTGCGTAAAGCTTTGAGCCAAATTCAATCCCTTTATTTGCAGAGGCAACTTATGTGAAATGAACTCAAATAAAACAGAGAGTAAAGCTGTTTTTCTCTGGTTCCTAGGTGGTCACTGCTAACAACTCTGTAGGCCAGTTCCAGCACTGCTACAGTAAAACTCTCACTGAAGTCTCTTTCCTACTGTCCTTAGAGGTCCCTGGGAGCTTCCCTTCTAGGCAGCTCTCTGGGGTCCTGTGTAAGGGCTGGACAATCAGCACTAGCTTTCTTCACAAACCTTCTCTGGGTCTTCAAGTTTTGTAAGGGCCACAGGTTTCTCAAGCTACAAGCAAGAGACTTCAGCACAGTAAGCAGCCTGAGACTAAACTGACTGTTGTGAACTTTGAAGAATTCCCAGAGGGTTGAAAGTGGCAGAAAACAGTCTCTGACACCAGCCCCTTTCCAAACACAGGCTTCTAACACATCTTTTCCTCTGCTACATCAAAAAGGGTTGAAAAACAGTGCAAAGAGCATGAAAAGCAGCTGGTCTCGGATTCTGTACACATGGATCAGGGCCTACAGCACAGTTCCGCTGACACCTGCACCTGTTGATAACTCTAGGAGAGTCAACTGAACATATACAGAGCAATGCTTAGGATCTTCATGCAGCACAATACATGTCACAGATAATGATGCTCATAAATAACAGTAAATAAAAATAACAGCAATGTGAGTTCACATGTGGAAATTCAAGCCCTCGTTTGGAAGTTCACCTGGTGATGCCAGCCAAAAAAGCATTTCTCAGTGTGCTACAGTTCTGCAGGGCTACCAGCAACAAGAAATAAATGAAATATTCTCATAATGAAACTACACGTATACAACCCCAAATGCACCGAGTAAGCAGATCTGCTAGAAGTCGATACTCTCTACCTGCTTGTATTCAAAGCAAGCATACACTGCTACTAGCAGCCTGCCTTCTGAACAAACCCAGAGAGCTTCTCATGACAGCCTGGGATCAAAATCAGCAACTTCAGCAAGACACATCTTCAGGCAAGCAACAAGGTCAGAATCTTTTATCAAGATTGGCTGTATTTTGAGAATATTAATTTCAATATTGACAAGATAAAATTAGTAATATTGAAATGAATTATTAACCACACAGCTTCCAGGAACTGAAACCCTACAAACTTAATCTCTTTTTGAAAGTTGTATTTTATCTAAGCACATTGAGACTTTGATGATCAAATAACTTAATCTATCAAATATGCAGAATATTTCTGCTCTGAGGAGCATAGAATTGATGCACACTTTCTTACAAGCCTGTCATGTTGCCAAATAAATACATATATCTCCTCACTTTTTTTTCTAAAGAACAATTGAAGGAGCTAAATGATATTTCACACAAATCATTTTGATGTCTCTACTGTTCTGTTTCATTCTTCCCCTCCTGCTCCTTCATATTTGTCTTCTGCCTTTAACTTGGAGGTTCCTCAACTGAGTAAGCTTTATGCCGTGTAGATACAGCAAGGCCCTGACCCCTCCTTTCAGGTCTTGTGGTACACACAGTGTAAATCGAATAAAATCATAAAAGCCTTCCCCATTGAATAAAATCATAAAAGCCTTCCCCGCCTCTACACATCTTCTGAACTCCACCTGCTCCCAGCTCACCCAGCTATAAATGGGCAATGCTTACTTGGCTGGTAGGCAGCTGCCGTGGAGGTGTCATTGCAGCTGCTGCCCCTGTGTGTACTGTGAAGCCACGGTGAACGTGCCCTCATTACGCGTGAGCTTATAGGGCACCAACATCCAGGTTTCATTTTGACCTTCACCTTTTGACTACAAACAACTGTGTGTCAAAACCTGTTTACCACAAAGTACCAACTGTGATGGGTGTATCAAGGGCAACTGGAGTCCGCTTACTTCAGGCGCAGACAATATGAGCACTGTGCAGAACTAAAAATTCGCTTCCTCATCACAGTGAACAAAGAGCCTGTGAACTTCCCTGGGGAGCTCAAAAGATCCCACATAGCCCACAGCAAATTCCTCTCTCCAGTTTCACAGCTCAGTGCTCTCCCCTCGATACTGGCAACCCAGAGCACCCTTGCTGATGGGAAGGAATTCCTTAGCAAGAATTCAGGCTGCATGATTAAGGACTTCAGTGACCCCTGTGGACATCTGAAACTAGAGCAAACAGGAGGCAAAGCAGGAATCGAGCTCCTGAACCTGGCTAATGCAGCACAGCTAGCAAAGGAACAAGGTCCGCCTAGAACTGCCGTGCTCCGTGGGCTCGCCACTCCTTTCCTCTTCCAGCTCAGGGGCACCCCTAATTTTAGTGCCAGGCTGAGCTGAAAGCTGAACAAGATAACTTTGTTCCCTGCCTCCTGAGATATATCTGATTATTGTAGCAGTGGAGGCACAGCTGTCATGGCAAGGTCCCTTTCATAAGAAATTACTCCTAAGACAAGTAGCCCTATGGCACAGACCTTTCCCACTGCAATGACAGGTGGATTCAGAGCACCCTAATATATTCTGGGGCCCAAGATATATTTGGGTCTCCCATAATTATATGCAGGCTTGTATGTAATAGGTTACTCTGCTTTAGCTATTTCCCTGCATCCTGCAGTATGGTTCTCCACCTGTGGGTCCCCTCCATGGATGCAGTCAGTGAAAGTGGGGAGTCTCTCAGGGCAGGGGTGCCCTCCTGGAAGAAGGGCAGGGCAGGTGCCCCCATTCAGGACCAGCTACCCCTGGTAGAAATAATCTAAGCAGTGGGAAGAGGGGGCAAGGCATTACTGACTCTATGCCCTGTAATATTCTCATCCATAAAAAGAGAAGGTGTCTAGTGGACTTAGGATAACACAGTCAATAATCTGTGTTTTGCAACTATCTCTGTGTCTTTTATGCCCACTGGAGATGTGATGGTGCACAATTATAAGAATGATCAAAAATGAGGAATTGGGATAATCTGGTAAAAAAGTCAATGCACAGTAACATCAAGTAATTTCAAAACCCTGCGCAGGTCAATATTGAGATGGTTTCTCCCAATGAAATAAAGGTCCTGTTTGTTTGTTTTTTAGGGTGTGGTACTCCCATGTAGTCCAAGAGTGTTTTCATCCTGGTATATGTGGATCTTTAGTATGTTACTCAGATTTCCTCAGTGAGCAAAGCGAGTGAATAACACCAGATATTACGCAGCCACAGCCATGATTGCTGGTATCTCCTTGTCTCTGTCTGGGTGAGAAGGATGCAGACAGCACAGAGTGGCCTTTGAGATGTCCTAGTTGTAGGCGGTATTGTTGTTCTAAAAACTGCTTAGATGCATGTGCGGTTTTGGCTTCTGAGAACTGGGTTGAATGATGGTTGAAAACTTCAGTATAGATGCCACTGATGTGTGTACCAGAGTTACAGATGATGAGGCAATCATTATAATCAGTGTCTTATATTATACATAGATAAATACTATATATATAGTATACAATTATTATTGCATATACACACATATGCACACATACATTATTATAATCAGTCTGCTCTGGATGACATATAAACAATCATTTCTGGTTTATGGTCCAAACAAAAGAACTGGAAAAGTCAGAAAACTGTATTATTTACAATTCTGAGTATATGAGGAGACAGGGAGACCCATACCCTATTATTTTTTTGCAATAATTCCAGAACAGGAAGAATATTACTAATTTGAGAATGAACAATGTCTACCAGTCTTTGGTAAAAGATTTACAGGCACAAAGTTGGTGGGCTATATTTTCATAGTGTCCCATTCTAACAATTACCAGGGTTACTGGGGTTATATCAGCTTCATGAGGGGAAAGACAATGTAGACTTGAGCAGTGTACACTGGGGAGGGTGATCCGGTGTGCATAAAAGTAAAGCCTCTGGGCCTTTGGTTCATAGATCAAGTTCCTCTCCTGTGAAAAATGGCAGACCCCCATAGGACATGGTGTTTGAAAGCTCTAAAGCATATTGCCACCATTTTTTAGCCATTAAGAATAAAATTAATTACATTGGTCCTTTACTGAGGGAGGAATACTATGGCATTGACAGCACAATGCCTGGGAAGAAGCAGAGTTTCTAGAAAGGTGTCAGCACAACAGGGTTAAAACTTGTGAGCTGCAGAACACGGTTCTTAATTGCTGCCAGCAGGATGTTTATATTTTGAGGTGGGCCTGATTCCTCAACAGGAAAGAGATCACATCAGTGATGAAGAAATCCTTTGTTACAACAGAGGAGAAAAAGTTGCGGATAGGGAAATAGTATTCAGAGCCTTACCAGTACATAGCCTTGGTATGTCTCTGCATGGCTAGGTACTGATTTATATTTTTAAAGACCTGAAACATAGCACTTTCCCCCAGGCAGCTATCACAGATGGACAAACATATTCAACCTCATCAATACAGCAGCTGTTGTATATCTCACACAAAGAGAACACTGGGAATTGTTGTGCATTAAAGGACGGAGTTAAAGGAGGGCCTTTGCTTTTAGATGGAGATGCAGTTGCTATTGGAAAACTCATGGCTTTTAATTTAACAGATTTTTTCCCCCACATTTTGTCATCTGCTACTGCAAACCAGAGTGATGCTTCCTAATGAGACCAACATACAATTTTCTTCTTACCAGAACAAGGCACAGATTATTTCTATGTATCTATCTCTGCATCTCTAAAGCATAAAGCACACTGCCTGGACCATTTGTGAATGCTAGAATTTGACAGGGACCCTGTGGCTTTTTTAAAGAAACCTCAACTACTGTGGCCTCTGGCCCCTAGGGATATTCTTTTTCAGGGAAACAATCAAGGCACGTGCTTTTATGACAAGCCCAAACCCAACAAAGAAATCCATTACTATGATTTTACCAACATATACCCTCCTTCCTGGGTATCTTAGAATCAATCATAATAATTTTGACACTCTCTCAAATTAATCTGGAGTTGCCAAAGTTAAGACATGTCTTCTGAGAAGGCTTTTCTCCCTTATGTCATTTGTCAGAGTAGGTAACAAATTTACATTCCCTCTCTAGCACATATACAAAAGAAGGCATTAGAAAACAGTGAGGAAATGGCCCTCCTGGGGAATCACAGCAAAGGTTACAGGGTGTATTGGTTTTATGTGGCAAGGTTTTGGTAGTGGGGGGGGTTACAGGGGTGGCTCCTGTAAGAAGCTGCTGGAAGCTTCCCCTGTGTTCGAGAGAGAGCGAGCCCATACCAGCCAGCTCTAAGACGGACCCGCCGCCGGCCAAGGCCGAGCCAATCAGTGATAGTGGTAACGCCTCTGTGATAACATTTTTAAGAAGGAAAAAAAGTTGGGACGCGGAGAAAACAGCCACCGGAGAGAGGAGTGAGAACATGTAAGAGAAACAAGCCTGCGGACACCAAGGTCAGTGCAGAAGGAGGGGGAGGAGATGCTCCAGGCGCCGGAGCGAAGATTCCCCTGCAGCCTGTGGTGAAGACCCTGGTGAGGCAGGCTGTCCCCCTGCAGTCCAGGGAGGTCCACGGTGGGGCAGATATCCACCTGCAGCCCGTGGAGGACCCCACGCCGGAGCAGGTGGGTTCCCGAAGGAGGCTGTGGCCCCGTGGGAACCCTGTGCTGGAGCAGGTTCCTGGCAGGACCTGCGGATCTGTGGAGAGAGGAGCCCACGGAGCAGGTTTTCTGGCAGGACTTGTGACCCCGTGGGGGACCCATGCTGGAGCAGTGTGCTCCTGAAGGACTGCACACCGTGGAAAGGACCCATGCTGGAGCAGTTCGTGAAGAACTGCAGCCCGTGGGAATGGCCCACGTTGGAGAAAGTTCGTGGAGGACTGTCTCCCGTGGGTGGGACCCCACGCTGGAGCAGGGGAAGAGTGTGATGAGCCCTCGCCCCGAGGAGGTGAAGCGGCAGAAAATAACGTGATGACCGTAAACCCCATCCCTGTCCCCCTTGTGCCGCTGGGGGGGCTTGGTGCAGAAATCCGGGAGTGAAGTTGTGCCCGGGAAGAAGGGAGGGGTGGAGGGAAGGTGTTCTGAGATTTCGTTTTATTTCTCATTTACCTTACTCTGGCTGATTTGTAATAAATTGAGCTAATTTTCCCTAAGCTGAGTCTGTTTCGCCCGTGATGGTAATTAGTGAATGATCTCTCCTGTCCTTATCTCGACCCGCAAGCTTTTTGTTATATTTTTCTCTCCCCTGTCCAGCTGAGGATGGGGGAGTGATAGAACGGCTTTGGTGGGCACCTGGCGTCCAGCCAGGGTCAACCCATCACACAGGGTAGCTAAAAATCTACAAGATTTGTCATTTTGAAGAGAAATGTAACTTCTTCTTTCTCATTATTAAAAAAAATCCATCTCAGGCAGAAGCAAGAGACCTCAGGATTTCCCACACAATATACAACCCTTGGAAAAGGAAGGGAGTATGCTAATCAGTTCAACCAGAGAAGAGGAGTACATTAATGTAAGGACAGGAAACTGGTGAAGTCCACTGAACAACAAACAGCCAAACTTTAAAATTTTTCTGTGCAGTAAATTTGGCCAATAAAATCCTCCCCAAATTCAGCATTGTGAAAGTGCTAGTAAATTCTTTTAATGTCAGTTTTCCCCAGTATACACATAGTTTCATTATGTGACTATATAACATTGAAAGCAGGTGAAGAGGTGTCTCTTCAAAATATGCCAGCAACATGCCAAAGGCATACACTGCTGCATACATTACTTATACAAATGTATTTCATAGCCTGGTTTATTGCTGCTTATGATAATTTAGAATGATGCAACTTGTCAGACCAGTTGCAAAATTCCTACCTCAATTGTGACACAGATTTGATGATATCTGAGGTGTGAAAGAAAACAAAACCCTTCCCTGAGTGATAATTCAGGAGAACTCACAGATGAGTTCCTGACAGAACAATTCTTTAGAGTTTTTTGTTGGCAAGATGGAAAAAGCATGGGTACAAGTTGTTGAGGAAAGGCCTATATAAGTGTCATGGGGATTGCTCTACATTGTGCTACTCAGGAAAATCCCTTGATTTGGGCAGTTCAAAGGAGTTTGTTCTGAAGTACAGCTTGGTACTCATGAGAAGAATCCTAAAAAGAAAGAGGAAACTGCTGCTTTTTGTAAGAAACCCAGGTCTGAGGGAAACTAAAATGAGGAATACAAGCCCTTAAGCAGACTAAGAAAATAGTTTGACAAGAGGGTTATCACCAAAAGGGTTAAATCTATCCCCTCCACTGACTGAAAATGGAAGTACCCTTTTCCTATCATTCTCACAGCACCCAGGAGTCATGGTAAAAGTTACTTTATAAAAAAGGGGGTAGATAATGCTAAGCGTTACTTGAAGATACTGTGTAATGTTACAATAGTTGGCAACCTTTGTCTGAAGAATTGCTTTGCAAATATTCTCTCATTAATTTTGTGGGAGGCTTGGCTATTGCTGTTCATGATGATTGACTGTTTCCCAGCCACAAAATAAGCACAATTATTGCAGACGATTTGATGGACTCTGCTTGTGAATGTGGTCAAAATGAAAGTGCTTCTGGAAATACATACATCACAGGAATCTGACTGCCGTGTACTTAGCCCAAAATATCTTCACTTGAGTGAAAAACTGACCTTCCACAAACCTAAAGACAAAGTGCACAGTTCTTTATGAAACAACCCAGGATCGACGGCAGACTGCAACCTTTGGTGAGGCAACCTTTGGTGAGGCAAATGAAATTCTGGCTGTCAAATTTCTTTTCAGAGGCTACTTAGGTTGCAATAAAGAATGGGTTATGTGGTGGTGGAGTTAAATCATTCTGTCCCCAAGACTTTTAATTTCAGAGCAGGCCTTTCTTCTGCAGGTTGACACGTGCTTAGCTTTGGGAAAAAAGTCAACTGGATATGAATCAAAGTGTACCGGTAGCAACCTCTTCTTCAAGCTGAGCCTGCCACAGGAGTAGATGTCATGAGGGTGAAGAGAAATGTCTTAGAATTTCTTGTCCAGTTCTGCACCTGGTGGAGAATAACTCTATTCTACTCCTCCTTGGAAAATACAGTGGCCACAGTCTTAGAAAAGCCCTCAGTGCTTTAAAATCACTTTGACAAGTCATCAATTGGCATTCTGAAAAAGATGTGCAAGCACGTAAAAAGTGTGGGTAACAAAAGGCTTTTAAAAAAAACAGGAAGAGAGAGAAACAGCTGGGAGATGTATGGGGCTAATCACCCCAGTGCTGAAATTTTTCAATCCCTTTGATTACTGTCTTTTGACTAAGCAATAGTTAGGCTGAAATGCTATACCACACCTGGTACCCAGCCATCAGCTGTAGCAATTAAGGCCTTCTCCTCAAAGCAGAAAATACCAGAATCACATTGAAAACTCCCTAGTGACTGAAATGAGAGCTACTCTTTAAAGACAGGTTTATATGAACACAGTAAAGCCAAGTCTTACTTCTCCATGCTTCAGAAATGCCTGGCACAGCCTAAGCCAAATGATGTGGATAAAAGAAACTTAACATTGTGTCTTTCAGAGCAGGAAGAGTGTAAGCCTGCCAAGTATCTGCTAATTCCAAAGATTGCTGCCCTTGGTGTTCTGGAAGTGCTGGATGGACTCAGCAAGATTTTACACCACAGGCTGAAGTGCTGTTTAATAAGATTTGTCAATGTAAACATACTCTTGGAATGGAAGGCTCTGGGATGAGCAAGTCACCAGAGATCCAGTTGCAGGGAAACATGTCTAAGAATGTCTCCTTCATATTGAAGTATCTTCATAAAATGCAAGTGAGCTGAGCAGTATCCATATTCCTGAGTAGACAACTTCTATGGTTTGTACCTATAACATTCTCAAAAACTCCCCACCTGGACCTCTTAACAGTGGTGGTCACTCTGCATCCTTGAGAAGTAAATTTCTATTCTCGGATTCCCTGCTTTAATCAGTGAATACTGGTTGGAACATCCCTGGTTCGTATTTTAAACCCATGTAATCAATGCCATTCTCAGCAGTAAAAAGTTGATGATAACACAGGAGTGACCTTTACATAGAGGCTTTTCCTCTGCTAATCTGGGTAAGTAAGAATTGAAAGAGTTCTAGCTCAGACTTTGACACACACTTCAAAACCACAGTGAATGAGAGCCACATTTAACATAAGTCTCTATTACCTATGCGAAAGTTTCTCATCTTTTTTCTCAGCTACTTCCTCCTCACAAATGGGGGGCCCCATGTCTATTGACCTTGCTTCTAAAGGGTTTAGGAGGACATGTGTAATAGGAACTAAATTCTTCTTTTTCTTTTAGGGCTCCTTTTCTTACTATACATCAGACAGCTCTGACTGTTCCCTGAGAGGACAGAATCCACCTTATTCAAAATGTCCTACCACTACACAAGGCTTGGCAATCTCTAGACTCTTTCTCAAAAAGCATACAGCTTTTTGAGACAGGCTGTCAGATATGTGCCATACACACATCGCACTCATCACAGCAAATCAGGAACCCACTGAAGGACATATTGTGCGATAGTTCTGGCATATGGAAGGATCTTCATAACTTTGACCACAACCAATAACTATTCTTATTCAAAAATCCAAAGGCTTTCTGCTGATGTAGGATTTAGCTTGACCATTACCTTACCAAGATGGAATGTTATGATGGCTTTATTTGCCATTATTTCTCTGGTCATGGTGTCAATATAACTCACAGGAACTTAATGCAAATTGTCCTACATAAGGAATGAACACTTTGTTCTTTCCTTGAAGGGGTATGCAGCATAACCCATGTATAGAAAGTCCCCCACATGCCATTTCTCTACAATGTCCATGTACGTGTACCAGATAGATGTTCTGTGGATCTCTGTGGTGAAGAGGAAATCATGAGCAGCCCCTTAGCAGAAATACTTAAAATAAGGGCTAGTTTACCATGCCTGGAATACATTTAAGCACTGTTAGAGATTTTCTTTTCAGCCATCTGTTCACTGCTCAGCAGTATCTCAGGCGACTTAGCCTACCTGTCTTACCTTTGCTCTTGTGGAAGAATAATTCCTGAAGGGATGAATAAAAGCAGTGCAGCATAAATTATGCCCATTTTTTACCTCCCTCAGGAGACCTGAAAAGCAGTTTCTTCAGATATGTTGTTCCAGCTGTAGGGATAGTGTATTTCCACTAAATCCTCTTCCCAAGAATGTGAGAGATTCGAGGATTTAACTGACAGGATTGTAAAACTCGAGCTCATGATTTATGGGCAACTCCAGCACAGGCTTTCCTGCACAGAGTAGAGTAAAAACTCTCATTGCTTATATTGTCTTCTGAAAACATCCCTGTCCAAACATCACACACTTCTGAGACTTCCATCCAACTGCTGAATTTAGCATGCCACCCCAGCTACTTCACTTGCCATTTACTTGCTTGCAAGCTTCACTTGTTATTTACTCTTGCAACAACACATCAGTAAGGTAAAAGTAACCTGTCTCATGATGGTCTAACCCAGCTCATGTTCCCTCTTCTCTATTTCCTTTAGTCCTTTTACAGCCGTAGCAATTTCACCCATGTAAACCCTGTCCATGTTTGTAGTTGACTTTTTATAATCCTTGTAGGCAAAAAGAGCCAATGCTCTTCCCCAGTAATCTTTTATTTGTCACCTTGTTCTCTGCACTCCAATAACTCCACCTGATTTGAAAATGTCACTGGCCTACATCTGTTAATAACCTTTTTCAAGGCTCTTTTGATTTCTAACACACTCACATAGCCTCCTTTGGTAAAAGGGAGGCCTTTCCCTTCTTGTTTTCTTCCCCTTTTCCCTTCCTTAAGAAAGGACTTTAGAAGAAGGTTCAAGACCTGGTAGCTCTAAGGCAGTAGCAGAAAATGGATCCCAGAGCAGAAGCAAAGGATTTCTAGCCCTGGTGCCAGGTGTTACTGACAATGATTACAGGCTGGTTTCAGTGCTGCTATCTGAAGGAATTCAGCTGTTTGCTTAAGGGCAGTCCGGACCTAGAATGTACTCCTATTCACAGCTGTAGGAGATTTAGTTCAACTATACCTGTGTCTTCCCATTGCTACTTGCTACTTTCAATGTAGTAGTCAAGTTTCTCCTCTCATATGTGCACTTGTAGTTTAGGTCACTGAGGGAAAACCACCATATGCTGTTTAGGAGATGTAAACCTCAGCTCCAATATGATCAAAGAAAGAGTCAGCCGAGTTGGTGGCCAGACTCCCACGCCACCCTAGCATCTGGCTCCCAGAAGGACCACAACTTGACCTCACTAGAGTCCAGCCCACAGCAAACTGCACTCAGATGCACATATGCTCTTGCCTATGGAGCAGGATTGTACCTTGCACTTAATATGACACACCAGGGAGGAAGATGGTGTAAGACACAGGCCCCCCCTATTCCCCCAGGTACTAGAAAGCTGTTTTGCTCATTGACAGAGCAGGTGCCTTCTGCCTTCAGGTGAATGGGAGGTTTAGGGGCAGGATCTGGATCTTGCCTTCAGTCCAGAAAGCTGAAACAGGGGAAAAGCTGCCATAGCGGATGCACTATCTTGGATTTATATGGCTTTATATATTTATGTAAGGCTTTATATGAAGTGAGACCTGCAGAAATCTTGGTCTAGGCTCTCTTCTCAGGAAGGCTCACAATTTGATTTTATCAGGTGACAGTCTCAATCTAGTTTTAGAGTGGGGGAGGGAGGAACATGCTTGGATCACTAAAAACCAAAGTTGAAATAGGCTTTACTGGCACACACATTGCCAGTTTCAGCACAGGTGACTCAAGAAACACACAAACTGAGTCACTATTTCAGTGACATCAATGATCCCTCCAGCAAATAGCTGAAACTTGTCAAAAGAGTTGCATGATAGAGCTGCTTCTGTTTTAACTCATTCCTGTCCCTGTCATGGGGCAACTAATGGAAGTTGATTTTTAGCTGTGGCAACCTGTCATGTTTTCTAACTGGGAGAAGTGAAGAATGGTGCAGTGACCACAGCCAGGGACTAGGTGACGTTTCCATACTGGGGACAGGCAAACTGACAGCAATTCCTTTACCCCACTTTGATCCCAACACTTAAATTTAGGATGCAGCAGTTAGAACAAGCTCTCAGTGTGGTGAAATAGGATGTTTAGAAAAGCCTCACATTTTGTTTCCTTTCTACTGGGTTTAAACTTTTAGATCAAATCACCCTGAAAAAGATGTTTGTGCGACAGGAAAATGTGGTATCGAGATTATCAGAACAAGGTAGACAATAATATATTTCATGTGACTTGATTACAAAAAATGACAAGGAAACCACAGGACATCGGTGTGAATGCAATGGAACAAGGCTACGAAGCATGTGTTGTGTGCCACAGACATAAGGGTTTATATAGACTTGAATGAGATTCAATTTAGATCAAAACGACCTTCAGGGTTTTTTTTTCTTTTTAAGATAGAGGCACATCTTTTGGCATTACACAGCTTGTGGCTATTGAGGCAGATCTGAAGGTAACAGGATGTGGAGCACACACTTCTGATTTACTAGCACAAAGGGCTTACACAGGCATGGAAAGTAAACTGTTTTAAGCCCTCCAAGATCAGAGATAAGACTTATTAGCAGGACTGGCTGGGGAGTTTTTTCTCATCACTTCCTTGCCATGCTAATTTGGTACAAAGGTACTTCCCTGACTGGCCTACTTGCAAAACATGACACACAGATTTTGTAACACATTCCCTGAACTAACCTCCATGCCATGACCCCCCCATCCCATCTCACTCTGCTGTTGCATCTTGCCTTTGTCATTTTATCCTGCTTCCTTTCCTATCTCTTGGGTCAGTACTAGCTGTTCTTTTGATTCCTGTTTTCCTACAGCATCTTCTTCTACCCACATGTGGGAAGTAACGACATGACAAACACACCTGAAATATTGCAGAAATAAGCAGTTTGGTCACTGTGACCCCCTGGGAGAACGGTACTTTGCAGCAACCTAAAATGTTCCTATCTAACAATAGTCTGCAAGAACTAAAATACACAGCCATCAAGTACTGTGACAAGCAACTCACAAAAGATACTTTACTGTGCTTTTTCTGTATATTTTTCACTATTCCAGAATTCAGTTCTAGAAATATAGCTGGGCCCTGAAGAATTTTGTGCAGAAATGTAATGCCCACTAGGACATTCTAGTACAGATCATTTATTCTGTAGAGCTGGTGTTAGCCAGGAGGCAATATTCTCTCCCCCTCAGAAAGCTTTACCCTTCAGTTTTTGTCAACTTACCGATTTTACAATTTAAGACTCATCATAATTTAAAACCTGCAGATGCAGCTTCTTAAATATCATTATCAAAGCACCCAGAACAAGACTTGCTACAAAACTTAGAACATGCACAAAACAGCTTCTCTCAGCCTGATGTAGTTGATGGCTCCTTCATGCATGACTTGTTAAGTATTTTGTGTTCAGCTCTGTGAGCAGCCCCATAGACTGAAACCAGACCTTCCACATGCTATGGCTTCCAACCAAAGACCTGCAAAGTAATGCCCACTCCTGAAACCCATCTGCCTCCAAGGGGACTGTGAGACAGAGCAGATGGTCCTCTAAAAGACTGTTCCTTAAAAGCAAGTGCTATGGAAAAGGAGGGAAATCAAACTCTTATCCTGCCACTTGCGCACTACCTGTGTACCCTGCTCCCTAATTCCAGCTGCCTAGAACCTGCATTCATCCCAACAGCTCCCAGCAATTCTACAAGTCTCCCTCCAGAAAGAGAGAAAACTCTCTTTGACCTACTATTTTCTAACTTCTTGTCTCAGCTCCTCCCAAGCATCTTCTGGAGAATACTAAAACAAAGATGCTTTTCTCAAAGCTCTATATTTTCCCGCTACTCAGGACGTCCTTGCATGAAGAATCATTGCCCATCTAACACCAATGAGAAATGCCATACGTAAGCACAAACAATCTGGGCACAAAGCCATTCATAAACAGAGCACAAGCATTACTGTTGGAGAAGAAATTAATCAACTTGAATTTTGCAAACCTGAATAATTTTAAAATAGCATATTTTATAATCTTCTGTTCACAATTAAAGATCTTGACAAAATTGGCCAACTGATTATAGCCTTCCACAGAAACAATGCAGGTAAAACTACTTTAAACAAAGAACTCTCAAATACACAAAAAATATATAACAACCCCTTTAATTCTATATCTTTCCTTCTGATTTCCTCAGAAATTACTACTTTACATGCCAGATTCTGCTAGCCTTAAAACTCAGATCATGCTGCCCTAATTAATAGGTCCATTCTTGAACTATGGTGCAATTCAACATATGTGAGTTCTCTATTAAAACATCTATATGCTCTGAATTTTTATGTTGGTACAAGCCCAGATTCTGCATGTTGTACTCTCAGTGTGCAGGAACAAAATCATTTACATCTCATTTTCTCACATCAAGCTTTTTTTAAATAAATGGCTACATCATGTTTGCCCAAGACACAATGTTCTGTCTTTATCACACAATAAACCAACTAGTGGAATGGGTCTCCGGTCTAATGAGTAGTATTTGGAAGCAAGAGAAAAAAGCAGCTAAGCCTAGCCCTCATTAAGTTGTTCCTTTTCAGACAGTAAATGTCAATAGGACTTTTCAGTGCTTAGAGAAAACTTTGAATCAGGCATTAAACTATTGGAAATACTTAACCAGAAGAAAGGTATATACCACTGCTACACCTAAGGTTTTCCAGTGTGTTCAATATACTAATTTTTTACAAGAAACACCTCTGTCTTTCATAGAAACACTTCACAATCCTAAAACACATAAATGCAAAAGTGTCCCCATTTTGATTTTGAAATTGTAGTCACCTTTCCTCTTAGGTAACAGGACTTTTAAGATTAAAACATCCATTTCAGGTACATGATTCCAAAATTTGCTCATATATGTTCATCCCCCTAAACAATTATGGCTAAATAGTAAAGATGATTTAGATAGTACTTATATGGTAATTTTTCTGGGAAATTTGAAAGATTCAACATAAAAAATGAATAGATTTATAAACTACTCAGATGTGTTCTTGAATTCAGGTTATTCACTGTCAAACAGCCCCCATTTCAAGAAAAACATGCATTTTTAATCTCCAAATTGTGTATAGTCTGAACACTTAACTGAAAGGTGTCTTTGCAAATGCACATTGTTACATATTTAGGGAAGGCTAGGAGCACACACAGATACTGAGAATGGGATTGCATTACTTTGTGCAAATCTTGCCTCTCTTTGCTTTTGTTATTAAAATAGTGTCTGTTAGAAATATAGACACTATGTTGCTATTTCTCTCCAGCAATTTACTGCCTGACCTGTTGCAGGTTCTTGTATGAATATTCCCCCTATGTTCTTCATTCTGAGTCTCCATTACGTTTTGTCTCCCCTGTTTAGACCTGAGCGACTTGAAAGGTTTAACACACTAACTTATTTAATTTGATTTCTTTAAACAGATAGAACATAGAATTTCTCCAGCTTGTCTCTGCTTGGAAGACAAAAAGTTGTGTTTGATTAAAATGTAACATCCAGAAATACATCTGCAGGCTGATTTAAAAACATCAAGAAACAGAAATCCCACCACTTCTTTTGAAAGTTTATTTTGCTAGTTGATCACTTTCAGAGTTAAAATCCTGAACCTTTATTTGAGTGGGTAAATCCTTCTGGTCAGGCTCCCTCTGAATTACTGCACATGTGCCAGGGCTACATAGCTCTCTGCTCTCATGGTATTTGGGACTGCACCTTGAAAAACTTGCTCAAATCTTTTGTAAGTACTGATCCGTTGCTCATATTGTTTTAGCAGAGAGAGACTCCAGCTAAGATTTCATCGATATGTGCACAGTAACTCTGTTTCTGCTGCAATACCAAACAGGCAAAATGGAAGGTGAGGGAAGAGTCCTTCCTCTTTTTACAGATGAAGAAATGAGGCACCCTGCATGTCCTTTTGAGCTCATTTAAGACAGTTTTGAACAACTGCAACATGTTGGGCTCAGCTGAATTATTTTGAATTTACAAAGGAATAAATGAAGATCACTCTGAAACTCGCCTGAGAGGAACAGAAAGTTTGTGGGAACTGAACCCAGAAAGAAAATTCATGTCTACAAAGTGCTGGAAAAGAGCCAAACAATTTATAGTTTTAATAGATTAGAGCTCCTGTCCTAATTCTATTTGCTGATACCCAGCTGCTTACTGCCTCATATCCTGTAAACTCAGACTGTGCATTGATGCACTCCCACATATGTGGCACCAGACCGACACCACTTTCGTCGTTTCAGTCTAAGCCGACTACAAATTTGGAAGCTTTTAGTCAGCAGCTAACTTGATAGTTTCACTGTCTTTAATGGATATGAACAATATATATTGTGTCTTGTTACATACATTTTCTTGCTTTGCCAGTAAAAGCATTCCATTGGCCAAAGTACTGCATGGCATGTTGATTCTGAGTGGGTGTTTGGTGACAAGCTGAATCAAGCTTAGTACCTCTGAGGTCCTGTACAAAATTTTACCTTTGGGTTCAAATTTTCACTAGGTCCTTTCCTGAGTTCCTCTTATTGTCTTTTTCATGTTTTGGCCTGTAACATGTCAAGGGACACAATACAGCTGCTGCCCTCCACTATGGCTGTTGGCTTGCCCATCTAATAATCCAAACACTGAAATTATGGAATATCCTCCTGGTTGGCCCAAGATGGACCACAGACAGACCTAAGTAACTGTTTGTGAAGCAGGCTTAGTAGTCTTCATTTTGGCATATCATATTTGACTGTTAATAGCTATTGCTGTCTCAACCTTGCCTTTGTTTCACTGTAATATACAGAGGGTATTTCCACGAGTCAGATTATTTAAAAAAAAGACAGTTTTTTGCTTGCTATGTGGTAGATTTGCATATATCATTCTTGTCAACTGTAATGAAAGTTACACATGTAAAAACCCTGGTGGCAGATTGTGATAAGGCAGATTTGACATACATCACTCTGCAGATAAGGATGCTACAAGACTCTGACATTTGTAGTGAAATGCTTCAAGGAAAGACTGTAATAGATAATGAAATGCAGATGGCTTGAACAAACTGGATGCCAAGAAGGTGACCAGCCTTGGAAGAAAGTTTGTGGCAGAACTCATCCCATAGAAAAGAGCAGAGATAGAAAGGGCAAGCCAGTTTTGCCCCTCTATCCTTACTGCAGAATTAGTGCTACTGAAATTAAAAAAGAAGAAGAACTAGGGAGAAAACAACCCCTTCAAGATGAAAAGATGGCATTGTAAGATTTGACAATAGTGTGATAGTTTGCCTACTTCCTTCTTCCCCTCTCCTTCCATTTCACAATGGGAATCCTTGAGTGCCTGGTGGAGGTTCCCTTCTTAAACACACTATGCCTTTACTGCAGGGTTAAAAAAAATAGCAAGTGGTTATTGAAATGTCATACATAATTTCCCATGCCATCTTCATGAGGAATTCTTTCTCTCTGTTGAAGAAATGGCATTCTCTATTTACTTGAATGACAGACATACCTTTCCCCTAGCTTCTACTTTAAATAGTTTGGGCTATTACTTATAGCTGTTTTAGAACTATAATGCTGATTTCTTTGCCACTACCCTGATGATTGGTCATATAGTACAGCTATTGCTTGTGAATAATGGCAAGTAACCTTGAAATCTAGCCAAGCCTGTAGTAGGTGTCAGGACTCTGCTTAAAAAGATAGCCCCCTGAGTTTAGTGAACTTGAAAAGGGGAGCCTGGAACCTGCCTAAAGAAGTACAGTTATCACCTGCAAATGAACTAAGCCAGGGGTTTGGAATCTTCAAGAAACCTTGAAGCCAGAAAAAAGCTTTGAGGAAAATCTTAAAATCATCAAGCCTGGGAGAACACTTTAGATTTAGGTTTATGACTTCTTGTTTGCTACTTAATGTTGATACAATAAGGCTGTTCGCTATCCCATTAATGTCTTTTAATGCTGGATTCTGCTGGCTCACAGACTTCTTTCCTGTGCTTAAAGAAAGTGGAATCTAATAGCCTGTTACCTCAGAAAGTTGCAACTACCTTTCTTCATACAATACCACAGACAGTCTCTTGCATCAAGAAATTGTTCACCATCCACGGGCATTTTCTTCAAACAGCTAAAACCAGAACTATTAACTGCTGAAAGAAACTGAAGACGTGTCAGATAACTTGCTAGGAGATGACTGACTGCAGGTCAGCCTATGAAAGCTTGGCATCTCAGGTCAAGAACCTAGCTGTTTTCATGTACTACAGCAGTCTGTGCTCAGGCTTTCATAAAAAGATAGCACACAAACAAACTGCTTGACAACAAACCATGGGCTCTTAGCTTATGGAAAAAAGAATAGGAAATACACTGACCTGAAATGTGGAGAGAACCATACCTTCTGCTACATTTTATGGACTCTGTTTTTCATAATCAAAGGGATCTTGAAAAGCCAGAACACAGAGATGCAGGCATGAGATGCAGGCATGATTTGCAGGCATAAGGTGCCATGAACAAGGATTACACAGATAAAACAAATAGGTATAAAGTCCCCTTTCGGAGGTGACCCATGTGAGCTGATGAAATGCAAGGCCACTCCATGCCATACAGTGGAGTCCAAAAAAATTCGTGTCAGAGGGCACTGAACCTCCTCTGCAAACCTACAGTGGCATCAGAGCTGAGCTGGGCCCAAGCTAATGGCCAGGCCCCAAGAGCCCAGGTGAAGCATTGCTAAGGCAGCTGCCCCACTGCTGTGGTGGGTTTTGGCTCCCTGCAGGGGACAGCACACTGCCTGCAGTGGCACCAACACCAAAATCTCTTGGCTGTGCTCCACAGTCCCATGCCACACGTCAGCTGTGAGGCAGGCAGACCTGCCCCAAATGATCTGTTGAAATCTCATTTGGCCAATACCCCTCTGGTGTCCACCAATCAATATTTGAACTACGTTTTTTTGGATAGCCCGTGAACTTCCCATCTCCACCGCTTGCCAAAATAATCCATTCTAATCCATTTTAAACATTGTCCCACTGATGTGTCACAATTTTTTTCCTCGCCTCATATCTCTTTTTCCCCCCACAAGAGGGCACCAACACTGCATCCTTTGAGACATTTTATTTCATAACGAAACATGTGCCTCAAAGGAAACTGGGGGGAGAGAAGCCAAAGGGACCCAAGCAGCAGGTTTCAGATCTGGAGCAACTCCCTTCCCCCCCGGGGCTCCACAATTTTAATTCCAAGGTTTTGATTCAGAAACAACTCTGGTGACAGCTGCATGAAACCTCTAGTAGGAGATAGTTGCATAAAGCCACTAATAGGAGGTGGTAGTTCACAGGCACATGCTTGATTTTATTTCTCCGTTTTGTCTCTTGGCTCCCGCTTCAAGCAGTGACAATACAAAAAAGGGCGTCTCTGGAATTAGAAACCTTCATGGACCTTAAGAGAAACCAGTCAGAGAGCTGAGAAATACCAGACACCAAATGTCTCTTGAAATAAAACATACATGAGACAGCCAACAGACAAATCTTATTCAGGGAAATCAGAGTCAAGTAAAAACACAACTAAAATTGCCATAGGACAGAGAGAATCTGGTGAATAGAGAAAGAGCTAAGAAAAGCCCTTGTACTGCATAACTTGACATAGTGACAGCTATGGCTGAGACAAGATAAATATGCGGAGAAAATGAAAATCAAGAAAGAAAAGGAATTACTTAGTGTGGTCTATGGGTTTATGCTTAAAAATACAAAAATAATTCTAAAGAAAGGAAACGTAAGCTAGGTACCAGACAAGCTTCCTATACAAGGCAGAGAGCCCACATGCTCTCTTGCAGTCAGTGAATGCCCACATTTAAGCCACTAATTTGGTTCCCTTATTCTGGAATTTGTAAACACTGGGCTAGACTTCAGGGCAGGACACAGTTACCAAGAAGGTGTTACTCTGGCTTCTGCTAGAGCTCTAGTTTACTTAATCTACTAACAGATATATTTTTACACAACTCTGATCAGGGAATTGTAAGAAACCCACGCAATGCTCTTTCCTCCTCTCACCTCCTCCACCTCCACTGTCTGCACACAGCACTTCCTCAGGTAAAGGCAGAACTGTTTTCACCAAGTCCTACAACTTGAGAACCAGGGGCGTTTGATGAAACAATTAGGAGATCCGGTTAAAAGAGATAATAGAAAGTGCTTTATAAAACGCGTAGTCTTTGCTAGGAGGTTGTGGAGGCAAGCATAGCAGCAGGTGAAAAAGGGTTTCAGACAAATTCATGGACAAGAGGTACAGATGGAACATGGAAACTCTGGGCAGGGATATATTCTCTAACACCCTAACCCAATGATTTTGATGCTCAGGGTGTACAAGGGGTATGGACTGCAGACTATGGCCAACCTTGCATGGTCTCCCTAAACAACTGCTTTTACTGCCATCACTGGAGAGAGGACACTGACTGACAGACCATTGGTCTGGCTCATGAGTGCAATTCTATATCCTCATGTTTCCCCCTTCCACTCTTCTGATTTAGGCAGAGCTATAACAACCACAATATTTCATGCTATGATCACTCATCAAAATGGCTATCTAGAGGCTGCATAGAAAGAGGAAAAAGTACAAACTGGTGCATCTTCAAAAATTGATTTCAAAAAGAGCTAGGGAGTTTTCACAAGCCTCTGAAAGCCACCACCTTGCAGGGGCCCTGAGGTGGATGCTGCACACAGAAAACCTGATGGAAAACGCAGCATAAAGTGTTGGTGGAACCATTTGCTATCAGAAGGTGCAATTCCCGCAAGCTAATTGCCCTTCACCAAACTGCATCAGTTTGGCTTAAGTTTATTTTTGCAACCAAACAAAAGGGAGAAGGAAGGATACACTTGGTATTGTCCAAACATCCCATGACCATGTTTTTTGAATGAAACATTTTTATTTTCCTTGTTTTGATTGAGGTTCAAGAACATTTTGTTTTTTAAGTACAATATACAAAAAAAGAAGGAAAATCAAACTTTTATGTGTAGTGGTCCACGGATTCTGAGTCATTTTGACACTTCTGGAATATGAAATTGCACTGAACAGTCAAAGAACGAATATATCCAATTTTAAGAGGCATAGCAATGGTATAAAAAAAAGGTAATGCTTAATATTTTAAGGTACAGTAATAGCCATCGTGTCCTCACTGTTTTCATCATATGAAGGCCTCACTAGGGAAACTCACTAAGGAAAGTTTAGTGTTTAATGCTGTAAGGAACACAGAGACAATAAACATAAGTCTTTGCAGGGGAAAGCCTCAGAAGAAACTCTCCTGGACTTTTCAAGGCCCTAATTTTCCTAAGGTCCATAAAGGAACGCCTTTCAGGACCGTATATTTATTGCATGGAGACCAAACCCTGCAATTTCTCTTCACAGGACTAGGCAAAGGACTTAGTTCTGTTAGAAACAATTAGATTATTTAGAAAATTAGTTCTGCAAGAATACTTCAGATCTGACTCAGAAAATTCAGTTTCTTGATCAACTTTTTGCACGGCCTTATGCAGGTCACCTAATCAGCCCTGCAGGTACTGGCAGTGATAGGCAGACTACACCAGTGTTGTTGCACCTGGGCGTGCACATAATCCAGTGCACCAAACAACCCCATTTTCTCTGTCAGGCTTAACACCTACTTACCTGTGAGAAGGGATATTTCCTTGCCCTATGAGGAGGAGGGGGAATAACATCAGAGAGAAAAAAATCCACTAACAATTCTGTAGTATTCAAATACTGCTGTAGAGTAAGCAGCAGGAAAAGAGCTAAATTGTTATCATACTCTATTTACACCTACTCATGGACATACTGATTCATATCGGGAGCATTTGGAGAATACACTGGATTATATTTACCATCTTTCGTTACAAGTATGAAAGTGATGTTTGAATCTAGCTCACCCTTCTATGGTTTTTCATGTACCTCTTCTCTATTGAGGTGTATCTCTTGAAATGACTCTTTTGTAGCTTTTGTTCTGAAAGCAACTTTGAATAAAAACTACTGGAAGTTATAGTAGCTGCTGTACTATTTTCCACACATTTTACAGTTCAGTCCCAGGCTTCACATTAAACAGTTCCACTGCCTGTTTTTAAGGCTAAGCAGACAACTTCATTCAAATGACTACTGACATCCCAAGCTGCATAGAAAGATGTAATAGGAATAGGCTTTTGTCCTAGGCTCACCCTACGGGGTGTCACAGAACAGATAGCCAGTTACACTCAATATTTTGGAATTTGCATAAATTATAGGGGTTTTCTTTCCCAGTAAATTTTCCCTCCACATTAGTTATTTGGGGTTCATACTGGGAGAC
This sequence comes from Haliaeetus albicilla, assembly GCF_947461875.1. Classification (NCBI taxonomy): domain Eukaryota; kingdom Metazoa; phylum Chordata; class Aves; order Accipitriformes; family Accipitridae; genus Haliaeetus; species Haliaeetus albicilla. Next base: position 29,186,413 of record NC_091486.1, read on the forward strand.
TAAAAATATGTAAAGTGAGGAAAGAGAAGTCTGGAACAGTAATATTGAAACACTTACCATGTTCCATGCATTAGCACAGTAAATGCTGTAGAAGTTAAATTGTCTGTGGACTCAGCATGGACAAGGTGCCAGGAATCTGCAAGTTCTAATCTCATTTCTGCAGCTCTAGAAATAAGCATAAGAGAATTAACTCAACACGCTTTATTGCTTGAAAGCACCTATAAACTAAAATTGTATTTCAGATATTCTTCCGTAATTGATTCACAGTTTTACTACAGTTATTTTCTTAATGGCCTTTCCAGGCCATAACTCTTAATACATAAGCCTGTCCAAAATATGGAAACTTGTTTTGTGATCCATTGCTGGAAGTATCAGGACAGGGGACCTGTTCCCAGTGAACAAAACTCCTTATCATTTTATCATGAATTTTTGTTTGCCCCAGGATTTGCTAGCTGTAACCACACAAGTGTTTCATAAGCTCCTCTTGGTGTCAGAATTCATTACAAAATCTCCTGTCTAGGAGATGTTTCCATCCTTTCTTCTTTTCCCTTTTTTTTTTTAAAAGAAGTGAGAGAATGCTTGAGAAAGATGCCAGATCAAAAGCCCTCAAGTCATCCTTGCTACAGTCTAAATCCCACGTCAAGAAACACTCATCTCTCCTCCCAGGCATGACTCTTAACCCTTTGTCTAATAAAATAATTGAAACCCGCTCCCAGGCTCTTCCGTGCTCAGCCATCTCCCTTGAAATTCTCAAATAGTATGCCCAGTTGTTGGCCTTTGAACCCACAATGAGTATATAGAAGTCAAAGTAATTAGTTTAATACATCTAGAGAGCATACAAGTTCCTCTCTTCTCATGTCTGGGTCTGATCCTGCAAGGGACTGCATATCCTCAGCTGCCTTTGACTGAGGATGTCTAAGCATTTCTAAGAAGGCCAAGACTAGCTAAAATTAAAGCTCTGGATGGAAGAAGACTGCTAATATTAAAGGAATAATAAAGCAATTTTGCATTAGTAAAAATAAAAAAGAAATTCAAAAAATGTAGAAGATTATGTAGAATGATAACAGAAAGATAAATTTAATAGCAAGGAATGCTATAGAGGGGGGCTGAAGGAATGAGGCTGATAATAAAGACAGAGATGGAGTAATGCTAATTCCCAAGATATCAAGCTTGTCAATAAACCTGTTAGTATAATCCTGGCTCATCAGAGTAGAAGTGAAATTGTAAGGGATAACTTTAGGTAGAATTATATATTGCCATCTCATGGGAGGTTCAATACAGGTACACATCGCCACTTGCAGCACTTTGCTGACAGAGAGGAAGAAAGGGGAAAGTGGTGTCTAAACCAGAGTACCAGAGGCCCTTCTCTTCCTCCCCAAGGCATTAGCTGATACATGGGAAGACAATTTGCAAATGTACGTCCCAGTTTCAGGGAAGGCAAATTTCTGTCAGGACCCTTTGCTTCCTGTGAGCCTGAAAGGGTCTCCCTCACTTCCCAGGGAACCTGTTAGCCATGCTGGATCTCTGCCTCTCACAAACTGAGCTGCTGCCTCCTGATTTTAGGTCTCTTGAATTGGGAGAGAGCTGCTGAGATCTCTGAAGATTCCTCTGCCTATAACTCCTGTCAGTGAAATAAAAATGCCTTGCTGAAGAGCATAGACATCTTCACAAATTAGGAAATAAGCCTCAAAAGTTAAGGGTTTTCCCAAAGTAACAAAATATAAGGGAAATAGACACAGGCATTCAGAGACCACAGTTCCACTGGAGAGAGTCTCAAGGCAATTTTTGCACAATCTGGACACATTATTGTACTTTCTCTCAAACTTCTTGTATTTTTCTCAAACTTTTATTGTACTTTCTCTTGTACTTCTTCTTGAAGAAGCAAAATAAGATGGCACTAACCTTTAAAATAAAAATACTAAATTTGTTATATGCTCTGCCATCTTCCCAAGAAAACAGACTGCAATAGTAGCCTGTTTTATCAAGGAGGTGACTGTTTTACTTTCAGAGCCAATTTTTCAAACCTCTTCACTTCCTGTCCACATCACTGTTTAGAGAAATAGATTTTCTTCCACAGACAGACATGTTTTTCATATCTACCATTGGCTTTTTAGTTGCAGTGGCTATACTATTAGGTCAGGCTTCAGACATTCGAGTTATAGGAGTTGACTGTAGCCTTTTAACTAACCTGTTGCATAAATTCTGATTCAGCAATATGTAACATGCTGGATTCATTCTTTACATTAATGGAAATACAGCTTTTAATGCAGTTGGAGTACAGTGCTGGAAATTTTGATTCAGCAGCAGATTATGTACTGGATTCATTCATAATATTAATGGAAGTTTTAAGTGCTCTTGGAAGATGTCACTGGAAGATTTTTTCTTTTTGATTCCACACTGTTTTAAAAAATACATTTGCAGGCTTTTTAGAAATTGCAGTGCATCCAGATGATACAGCAAAAGAAGCAGCTCTGGTTAATACACCAAAGGCCTTGCATTCAGGTACCCTGACATATCAGACTTCCATGGGCCTAACTTCACTCTTCTGAATCATGAGCTTGGACCACTGAGGACGGACCTGTTATGATATGTTGCAAGCCACTGGGGCGGAGAGAGAGTTTGAGCAGGAGAGTAACCTGCATAGTTAAAATCTTTGTGGTTCCCTAGGTGTTTTGAGAAAGGACTTAACAGTTGCAAGGCCATATTTAGCAGAAAGGATTTCATGGGCCTGCTGGTACATCTAGGTTGGCCAGTAAATGGAAGCTTCACTTGTTCCACACTGTGCCTTCTTGGAGGGAGAAAAGATGCAGGGGCAAGTACAGAATCTGTACATAGTACCAAGAGCAATGACAGAAGCCACTGTCAGAAGACAGCATGGGCCTGGTAACTGAAAGTGTGGTCTTGAAACTCCTATCAATAACCTGTAAAAAAGCCATGTGAAAAGTGTCCTTTCCTTTCACAAGGTACTTCACACCAGGCCTGAGACTACTACAGTCTTTTGGAAGAGGTCTCCGGTGTGGAATGTTTTAGCCTCGAGGGCAAGGCCTGCCCAGCTAACACTGTGGTAAAAAAGCCTATACACCCACTGCAGGACAAGTAAGAAGACTTCTCCCAAATGTTCCATATTCCCAGTCTCTCATTCCTTCCCACAAAAACACCTGAAGCCTTGCAGCTGCTTCCTCTCCAGCACAGCATATTTGGGGCTGTTCAGAAACCCATCAGAAGCCCAAGCTCATTGTATCAGAGAGGTATGGGATTTTCTTTCTCACACACATCATGATAGTCATTATGTATGTAGATGCTACTAAAATTAGGAGCCACCTGCATGTGGTTTCAGAACTCTGGAGAATCCAGCTGAGCTTGTAAGATAGGAAGAAGGGAGGGTGGGTGTCTGCTGGGGCCCAGATATCCCCAGTGTATGAATGTATAGAGGGTAGTCATGAAATGTATTGATCCTCTTGCTAGATGCTGGAATAAAGCCCAGACCTTTGCAAACTGAGATCAGAATCCCTATTTTGTGCCACCAGAGCCACCAGCATGGCCGACTTGCAAATTTGGGTCAACTCATGGAAATATGGATGTTTTGTGATCACAAATACACCATTTGGATACAGGTTTTCAAATAAAAGCACATGATAGCTTCTCAGTATTGTAAAATGCTGCAATGTAGTCCTAATTCAGCCTGAAGGTGAAGTTCAAATTGCATTAGAATGTAAATCAAGACAACAGAGATGACTTGGTTCTCAGTGGACATCACAGCTCTTGAGCAGCATCCTGGATGAACTTACCCTATTGCAACTATCCCAAACTCTTCAGAGATATGGGCATTAACAACAACATATTTGTAAGAGGCTTTAAGTCACAAAGAACACTGCTGAACATGATTGTGTCACACCATGCATTTTGCTGACATCTCATTTCCTCTCTCTTGTGGTGAAGGTATAAACAGGGTTTATTAACAAGTCATCCTTCCTGTGGTAACAGATGGAAGTAACAAAAACAGCACAAAAAAAGATTATTAACATCTATAATAAGCTTTTCAGTACTCTGGCCATTAATTTTGAGTACTGCAAGCTGGAAGTTATTATCACGTCCAAGCGCACCCAATCTCCAAAGAAAGAAAAATAAATAATATGAAGAACTGACATATATTTGATAGAATATTGATCCAGAAAGAGACATAAAATATTTGAAAATGTATACAACACTAAAAATATTATTAGGGATAATAAAGTTTTTTAAAAACAACATAAAAATTACTAGTTTTATGGACAAGCACTTGATTTTACCTGTGTTAGGTTTCAGCTGCAGAAGAAAAAGGCTGCTGCTGAACAATGGGCTATTACATGAGCAGTTGCCTCCTGCAGCTGTAAGCTCAAAGCCTGCTTTTGGATACAGAAAGAATTTGGTGATCCTAGCCTTGCTCTTTTTTTTTGTGTAGCTCGTAAAACACACTGACAAACTGGCTGTCCCAGTGCAAAAAAACCCGCAAGATTGGATTAACAGGATTCAGGGTTGAGGTGCACTAGCTGAACTACAAGATGAAGCTTGTACAGAACACGCATTGTGGCTAGTTCAAACCAGAGCAATTAGATATTCACTTTCATGACTATTAAATGCACTCATAATTAAAATTTAAAAGTCTGAAGTCTATACTATTTTTTTCCAAGCCCCAATTATGAGTAATAAGATTTAAGTTTAAGTTTAACTTGTCTCTTAATAGAGGGTAAAGCGCTCTTATAAATCAGTCACATAGGAATTGCCATTGAGGAGCTATTACTGAAGAATTGCTGTCGAAGTAGAACTAATTAATATCTGTCACTACAAACAGTTAACTACAGAAAACTTTCCTGCTTAACTACCAGCTCTATTAAACACCAGGACTTACATCATCAAAAGAAAAAGTAGGAGAGAACACATTGTCTCTTTTGACATCAGCTTTTATCTTGTGCTCTGGTGAGATTCTGAAGTCTTTTTTCATGAAATCTGACCAGACAGAACCGAAGACAGGTCTGGCTCCCCAATTAGCTCTAGTAACGTGGTGTCAGATCACATTCTCAAAGAGTTTCCCCTTAGCTGAACTTTTGGATCACAAAGATACAAAAAGAGACAATCTCTGAAGAAACTAAGAAGTTGATAAGTTTCACTCGAGTGACCTGGAGATGGCTCTGCCACCCTTGGGCCCAGAAGTGGTAGCCAGCTCCTGAGATTGCACAAAGTAACCTTAGGTCTCCTCCACGGCCCTGATCACACATCAGCCCACGGGGCTGCTTGAAATGGAGGAGCACTATCCATGTTCAACAGTCAGAATCAAGCCCACTCATTAACTTCTGTCGCTGGTGATATACATCTATTTCAATAATGCACTTGTTCCCTCACACCTCTGTATTACTGTGGCAAAAGAGATAAAACCCACACCTTAGAAGACCTAAAGTACAAGGTTTGATGGCCATCTGGTGCAATATTGGTATTTTCTTCTCGGCTTTGGGACATCTTGTTAGCACTAATTGCAGATTCTTATTAGTGGAGCACTTACTGGATGAGTTTTATGTGTTAATGCTTCATAAAGCACTAGATTCAGCTTCCCAGGGTTTGTCCCAGCCCTGGAAACCTGCAACAGCCTCTATGAAGAAAGCTTTGATTGCTTATTCAGAAGTCCTCATCAGAGATTTAGCAGAAATGTTTGCAGTGTGAAAAGCAAGGCTCTGAGCAAGCTACTATAATTCTGAAGCTGGCCCTGCTTTGGGAGGGAAATTGGACCATATATTTCCAAAGGTCTCTTCAAATGAAAATTCTATGATCATGCCTTGCATTCCACTGCATGTGCAGAAATACATGACAGTAAATGTATGTAACCAGATCAGGCCCTAATCAACCATTTAAAAAAACCCAAAACAATCCTACTCTGACTGTACACTTTTTATAGCAAATCCCCTGTGATAGCTTTCTTGAAAAGCTATTATCAGCTGTAAGTGCAAACCATGTATCCCAAATATTTTCCTGACATAAACAAATGATAAACAAAGTTAACATTTCTCTTGAGCTCAATACAGCACACCTGCACTGGATATTCTTTGTCTCTCCCACTTTGCTTTTGCCTGATAAGTATTCAGATTTTCCATGTCCAATAGCAACCAGTGCAGGACTTCAGGGTGGTAGCAGTCTACCCTCCTTTGGTACTGAGGCGAGGAGCCAGCGCACGCTGCCATTTCTCCAGGGCATCTCAGAGCCAGGCAGATGTTGGCAAATTGGAGGGAATTAAAAGAGTAGCAACAAACTTGATTAACGGACTGAAGTGACTGATTTATGATGAGAGATTAAAAGACCTCAGGTTAAAAGGTTTGGCCAAATGATGACTAAGGAAAGGGATATTTGACTATACTTGGTATGGCTTTCCTTTTGCTTTAAGAAGATATAAGGCTCAAAGGAGAAAAGTGTCCATCTACCTAAAGGTTAGAGAAATAGTTTAAAATGGTCCGACAGGTTCTGATGGCAACTGATTAAAAACCAAAGACACAGGTTTCTGAGATGTGCAAATCAAGATAATGCCACTTCTTTTAACTTCTTTGTAACAGCTGAGGATCCTGGCCTGCCTGATTTTGATCTTGACACTTGTCTGAGCATAGAAGTGACAAACCATGTTTTCCCAAATTATGTCTCCACTGTTGACCTGACTGGCAGCAGTTAGCTTAAAGAATGGCAGAGTAACTCAGTCTTTGCACCCAGTCACTCTTTGGAGCTCCTTGCTGAATATCTGTACTTTTGGTGGCAATTGCACCAGTGCTTATACTCTTCATGAAAATAGCTAGCTGTCCCCTAGAAACTGGAATAAGATGGTCTAGGTGATTTTCAGGAGAAATGCCTGAAAAGGGAGACCTGTGAAACTGCAGCTAGTGTCACCATAGCAGCAGCGGAAGCCCCATCATTTGCATCTGAACTGGAAACAGCACTGGTGGATTTTCCAGTGGAAACAATATGGTGAGAGCTCCTGGGGAGATGAGTGAGCTGGCCTACGTTTTGAGAGGAAGGAGGTTAATATAAACTTCCTCCCAACCCAGTCTCAATGTCATAATCCCATACCTCAGGCTGCAGTGCCAGTGTTCATCAACATGACGTGAGGCCTGCTGGTTTTCTGCTGTTTGGACTGCTGCTCCCTTGCCTTCAGTTTTTCTGCTCTAGCATAGTGGCTTTGACACCTGCTCCAGCCGAGGAGAGGCCCTGGTGCTGACTGCTACTCACCTGGCCTGGGCCCATGACACCCAAAACCCAAAGAGCTTAAATGCATTCTTCTAAGTAGCTGTGAAAGCAGACAGGATGGAAAAAAAAGGAGGGTGATCTGAAGACTAGAAGAAAAAGAAAGCTGTGTAGGAAACATATGAATGGCTGAGAATCTTTCTCCAGTTAAGAATTAGTTTGAGGAAATGGTTTCAGCTGGAGAGCTCTGACAATGGGACATGCTCAGCTTTCCTACACATCACCTCCTCACCACCTGACTAGCAGAAATCTCTTTAAGAGGTGACAAAGAAGGCCAACCTCCAGGTCCACTACAGCATTCTTCTTTCTAGGCAGTCCAACTAATTGAGACAACAAATCATGCTTTGGCTTTGCAGTTTTCAGCTGACCACTGGAGAGGAGCTGAGCCACCTCCTGTCCATCTATGTCTTGGAGATTAATTGCTATGCAAGCAATGATTATCTAATCCATTGCTTTGGATGAACATTTCTTAGCTCTCCCAAGAAAAGAGAATATTTTACTTTGCCGTTCATAATAAAGACAGTCAAAATGCTCTACTGTTAGCAGTTACTATGGTAACTGCTGGCAATTTATTTTAAAAAGGGGAAAGACTCATTTTTTCACTTGTTACCTGATTTAGTTTTGTTTTCTTCACTTGAAATCTGATATTACATGTAAAACAGCTACCAAAGACCATTGTCATGGCCAGCTCAAAGACCCAGTGATCTAACAGGCCAAATCCTGCCCACTGATCTTGAACTGAAGCTTCAGTGACTTCAACAGAACTACTTGGAAGAGTAATGCAGCAGGATAAAGTTTTAAAACTTCTGTCTTTTGTATGCCTACTTCAATTTATTGTATTGAGAAAACAACACAACTAGCTCTTCGTCAGATAAAGGTCTGAGCTCAGCTTTAGATCCAGGCTCACCAACTTGAATTTAAAATTGGGAGTGAGTGTTTGTTACTACTCAGTTTAGTTATCACAATTTCAGTAGTAAATCGGTTTCCCTCATTGTTGCTTTGCTAGTTGTCATTATGTTTAAGGTTGCTACTACCTGTACAAAACACAAAATATCTGGAAACCTCTGTTCTTTCCATCTCTCTTCATATATTTTTCCTTATATAAAAGCAAAGCTGTTTGATGCTGGAAGCATGAGTGTCAGTCTTTATTCTGGAAAAAATAATAGCTTGTGCCTTTATAACCTGCCAAATGAAAACTACCAAACCTAAATTCAGTCCAAATTTTGCAGCCGGATCCAACATCATTGTAATATCATGAGGCAGGAGAAGGAAATGTAGAGGCAGACCTATCTTTAATGACAAAGCAACCTGTATGCATGTGAAACTATTTTACTGTTTTTACATGTTGGGAAGGAATATAATGATCATTTAGTCTGATCTTCTATGCTACACAAGTCTTCTATGCTATGAACTTCACCAAAAATATAAAATACATTTCTACTGAAAAATATAGCCTATTGTAACGTGAGAACATTTGGGAACCATTAGCAACATAAATGAAGTATCAGAGCCAGCCTGTGACATCAAGAACAAGGAAAGTCAAACAGCTTAAATCAAGACAAAGAAAATACCAAGAGACAATGTAAATTCATAGTTAAAAAGAACAAACTGGCAAGCATCTTAAAGTGATATTATGAGGGGAAGGAAAACTGGCACAACTTCATGGAAGTTAAGTAGTTGTTCTTGGAAATCAACTAAAATACATGGCATGGAAACATAAAATGATAAGAACTATTTGGCATTCATAAAAAAAATTCTACTTTAATAAATCAGGCTGTTTTAGGAAGTGCTGACTTTGTACAATTTGGCTTTAACAACAGTACTTCAATAATGTTTAGGAAATAAACTTCACAGGAAAACCTCGGGTGTTCAATTAGTTTTAAATGTTTTAGGGTAGGAACTGAGATAATGAAATTATAAGGATAATGGTGGCTTAATGTTTTGTGGCTCATATGAGATTTATATGTTCCAATATAACCTCAAGCTGTACATATGGCATTAGAGAGAAAAAAAAATGAAGCAAAAAGAAAGAAGAAAAGGTTCCTGGCTGGAGGAACAGGAGCGTATTATGGAATCTGACTGCAGTGGGCATTTTCTGGCTTCTCAGGTTTTGTTGGTTTTTTTCTGTACCGGTGCTTTGTTTGGATGAAGTGACTAGGAAATGCTGCACTTCCAAATGCCATCTTTACTGCTGCCCAATTCTCTGAAACCATGAGCATTGCTAACTGAACTGAACAGCATCTAAACACACTAAGACTTATTTTGCAAGATTCATTTCCTCCCTATGTAAACTATGCTCAGAGGGAATACAGTGCAAACCACAAGCCTGGAAAAGCCTGCGAAAATATGTCTGGCCCCCTCTCAAACTGCAACTGCTAAAAACCAAGGGGTGTAAATTTTTTTGTGCAGACTCTGGGAGCTGGGGAGGAGTGAGGGTTGGGGGGTGTGTAGATGGCAGGGGAGCAAGGGAGAGAGAGCGGGCTCATGCTGGGTGATTTGGAGCTTTGCAGCTTGAGTTTAGCAGCCAAGGATGGCTGTTTTCCCATCTCATTCTCTGGCTGCAATTCAGTCATGCATTATTCCTTGTGGAGAAGGGCCCCTACTCTGAATGCTCCTAGTATCCCCCAGAAGTGTGCCTGACAGATTTCCTGGGAAGTCTGGACAGGGCTAGCTAAACCACAATCAAACAGTGAAATATTTTAAAGTTTTAATTTCAAATAAGAATGCCTTGTAAAAGGAGGACACAGTTTGGGGAAAAGAAAACCAGAGGAAAGGCTATCATCCCTGAAGACCTCATGGCAGGAGAACAAACTTCAGGAATCCCTAGTGTGCTACATGGTGAGCTGGCTTCCTTTTCGCTCTTAAGATTGAGCATGGTATTGGGCCAGCTGGGTGTCTCCCGGAGATGTTGGGCCACCTGGGCCAGGGGCTACAAGCTTTCAGAACACGCAACAGAGCTTGCCTGAAGCATTTGCGGCTGCTCAGCTCTTCCTCCTTCCCAGGGCAAGGCTGCTTCCAGACAGATTGCTGTAAATAAATTTGAGATACTGGGGGTGGAAAATACTTAGCATCTGCAATATTTAAGCTGTTGACCCTAGGATAGAAGAGGAGAGAGGTAAAAAGGGGTCAACAGAGCCCCACCAGAATGAAGAAACTCTTGACAAAGACAGCTTACACTCCCAGAAAGAGCCATTCAAATCCCTGCTATCAGAAAATTCATAATATTCAAAGTATGAAAACCTCTGACTTACACTCCCTCTCTCCTAGAGCTTCACTGCAGTCCAAGGGGAACCCTGCTGATCCATTTAAATCAATAGAAATTGGATCTCATGCCAAATTGGTTGTACAGGTGTAGACTAAGTGTGCAGAAGAGGAAGAAATGATCTCATCTTTGTATGTAACGTCACAGCCTGCCCATTGACAACTCAGTATCTCTATAGCCAGAGGAGATTAAAAGAAGATTGTATACATAGGTATTACACAATATTTCTTTGCTGTCCTTCATGGCAAATCTGACTCCTGTGTGCTCATCATACATCACCAGATTCTGTGGAAGAAACCCTGTTTTGGGTCCCTTCATGGTGATAAATCTATAAAGACAGCACCTTGCAAACTCCAAGGACTGGCCAGAGATTCATTCATGGCAAGGAAGAATGCCCTATGGACACAGCAAGAGGGGAGCTCAGAAAAGTGAGTATCAGTTTCTTCTTTGCCACAGCAATCCTGAGCAAATCAGTTCCTTTCCCAAGTTTCAGTTCTCTCATTTGTGAAATGCGACATCTCCTACCACTGCTTGCCCCTCCTCTTTAGGCTGTTTGCTCTTCAAGGCAATGTCTACTGTGTACTACGCATTTACACAATGGCTAGCAAAGCAATACTATTCAGAGCTGCTCTACCAGCAGTGAATGCATTAACTCCGATTCCCCTTGTCTGTACTATTTGACTGACTAGTGGCACACATGCAATACGTGCAATAGACTCATTGAATTTCATGTGGATGTGCATTCGTGTTGACTCACTCAGAAATGTCTTTAGATTAAATTTTGTTGGAATGTCAGCTCATTTTGCAGGTGAATGAATACACTCCAGAGCTGTGCAATTTCTTTTTTCACTGGACCAATGCTATTCAAAGAGGGTTATAGTTTAAATTTGAGAACAGCTATATGAGCCCATTTAGCAGCCTTTTCACTTATCCATGGAGAGCACTTAAAGGAAAATATTATTCCCTGACTGCTTCAAGGGAAGGTCTCATCAAGTCTTTCAGGAATGACAGGAAAGGGCTTTTAGAAAGACATGGACCAGTTGAAGAGAGCCCAAAGGAGAGAACCAAGAATGATCAGATGTCTAGAAACGTGTGATTGACAGCAAAAGATGAAATAAATTGGGATTGCTTATTCTAAAAGAGACTTGGAGGGGATGTGATAACAGTCTGCTGTTGGTTATATGTACCAATACACAGAAGTCTGCTTCACAAACAAGAGGGATAACCTGTTTTCTCATGGTGGATATAATGAGAAGTAATGGATTGAAATTGCTGCATGGCAGACCTAGGGAAGATGCTGGGAAGAGCTCTCTCTCTCTCTCTCTCTCTGGGTATAAAGCACTGGAATAGATTGACTAGGGAGATAGATTGTACAGTCTCCATTACAGGGGGTCAAAAATGGCATGAGTATAATCCTTCCTTCCTTCCTTCCTTTGGGCTGAGGGACACAATAGATGACCTCCCTCCCAGTCCTGTGATTCTTTGTGCTCCAAAAATCTATCTTCATGTATAATGCAGAAACTCTGCACACTGAGCAATAGAGATAATAGAGAACCCAGCATAAAGGAAATCTTGCACTGAATGAAATCATCACTACTTGAAGTACAAGACATACTTTTGAAGGGCTTCATTTTATTGCTTATTATTAATTTTATTTCAGGTATTCATTTTATTGGTTGCTACACACCAGTGCTGAATATTGGATCCAGATAGAAGAAATGTAATGGACATAATTGGATATTGTTGTTTTATGTTAGATAAGCAGACTAAACTTGCAGCAAGCTTGGCAAAAGCACATGCTTTTACACAAACAGAACCCAAATGGACTCTGTGGACTTCAGCCATTTCAGCAGCTTCCCACATCTGCCTGGAAGTCCAGGAGCAGCAGCAGACACGTTTCTAGTCCTTCCCCCTAGCAACAGCCTTGAAAACCAATCTTGAGCTTTGAGAGATTGTCATTGATTTTTCCTTAAGATCACAGGTTATTCACAGTGCCTTCTGCAGCCCCATGCTGGATGCAAAATGCCTTTTTGCCATATTATTACATCTTTTTTCTCTTAAATAAACTGCTGAGAACATTGTCAGTGCTTAACTTATAACAGCAGGAATAACAGTGTAGTCAAGTTCAGCCCTCACAGGATAACACTGAATTGATAAAATGTGAAACTATGGATTATCTGATGCATGAATAATGCTGGTAAAAGTTATTATTTTTTCATGTTCAGCAGAGTTAAAAATCAATAAAGTTTTGTAAATGTTTGATCATTTCAAAACTTTACAATTTCAGAACACCTTTTTTTGTGAAAAACACCTGTTGGATATTTGACAGGGTACAAATAGCACTGGCACACAAGAGTCACATGCCCCACTGACTTCATAATCTTTCCTTCTCTCTCTCTGAAAAATAGTTTCTGTGCCCAGTGGCATGGCTGCCTTGCTGAGACTTCCCTGGCTGCTCTATGCACAATTGCTGAGGTCCCCAGGCAGTGGCCACAGGTATGCAAGTGGCAGAACAAAAGTTCATCCTCTGTCATGAGAAAAAACCAAAGAGCTGGGAGTTGGAGTTGCAACAGGCACTGGAAAATCTGAAGAAGTTACACAATCTCGCACAGTGGCTCCATTCAGCAGCCTGTGCTCCACTGAAACCAACTCACAGGAAACCCACCTGCAGAGACTCAGTGGGATACACCTCAGTCAGCAGTGAGTCACATCCCCTCTAGTATGAGGGGGCAAAGACTCACACCCAAGGAGTGTGACAGTGATTAACTAGGGACTGCTTGGCTCCTACATCACTCCAGGCTGTAAATCAGAAACAGGAATAGAAACATGGCATAACCAAAGGTACCAGTTTTCTCCTAGCTGCCTGACCAAAGTCGAAATTCAGTAAATGAGCAGGAGAAAATCTGGACAGAAGGGCCAAATTCAGCCCTGGCATATTCAGATATAATTCTACTCACTGCAGAGGCAGGGGTGCCTTCTTCTAGCTTAAGATTTGGCCCAGAGATAGATAATGACCAAAGCAAAAAATTACATGCTGCTGCAATGAAATAAAGTACATTTGTGGAAGCATGTAGCTGTCTTCATCCCCAATTTTTTTATTTTTCTTTTATCTCTTGAGAAGAGATCCATATATATAAAAGAAGGATATTCAAGAAGTCAACATCAGAAGAGACTCTAGGGAAGGAAGTCTGTATTCCTTCTGTACTATTAAATGCAATTTGCCACATGTATCAAAAAGGCTCTGTCAGGAGAGCCAAATTCTTAAGACAAACATGGAGAAAATTAAGCTGCTAGCAGTAGATGGTGTGTCATTAATTAGACAGGACCTAGTGTGGCTTGAGGAACAACTGCAGCATGAAAAGTAAAGTTAATGACGTTACCAGGCTCACAAAAGGGATGCACAGCAGAGTCATGTATATGCTGTCCCCAGACTTCTGAATTCTCACATTGTTCTGATTTTGAAAGGTGTCATATGGTGGCACAGCAGGCTAATGATGTAGCATGTTCAGAGGAATTAGTTTAAGGGGCTTTTTTTTCCCCCAACCCAGTGAAAAATAGTAGAAATAGTGAATTTTTGGAACTTAATGGGATCATACTGTTCTTTCTTCACATTGTCAACTTCACTTAATTTCCTCCTTCCCATTAATGTGTCTAATGCATATGTCAGGCAGAAGCCTGACACACTAGTGGCAAACAGACTGTTGTATGAAGGCGGCAAAGTGTTAAAACAATTGAGCAAGTGAGTACTAAAGTTTGCTGCTCTGGCCATATGGTACAGTGTTTAATTTCCCGTAGTGAAGGAACGTGGCTGTCATAGAAAAAGATGATGAATAAATTTACTTGGGGCAACTTATTATAATGAAGAATGACTTCTCAGAGGAAGCAAACAGAGGAATTTAAAATCTGATGAGAAGCATATGGGAAGCATTAAGATATAAGCAAGGCTAGCAAGGCTGTGTGCTTTAAAAATGAAAGACATTTAATCGATGCTTGTTGCTGGTGTTGACATATGGAAGTGAGAAATGGGTTTTTATTTGGAAGACAGGAAGAAGGTTAATAGCAGTAAAGGTGGTTGTGGAATGATTGATACTTGGAATAACTGAGGCAGAAAGGGAGAGAGCACTTCATGCAGTCCGGCAACATACTCAGAAGAACAATGTAATCCAGAAAATAAAGAACACGAAATGACTGGGCAGGTCACTTGGCTGTAAGGAGAACTGACAGGCCAAACTGGCAATGATCAAATAGTAGCCCACGGACACCAGGGGAGACCGAGACAGGCAAGAGTGGCAGGGCTGGCTGTGCAAGGACAGAGCAGAGGAGATCAGCCATTTCTCAGTATGAGTCTGGTGCAGAACCCCTGTACAGTGAATGATGGAAGGAGATGGGGTGGTAAGGAAGCAGTAAGAGTGACATATGAGGAGTATCCAGTGTTGCTGCTGTCTCTGTGTGTGTACTTTCCCAGCATGTATGCAAGGCAAATGAAGGGGAGTGAATGAGGTTGCCTAGCTCTTTCCTTGTAGCAGCTCCTGCTTTATGTGGGCATTTTCTTTCTCAAAATCTGAAGGGCACACTCAGCCTGATGCTCTTCCCTCTCTGCTGCAGTTCTCCCACAGCTCACAGGTATTGCATGGGAGGAAATGACAAGTGTCACGAAACCCCTGCATTATGGAGTGACAGGTGGGGGCAAAGCAGTCTGATCCTGCCTCCCCCAGCCCCTGCTCCTCAAGTAGTGCTGTTGGCCACCTGAGTGCAAGGCCTACAGCGGCCTTAAACTTCCTAGTGGGCTGTGCACCAACGTCAGTGCTAGGGTATACATGGGTAAAATGGGACTGAAGATTCCCTGCTCACAAACAGACCTCCTCGCATTGTCAAAAACTCTCACCTCGCCCCTTCCCAAAGCCTGGGCTAGTAAGGTACAGCATCAGCCTCTAAGTACTGCTTTTAAACTCTGTGAGGTCAGACAGGCCCTGGTATCAGAGGCCTCACAGAGAGCAGCCCTGTGCAAGCTGCAGCACCTGCAAAAGTTTACTGATCGGCTTTGGCATGCCTCCCCCACCAGCACACACTCTCAATGGCCCGGGGTGTGCAGAACTGCAGAGGGGCTGAGCTGGTCATATTTTTCTCCCTGCGATGGATTTCTATTAAATCCAGCTTCCCAGAGGTGAAAGGTGAGCTCATGAGCTGCCACATGATTTAGCATTTAATACCAGCTTATTCTGCCTGTTTCTGTTACTTTCTTGAGATGACAGTCATAACTCTAGCACACAGAATTCATTCTTACTTGTTAAGTGCTGACATTGCATCTAGATAATAAACAATATATGATATGAATGTGTAGCTAACCAACTGCACACTCTAGGTACCTTTCATTTTTCAAGTAGAGAAATGTGCTAGCCTGACGTTTATGCTACGCAATGTTAAAGAATGTATTTTAGAATGAAGAGCCATTGACACAAAGTTAAAAGAAAATGCAACATAGGGTTTTACTTTTCAAGGCAATGATCTGCTTTTTACTAATTGGGCTTCAATAATGCATTTAATATGATACAATATAGAAAGATATGGGTTTAACTGGAGAAATCGGACAGCTTTAAAATTGTAAGAGAACTTGTGAGAACTTCTTAAAGGAAATGAGGCAATTGTCTCTCTCTGCAGAAGACATTTCTGGTGGGAGGTTGCTTAGTGTCAGCCCTCAACAGCTGCTCTTGAAACCAATCTCATTCTGTATCTTCTGTATTTTGATGACCTTGACGTGAAGAGCTGGCGTATGCAGAAGTGATTAACAGATGCACAAAGTTGAAAGGCATTGTCAGTAAAAAGAAAAGACTATCACTATATCAAGTGGGAAGAACTCAAAACCCAGAAATGAAATAAAGTTAAGTAGTGTGAAGTCATGCACTTAGAGACCAGTAACAAAACTTCTACTGTAAGCTTTGGCTCATTAGTCGGAAATGACTAAGAGGGAGAAAAACCTAGGTATATTATTTGATCACTGAATGATTATGAGCCAGCAATGTAATATGGCCATTAAAAAGGCAAGTAAAATCCTAAGAAGTGCTGTGTGAAAAGTTTCCAAGGAAAATAAGGAAGCATTGATGTCATCAGACAAGGCTTGAGACTTGGTTGGGAATACTTGCCAAACCTATTCAAGGCAGGGTTTCGGTCTGGAGAAGAGGATGGAGCAGATTGCTGTGTATCAAGACATTGTTATAGGCATATCCTCATGGGGAAGAATTGTTCACATAGAAGAATAAGGTTGGCACAAGAAAAAATAGGTCTAAATCAACCAGGAATAGACTTTGAATGGAAATCAGCCTTCCAGAATAAGAGGATTCCTATCTAGATTCAAGTGGGATCTGATCTGATTATGAATCTCTGTATAATGTGGTTAGCAAGTGAGTTAATTACAGTCTTTATTTCATACTCATACACTTTGGACATGAACAAATGGTAGGCATGCTAAAAACAAAAAGATACTGGCTGTGGCACTGTTTCACAAAGGCCTGCTTCATACTAACCTGGCACTCCTGAGACCACAGACTTTTTAATACATGGTACATGCTCCCAGCCTCCAAGTAGTGAGGGGCTACAGCCAGTGCAGGCAGCACTATGGTAAGTCTCTGTTTGCCTGGCATCACAGGAGGAAGAAGATAAAAACTAACAACTCTGGAGTGGACCAGACTGACACTAGCAGCCAGGGAGAGTTCCAGAATAAGGGAATGAGAAAGATGACAAAGAATCATCTGAATTCACTAAGTTCTGGCCCCACAGAGGTAAGCAAATTAAAATCTCATTCTGTGCTTCCTGAACCAGAGGAAAGAAGCAGAGCTGTGCGTTGGGTCAACTGGGCCTGGAGGTCCCTGGAGACTGGAGGAGGTCTTTTGTACACATGTGGCAGTGCTACAGTTAGCCCCTTCCCCCATCTCCTTAGGCCAGACCCAGGAGAGGGTAAGATGAATATAAGGTTTAGCTAAAGGTGGAGTGAATTCATGAGTTATGATTCACTGTTTCTTCAACAGCAGTGGTGTCATATAGTAGGGCTTTGAAGGCTCAATCTCCTGACAAAACCTTTAGACTTCCAAATAAAAGACTTTTGTGGGTGCAAGGGCAATTCACATCTCCCTCCTCCCAACCATCAATCCATCTCAGCCTGGAATTTAATTAAATATTTAATGAGCATAGCAGACAAAGATGAAATATCATGTTTAATTTTGAAATCATACTTTTACTTATTAGATCTTTAAAATACCAATTTGGTTTTAAAATATGATATTCCTTTAATTTTCTCATAAAGGCCACAGAACTTAATTAATGAGTAAAAATCTAATTTTAAAGAGTTGGAGACAGGTAGTTACAGAGATAATAGAAAAAATTGCACAAAACACTTTGTCTCATGAGTGCACTGACATACTAGGAGACTAACTCTGAACCAGTCTGCCTGTTGACCAGATAGGGATAAACCAGACAGCTTCAGTAAGATGTCTGCTTTATCAATGGGTTTATTTTTTCCATTATTCACCAAGAAATTGCTGTGAGGAGGAAGAATGCTTTTCTTGCAGCAAGCACCACAGAACTTGAATATCCAAGAATGTTAACAAAGGAGGTGCTGTAACAAGAGGTGAAAAAAAGGGGCTAAATCATCAATTGTTAGGAATAGGCACAGCTCCCCCTTAAAACGAATTGTGCAGCTCTGATAAGTAAAACCAAACTGGGCTCAACGTAGCAATAAGCTATTACCACAGTGACGGATTTGGCCAAAAATCTTAAAAAAAGGTGGAGGAAAGGGGGAGTGATATGCTGCATAGTCAGAGGGCAACCAACATGGCATTTGTGAAAGAGAAGCAGGGAATAAAGTGAGAGGAGGTTAGGGAGAAAATTAAATAGCACAGGTCCTTGAGCACTCCCTCATGTCAGTGCAGCTATGTCCATCTAGGCCAGCCAAGGACTTAGACTAGGGAAAGGACATGCATCTGGGGCAGCCAAAGTTTTTGAGGGATAGTTCTTCAACTCCCAGAAATATAGCTAGGAAAATGTGCATATTTTTAACTTGAGTCATCCCTGAATAAAGCGTAGCTGAAGTTCACCAAAGGTTCAGGAAATCAAACTGGTTGTGCAAATCCAAAAACTAGTTCAGGAATTCACAAGCACAAAGCAACTGCAGTTTGTTCCTGTCTACTGAGGGAGCCTAAGGAGACCTAGTTTAGCTTTCCTGTGTGTGCATGCAATAGGTGCTCGCTCCTTCACCTGCTCTGAGGAGGCCCTGGCAAAGCATGTGGATGCTGCCACCAGAACAACTCCTCTACCTGGAGATGGGGACACAAAAATGGTAAAGAGATCAGAGCATCTATCGCACAAGGAGAGGCTGAGAAAGCTAGGATTATTTAGCCTGGAGAAGAGAAAGCTCAGAGGGATCTTATAGGTACGTACAAATATCTGATGGGGGAAGTAAAGAAGACAGAGACAGAAACTTCAGCGGTGCCCTGTGGCAGGACAAGAGGCAGTGGGCACAAACTAAAATACAGGAAATTCAATTTAAAAAAAGAAGGGACTTTTTCACTAGGAGTGTGACAGGACAGTCCTGAGCAGCCTGCTTTGAGCAGGGGGGGTGGACTATATGATCTCCAGAGATGCCTGCCAACCTCAGCCACTCTGCAATGCTGTGAAATACTGCTTAGTTACTGCTAAGTTTGTGTGGTTTGAGTAGTCATCTAAGTAAGTCTAAGAGAATCACAGAGTTCCAGTGAAATTAATTTGCAAGTGCTCCTTTGTCTGAATAGATCCCAGGTAATTTTTCCACCTCTTCCAGTGTCCTTTTTTACCCTGTCACCTCAGGCCTCCTGATAATTATATAACAAGTACACTTCAGGATGAAGTGATTATAGACTGGGAGCTGCAATCACACTCCGCACAAATCATATTTTCACCTATGTATGTGCTGTAAACCTGTGATCTAGTTGCAGCGCTGTCATACACACTGTGTAAGAATAAAACCTCAGTCAGTACCTCTTAGAAGCCAGCCAGCCAGGCTGCTCTTTACAAAGCAAGCAACATACCTGCTTTAATGTCTACTTGAGAGATGCAATTATATGAATACAGGGAGGCCATGTGTACGGGTGCATAGTTGTGTACTTACTGTTCAAGTAGGAAAGCCAGAAAAGCACATTATGTATACACACAAGTGGTTGCCTTGCAGGTTAATAGCACTTGGAGCCTACAATCTGGAGTGTCTAGATAAATGTGCACAATTACTTTGTAAAACTGAAAGGGATTCCCTTTATCCATGTTGAAATTTGCCTTCAAGAATGCTGAGGCTAGAGATACCTGGTTTAATACCTGTGGGAGTGAAGAGTAATAGGCCATAGATTCTACTCTTTATCTTTATAGAATCATTCTCTCAGACTTGAAAAAGCCAAGAGTGACTTGAAAAAAATCTGATGTATTTTCTAGCACAAAGAGCCGGATTTTATCCTTTGACATATGCAGTTTGCTGGGAGGTGAGTGGTCAGGAATTCCTTGCACTTGATAGAAGGCATCAAGCATAGGTTTACTTCACATTGAACTTCTACAACTGCTGAAACTCAGTAATTTCTCATTCTTTTCCCAGACTTACTCCTTTCTTTATTGTTAGAGTAACTGTGCACTTAATTCTTCACCAGTCAGATCCAATACCTGCTTCAGAAGAAAGAGACTCAGATCACCTCCTGCCCAGAGAGACTGTTAATAATAGTAAATACCTAATTTGATGCCATCATAACACAGGCAGCACTGGAGTCTGGAAGCATTCAAACTCATGGGGAACAGGGCTGAATGCAAAAAGACCCTCATAACATTAACCCTTCAACATGAAGCTGGATATATGGAAAGTGACAGCCAATACAGAAAGGTTAAACAAAAGCATAACTCTGAATACCTTGTCCAGACTTGCATAAGGGGACAGTGGAAGTATATGGTTAATGGCAGAATACTGTAGGCCAGTATGAGGGAGAGCCAGCTTGGAAGAGTGCGTGTGGGGGAAGCCTTAAGAAAAAAGGAATGTAACCTCACCGCTCTGCAAAATCCTGGGAAACATTAATATTGTGGTATCAATTATAAGTCACAGGAAATTATTATAGCATTGGTTAAGTACATGTGAGGTCACATTTGAGATGCTGTATGCCTTTCTGGTCACTTTATAAAAGAAGGATATTATGGAAAAGTACTAGAGGGCAATAAAGATGACTCAGACACACAGCAGTTTTTAGAAAGGTTAGGTAAACTGAATCTGCATTCTTTATAGAAAAGGAGATTATAGGACTTATTAAAGTACTGCAGGCAACTTCTGAGAGAAGAAGGAAAAGCTGCTGTAGCCTACTTGAGCTAGGGTGCATGAATGTCATCAACAAAGAACAGACAAACTAAAAGGACTGAGGAGGCACTTCAAGGAATAAATTAGCTGGGAGAGAAATGGAGAGCTGCTAAATAAAAAGTTGAAACAATATGAGGGCAAAAGAATTATTTAGAGAAGGGAAAAAGCACAGTCTGACAGGATAAGATAACCTTGGGCAGCTCTTTTTAAATAAGGAATAAAAAATTAATCCAACTCGGTTTCTGTAAGTGGTATACTAGAGGTAAAGCATGCTTGGCTGCATAATGTGTGATTGTAGGAGTCAATGCTGTGAGTAATATTAAATGCTACATGATAATCAGTTGACCAAAAGATGTATTTCTCTCTAGATCATGAAAATGGAATTATACCATCAGCACGAAAAATGTGAGAGGGCTGGGAAATGCCACAGATTTCCTGTTTTCTGAGTTTCCTATAAATTAGATGGTCTCACAGGACTAAAAGGGATAACAGTCTTCCAAAATCCATGAATATTACAGACTGCAGGAGGAAATCCCCTGGATACCAGAGCATGTCAGGAGGTCTGAAACATTGTGTTTTGGGACTGCCTGCTCTCATGCTGTGCTTCCAGGAACACCCCTGTGGCAGCACAAGTTTTTTCAGGAGTCACGTTCCTCTCATCTTCCTGCGGATGCAGGCACTGTGGAGTGAGTTCTCACAGGACATGTCGGAAGGAAAATCCTTCCCAGCTTGAGGCAGGCTGGTGTTTTTAGGGATACTTTCTCCAATTCTTTTGTTTCCTTGTCTAACCGCATCTCACCAGTACCATATATGAAAGCCTGTGTGTGGTTACAGCCATAGATAATGTTAAAACTGAGTTTCTCCCAGCAAGATACCTGCCATACCCTCATGCGTGAAGGGCCAACACCTAGGTGGAGCTGGGAGGAAGGCTCAGTGCAGCCATGGGGTGGGGATGGTACCTGAGTCAGGCACCTTTAGGTCTGCTCAGAGCTGTTCTCATTGGCCTCTCTAGATGTGGGGCAGGCAAGGAGGGCTCCAGTGCGTGGCCTCTGCCATGCAATGCCCGGGGGCTCTCTGCTGGCCCCTGGTGAAATCTGTGCTGGCTGAGGGAGTGCAGAGCTAGCAGGGACTGCTTTACTTTGAGCCCAGCCACCAGCTGAGCAGGGACCAGCACCACGCCTTGTCCTGGCCAGCAGACAAAAGAGCTCTCTCCCCTTGTCTCTCAATTCACAGCAGGTCTCATGCGGCTCTCAGCCACATCATAAGCAGCTCTTGAGACAAAAAAAATTGGCCACACATCTTTGAGACCTCTTTTTCTGATGACAGTGGTTACAGAGGTTCCGTTGTGTTTATCCAAGGTGCAGGAAGAGAGTCTGAGCTACAGACAAGATTTTGTTATGCAAGACCCATACAGCAAAGGACTCTACTAAATTCATGACATAGCAATGGTTTTATGGCACTGGAAGCAAAGGGAGCAGAAACATGCTATCTAACAGCAGTGTTGGAGCGGGTGATAATTAATCTGGGAACTGCTGAACTTCTATCACTCCCCTAGGTCTTATGTACCTGGACACGTGCAAATATACTGTGTGGTTTTCCAACCTCTAATAATGATGGTATGAAATCCCCTGTACCTAGGAAAGGCCAAAGATGGTGGAAGCATCTACAGAAAGGGCAAAGTAAGGAGGAATAATTATTTACATCATTGTGGATAAAGAGCCTCAAGAGAGCAATCTCAGTGGCTCAGTTTGTGGTACTGAAACAAGTAGGAGCCAACAAGTGGCAGGAGCTGCTGAGCTGCTTGGGCAGTGTTCATTTTTTATGCAGATCTTGGAAGCTGTTACCACTTTAGGAAAAACATAACTAAATAAAATGGCTGGGAGGCAAACAGATTTGAGTTTAAACAACATGAATTTAAAATACAAATAACAATCCTGGTAGATTAATCAATCCAAATGTTGGGGTTGCTGTTTGGGGAATTTTTTTTCTCCTCTGCAGCTGTATCTTGCTAAGTAACACATTTCTATTTCAAGGCTGTTAATGCTGGAGCAGCTGCAACACTGTCTGGGAATTTTTAAAAATCATGATGAAATTAAAGGCAGAGACATAAAAACAAATCCTTCACAGCTACCCTGGCTGATGGCATTACAACAGTAACAGTCATTTTCAGTACATCATATTCTTGGCAAATGCTACTTTTATTCAGTGCAAGTCGTAACACTGCATGTGTCTTAATGCATTTTTTTCTTTGTCACCTAAAGATAATTATCAAATATTAAGAAATTGAGCTTCATGGTCTCCCTTCAAGAATGTACTTTATCTCTTTTTCCCCCCTTTTTTTAAAATAAAGACATGGACTAACTGGCTTACCAAACTGTCAGTTAGAGCAGGTTTTGTTTATTTTTTTAAAGAGGTCTGGGTTTCTAAACTGTGCCCCTAATTGCACAGAAACAAGAGATATGATTGCAAGCACAAATTAGGTATTTGCATATACAATGGTGAAACTGGCCAGTTGTGTTTAGTGACTTGATTGTAGGAGCTGAGAGTGTGATTCTGAGCTCATAACATTTCTCTCAAACACAGTTTTGGAAAAAAAAAAAACAAAACCAAAACAAACACAGATGTTTAAAGCCAAAGTCCTGATAGAATTGAATCTGGACAGGGACATCAAGGGCAACAAGAAAAGCTTCTATAGGTACATCAGTGATAAAAGGAAGACTAGGGAAAATGTGGGACCTCTCCAGAAGGAAACAGGAGACCTGGTTACCTGGGACATGGAGAAGACTGAGGTACTCAACGACTTTTTTGCCTCAGTCTTCACTGGCAAGTGCTCCAGCCACACCGCCCAAGTCGCAGAAGGCAAAGGCAGGGACTGGGAGAATGAAGAACTGTCCACTGTAGGAGAAGATCAGGTTCGAGACCATCTAAGGAACCTGAAGGTGCATGGGACCTGATGAGATGCATCCGCGGGTCCTGAGGGAACTGGCGGATGAAGTGGCTAAGCCACTATCCGGCATATTTGAGAAGTCGTGGCAGTCCAGGGAAGTTCCCACTGACTGGAAAAGGGGAAACATAACTCCCATTTTTACAAAGGGAAAAAAGGAACACCTGGGGAACTACCGGCCAGTCAGTTGCACCTCTGAGCCCAGCAAGATCATGGAGCAGATCCTTCTGGAAACTATGCTAGGGCACATGGAAAATAAGGAGGTGATTGGTGACAGCCAACATGGCTTCACTAAGGGCAAATCTTGCCTGACAAAATTGGTGGCCTTCTATGATGGGGTTACAGTGTTGGTGGATAAGGGAAGAGCAACAGACGTTATCTACCTGGACTTGTGCAGAGTATTTGACACTGTCCCTCATGACATCCTTGTCTAAATTGGAGACGCATGGATTTGATGGATGGACCACTCAGTGGATAAGGAATTGGCTGGATGGTCATACTCACAGAGTTGCAGTCAACAGCTCGATGTCCGAGTGGAGACCAGTGACAAGTGGCGTTCCTCAGGGGTTGGTATTGGGACCAGCACTGTTTAACATCTTTGTCGGCGACATGGACAGTGGGATCGAATGCACCCTCAGCAAGTTTGCCGACAACACCAAGCTGTGTGGTGCAGTTGACACGCTGGAGGGAAGGGATGCCATCCAGAGGGACCTTGACAGGCTTGAGACGTGGGCCTGTGCAAACCTCATGAAGTTCAACAAAGCGAAGTGCAACATGCACGTGCAACAACCCTGCACATGGGTTGGGGCAATCCCAAGCACAAATACAGGCTGGGAGATAGGTGGATTGAGAGCAGCCCTGCAGAGAAGGACTTGGGGGTATTAGTGGATGAAAAACTGAATATGAGCCAGCAATGTGCGCTCGCAGCCCAGAAAGCCAGTCGCATTCTGGGCTGCATGAAAAGAAGCGTGGCTAGCAGGTTGACAGAGGTGATTCTCCCCCTCTACTCCACTCTGGTGAGACCCCACTTTGAGTATTGTGTTCAGCTCTGGGGCCCCCAACGTAAGAAAGACATGGATCCACTCGAGCAAGTCCAGAGGAGGGCCATGAAGATGATCAGGGGGCTGGAGAACCTGTCCTATGAAGACAGGCTGAAAGAGTTGAGGTTGTTTAGCCTGGAGAAGAGAAGGCTCTAGGGAGACGTTATAGTGGCCTTCTAGTATTTAAAGGGGGCCTACAGGAAAGGTGGAGCGGGTCTCTTTATCAGGGAGTGCAGTGATAGGACAAGGTGTAACAGTTTAAACTGAAAGAAGGTAGATTTACCTTTAATAGATTAGATATTAGGAAGAAATTCTTTACTGTGAGGGTGGTGAGACATTGGAACAGCTTGCCCAGAGAAGTTGTGGATGTCCCATCCCTGGAAGTGTTCAAGGCCAGGTTGGATGGGGCTTTGAGCAACCTTCAAGTGGAAGGTGTCCCTGCCATGGCAGGGGGGTTGGAACCAGATGATCTTTAAGGTCCTTTCCAACCCAAACCATTCTATGATTCTATGTTGAATGACCTGCCCATATGTACCTATGAAGCATGAGTAAGGCTAGGAATGGAGCACATGCCACTGCCTTGGGTCTTCTGTATCAGAAAAATAAACCATCTTCTTATAGAAATCCTATTCAGCTGCAGAGCTGTAGGATCAATTGCTTTCAACGGTTGTTTGAGATGAAGAGCTAAGAATCCAAACTTTCACATCACTTCAATGCTGTTCAGAGAAAAGAGATGAAAGAACAAGAAAATCCTTTCTCCACTGCAAAACCACTGCCTCCAAACCACCTTTCTTCTAGAGTGTCAAAAGCCTCAACAGGCTCCAAATAATTTGTAAAACCTGAAGTTCTTCCCTCCTTAATGTCTACCAGGAATTTACACATGTGGAAATAGAGCCACTGCAAGGCACAGTATGCCTAAGACCCAGAATACATTATCCATTTAGGGCTAAATTTGTAAAACCACCTTCTACTTCAGTAGATGCAAACCAAGCACAGGTCTCCCTTAGTTATTAAGTCCAGACACTTGAAAATGCAGGCTTGTTGCCTGCACAATAGAAGCCCCAAA
Source organism: Haliaeetus albicilla (assembly GCF_947461875.1). Taxonomy (NCBI): domain Eukaryota; kingdom Metazoa; phylum Chordata; class Aves; order Accipitriformes; family Accipitridae; genus Haliaeetus; species Haliaeetus albicilla. The sequence goes on from NC_091486.1 coordinate 29,212,327, forward strand.
TCTACAACGCACCACAGGAAGGGTGCAAGAGAAGTCAAAATTACACCGTCAACCTAGAGAAACCGGGCCTGCCAGGTAAATAGGTGCTATGAGCCCAGGGAGGACTCTACAGACTAGAAACAAGCAAAAAAAATAGCAATTAGTCCTTTACCCCTCCCTTCAGAGACCTTCCCTTTGAGCTGGGGGAAAATGTCATTTCTCTCTCTAAATCTAGCAAAGAGCACAATCATAGGAGAAATCCACATTGACCAGGCACCTGCAGGGGGTTTAGAGTGCTCCTCCGACATCCATAGGAGTTGCTGTTAGGTTGTGTGAGCCACATCCAGTCAGTTTGGTCCTCGGTCAATGGAGAACATGAGGCCTTAAGCAGGGCAAACAGTTACAGGATTCTTGGCAAACAGCAGTGTTCCTGATCCAAGGCCTGCATTTATCTTACTATATGGCACAGGAAAATACACCTGGCAGGACCAGGTGGATGTCTTTCCCTCTCAATCTGCTGGGAGTAACAGAGAGGAAGAGGTTACAGAAAGAAGGCTCTTTGCTCACTGCAAGAAGGTGGAAGCTGAGAGTGAGGGACTCTTGCAGAAGACAGGAAGAAGATGGCTCCTGTCCTCAGAAGGTATCGGAGAAGTGAAGGGGAAAGAAATCAGTGATATGATTTAGGTGAATAGAAGATACTAGTATCTCCCTCCACATCAGGTAGAATCTAGTGTGTATGTCTGAGGCAGGGGAAAGAGATGTAGAAAACCATCTCCAGGCCTTGTGGTTTTCTGGCAGGATTTAGGCAGGTGTTTGTTCTCCCGCACAAAGCAGACAAGCTGTTCTTTGGCCTGATCCTGTAAAAGGCTGAGTCATTTCCAGGGCTCGGTACCCCTCCTCATGAAGGTACTGCCCCAGCTAGTTTCAAGGGTCTTTTTCATTTTTTATTGTCTTTTGTGTTTCTTTCTTTGGCAGAATAAGTTTCAGTTATCTCCCCATGAACGGTTTCCAGCTTTTTGCCTTCTAAGGCTGATGACAAAGGAGGGAGTGTGCTGACAAAAACCAGCCCTATCAGAGCACGATAAAGTTCTTGCTGCCTGCCTTTATCACAGATCTAAGCAGTGTTAGGCACCCAAAATTTAAACAAGTGGCAAAGCTAAAAACAGATGGAACAAATGCGCTTGTTGTTTTGACTTTCAAGAATTATTTATTACAGATGAAATCTGCTTTGTATTTAATATACACAGCAGAAAGGGAGCAGGGCTTCTAGGAGACTTGGATGCACTCAGCTCTCGCCTTGCAAGTGCAACACAGCTGAGACATGAACCCTGGGCCTGTGAAGGCACATTTATCTGTAACTCATCTCTGACCCAGAACACTCCCTGTTTCTGTGGTTGGATCCAAGTTGATCAATTCCTGCATCTGCACAGAGTTTCACTGATTTCAGTGCCTGGGCAGACCCTGCTGCAGGATTCAAATCCTTGTGGGTGTCTAAGTCCAGACAGAAACAGCATCCAAGGATTCCCATGCATCTTTGGCATAAGGGCTCATTTCCATGTCTGGGAGTCCTCAGCAGGACAAGGAGCCAGCCTACTCTCCAATTCACACCACACAAGTGGTGAAATCCCCTGCAGAGAGGAGGAACCACCCACAGACTGACTGGACTGGTACCTACGGATCCTTCAGAGCCCTGGAGAGCTGGGCTTGCAGCTCACAACCCACACCATATCGCTCTGTTCTGCACTAAAAGCAAGACTGCTTTCAGGACTGCCTGTGCCAAGGATAAAAACAGCACGTCATTCAGAACTGGTTTCAGCTTTCTGGTTCATACTCTTTATATCACCCAGTCCTTCCATTTCCTATCACCTTCTGTACTTGCCTCCCCCTCTGGACACTATTCCTGTTCTTGAGCATCCATCTCTTGTGTTCATCTTCCTGCCAGTCCCCTTCAGACACTGACTTGGAAGCACCAGTGCACAGTAAAAACAAGGCCTGCAGCACTCACTGATTGCTGGAACACACAGGCTGTCTATAAGCTTGTAGTGGCAGGTTTGTGGGGAGGCAGACACACTCTCAGTCCTCAACAGCCAGGGAAGAAATGAACTAAAGAAACTCTGAGCACTTCCTGCCTCTGATATTTCTCAGGCGTGGATAACAGCATCACTGATGGGATTACATCATGGTTTCTACTTCACACTACGCCCAGTTACACTGTGCAGTTCACTGTCACTCATTATTGGTGGAGGCCAAAAGCAGAGATGGTTTGAAAAATGATTGGACAATTTCGTGGCAGATACACCCACAGTGGTTTTCAAACACAATGATTTATATGCTTACAAGGTCCCTAATCTATTAACTGCTGAAAAGGTATATAGCAGGGAAGGAGTACTCTGCACCCTCCCCTTTTCCTATACTTCTTCTCTGAACATCTGCTACTGGACAGTGTCAGAAACAGGCTGCAGAGCTAGAGGGATCTTCGATCTAACCCAGTAAGGCCACTACCATGTTCTAAAGGACTGAAAATTCCTGTAGTTCCCTTATTCGTTCTTGACCCCAGTGCATATCCTCAAGTGCTGCCTGGTCTCTGCCAACCAGCTAATGACCTCATCCTTTGCTTATTACTGGAGGACTGCTCTTTCTTTGATTAATCATTCTCCATATTAATATCAAACAACCTTTGGCTTTCTCAAGTGGATTATTGTTTCTGTCAAATTATTCAGTCCCCTACCCCTCAGATAAAGAAAATGCATAAAATGGATAAACGATGACCATCAGACCAATGGGAATGAAATAGATGCATTTTAAAAATAGCTTGGGGAAAAAAAAAAAAAAAGAAATCCTACCTGTGAGTTAGTGTTCGATTTGAACTTGAAATAACTTGTGAAATAGAAGATCAAGAGTCTTAAAGGCTGAGACCTATATTTTGAGTTTCTACAAAGTTGGGTGAGAAAATTGTGAACATTTTTTGTTGTTGTTCACTTAAAGCAGCTTCAAAAATGGAGCTGAATTTTCTTGAAGAATAAGGAAGAAGAGATAGAGATTTGTAACCTTTTTTGATTTTCAAGGTGGAGGGAAGATATCTTTTTTAAAAAGCAATTAAAATTGTATTTTACAAAGAACTTGCCAGTATAGGCTACCTAAAACATGAGCTCTTTGTAATTACAAAATTCTTTTTGCTCAAGAGATCTCAAAACAGTTTAACCATCCAGAATCACCGGTTATACGCAAGACAGCCAGGTGTTGTTATCATGTCTCACTGTCAGATAAACTCAGGTCAAATTAGGCTTTCAGTCATCTTGATTACTTGAATGAGTCAGGCAGCAGCACCATTGGACCTGCTCAGGTAAGAGCTGCTCAGAAATAGTCAGAGGCAGTGACAGAATGAATCAGGAGTCCTAATTCCTGCTCTATTACTCTAACACTCACTTCCTCCAGTAAAGCTGCAGACATTTCTTCTGCTACCATGGCATCTCACATAAGCTGGGGGAATGGAGTTGCTGAAGAGTTTTTTTTTCCTCTGACGTTTTCTAGCAAGTTTAATAAATAAAATCTGAAAGTTTTTTAATATTCTCCCCTACAGCTGTGTGAATGGCACTGAGCAAGCTGTTATCTGCTAGATTTGCAAGAACATGAGCTAATTTCTGAGCTCCTAAAATACCATCTGATTTCTCTCCCCGATCAAGTGACAACTGTCTCCAGCAAAATTTCAGCTGAATCCTTTTGGCAGTTTTCAGCAACCCCCCCCCAGTCTTAACATACTTGGGGGTGGGGGAGAATCGGGCTTTGGCTTTCAAAGAATAATGCTTCAACAGAACAATTTTCCTATGGAGGGAGTCAGCATTTATTGTGGGGACCACCCTGCTGGAAAGCAGCTCAGCAGAAAAGGACCTGGTGGTCCTGGTGGACACCAAGTTGACCATGAGCCAGCAGTGTGCCCTTGCAGCAAAGGTGGCTAGCAGTATCTTGGGCTGCATTAAGCAAGGTATTGCCAGCAGGTCAAGAGAGGTGATCCTTCCCCTGTACTCAGCACTGGTGAGGCCACATGTGGAGTAGTGTGTCCACTTCTGGGCTCCCCAGTCCAACAGAGACATGGACCCGCGGGAGAAATTCTAGCAAATGGCCACAAAGTTGATGAAGGGACTGGAGCATCTCTTCTATGAGGAAAGGCTGAGAGAGCTGGGACTGTTCAGCCTGGAGAAGGCTCAAGGGGGATCTTATCAATGCAAGTACTCGAAGGGAGGGTGCAAAGAGCTGAGAGCCAGGCTCTTTTCAGTGGTGCCCAGTGACAGGACCATAGGCAATGGGCACAAACTGAAACACAGGAGGTTCCCTCTGAACACCAGGAAACAATTTTTTACTGTCAGGGTGACTGAGCACTGGCACAAGTTGCCATGGGAGTTCGTGGAGTCTCCATCCTTGGAGATAATCAGAAGCTGTCTGGATGCACCCTGGTCCTCCAGGTGGCCCTGCCTGAACAGGGAGTTTGGATCAGATGACCTCCAGAGGTCCCTTTCAACTTCAACCATTCTGTGATTCTCTAATTTTCTGAAAGCACCTACTGTGTCAGCAGTGGTAGCAGAAGGTTTGGGGTTGGGGCTGCTTTCAGTTACCCCAGATGACAGACCAGGAGCAGCCTGTGAGCTTTAGGCACAGCCTTTCCTTTCCAGCCATATAACCAATACCCTGCAGTGCCAGGTTTGGAGATGAAAGGGCTTTTTCCACGCTATGTAAGGATATGCTGACTCACACAAGGACCAGATAAAAGATCTATAAAATCAATTCCAGTAGGTCAGAACAGATTTTCATGCTTGTCCCTTCTTCAATGTATGTGCTCTAAATCTATGATTCTCCCATGTGGAGGAATGTTTTAAGAGAGATGGTCTCTGGTTTGGGGCATGGTCTCTGGTTTGGGCATGGAGCAGAATGCATCAGCACTCAGAGATCCCAAGGCTATTTCTAATGGTGACCTTCCATGCAACACAGTTCTAGACTTTACTTTCTGGGGTATATTGCTTACCCACCCCACTGCATGAGCATTATCTGCTGTGCTCATGAAGGCTTGAACCTGATCTCTGGGAAACTGATGGGACATTTGCCACTGGCTTTGATAGAACTACAAACAGATCCAAGTTTATTCCTATTCTATGTCCTTCTAGTTCACAGCTGCACTGCTTTCTGTGCCCTATGTGTAGATCAAAAAATAGAGGAATCTTTGTATGTGCACTAAGTTGTTTCCACAGCATAAAAAGCTTTGCCCACTAGATCTTTTAAATAACACAGGCTCAGATGTGACCTCCTGTAATTTAAATAACTCAGGAATTCAAGTCAGAAACCTCTTTGATATGGTTCAGGGTCTGTGAACCCTCTTAAATCTTTCACAGAGAAATCTCATACTATTTCTTTTTTTACAGAGGTACCACAACAGAAAATAATTATAAGAAACCAGTTATGATCCCTTGGAGTTGGCCTTAACAACCAAGTTGCTGTGTTTGAAAAGCGAAAGTTCACCGAAGTAGCAACAATACAGATTATATCTGTCTCAAGTCTTCACAGGAGTTTATTTTGATTTCTGAGACTGCTTTGCTTACAGCTTTGTACAGAATTAGCAAGCTACTGATTGAGTTTTAGGCTCTGTCCCCAGACTCACACAGCCATAGGTAGCTCCCAGGGCTTCTGCATTGTCTGGGAGTCAGTGGAAGTTGTTGGCACAAAACAGACAGCAGAATTTTGGCCTCTTGCCAGCGCACAACTGTGAAAGGCTCAAACTACTGTACAAACAAAAAGGATCCAGTCCCATCCAAAAGCACCTTAAAAAATGCATTATCATGCAAATATCCCAACATGGCTTGTATAAAAAGCAAATAAACAGCAGAGAAAAACCCAGCTGTGAAATATAGCTGTGGTCTTGATTGAATGTCTCTTTCCTCCTCCACAACTGTAAGCACAGCAACGATAACATTAAGGCCAACACAAGCAATTTGAGTAAAATAGCAAGCAGACGTAAGACTTTGTTTGAGGTCTAGGGTATGACTAAAAATCGCATGAGGAATGCAGGTTTTGAGGAAAGTCTGTCCACTGTGTTGAAAGGCCCAAGGTGCTGGGATCATTTAGATCAAGTGTTCACAAACACCTCAATTCTTGTGCACACTTGCACTTCCGAGTGATTCGCACCACCAGAGGCTCACCCAGAGCTGAATGAAGCATCTGCATTATAAGCATTTCAGCCAAGTAGAAGGATGTGTGGTGGCCAAGACACTGTTTAGCAGGACTGCCTTCACCCACACCACACCCCTTGTATGCACAGGAGGCCAACAGGGGAGAAGCTGAATAGAACAGAAGTTTGCTTGTGTGTGTCTTGTGATGGAGATCAGAGAATAGGATACGGGGTGGGAGATTCTGAAATCTCATCTGTAATTTTTCTCTCTTCCTCTTCTAAAAGACTGTGAAGGAATGAACCACAATTAATTCAGTGGAAGCTGGGTATCTAATTCCCTTATCCTATAACAAAATAAACTGACCAGCTTTTTGCAAACAATCACAAAAATATAGAGCAACACCCTTTTATTTGCCACGTACATTGAAGCATGCTCTACAAGTAGACACACACAGCACCTACCATCATCTAGTATAACTGAGGCACAGAGATAGGCTGAGACTTTTCTAAGTAGGTGTACAGTTCCTCTGAATTGAATGTGGGCTCTAAATTCTTATTTAGATGCAAATATAACTGGCATGATTTTTAAATACATAAGGGTTTTTCCTATGACTTCAGTGAAAAAGCTTGTGGTGTTCAGCAGTCTGGAAATCTAGGCCTTAAATATTCAGGTGCTTACTACTCTGGGATTTTGAAAGGACTTAAGCACCTAACTATTTTTAAGGAGCTTGGATTGGGATCTTAATTTTAGGTACCAGCTTGACTTTATATCTTACAGTCTAAAGAGAACACTTGGCTAGCAAATAATTTATCTTCCAGATACTGTCAAAAATTAAAGATAACAAAACTACAAATTTGTTTTGAATCAGCACTTCTTTCTGTGGTCTGCAAGTAATGTGACTAAAACTTGCAATTCACATCAAGACTGTATTCAGGCCTGGTAGAGTAAATGTGGATGTAGCTCCTGCACTTGTGTGTGCTGACTGCAAAACTGTACAGGCAAGTGAGCGGTGTGACCTTGTGCGGTTATTTGCAGTGCACTGTCACCTAACTTATGGGCATGCTTGTGTCTGAATGAATTAGGCACCTACCTACACTGCATGCAAGTACCACAAACCCTTCAATCTCACCCTATCAGATCTATGTTAGGGCCCAGGAGGGTCAGAGGCTCTGGAAAGGCTGTGTAGTCCTGTGCATGGGGCACTGGATTGACTTTCCAGAGACCTCAGTTCTTTTCTTAGAAATGTTACTCATGTGCTATATGACCTTTGGAGCGTCCCTGCGCTTCTCTGCACTTCTACTTCCCCTCGCAGGCCTGCTTTCCCTCTCTGCAAATTCTTTAGAGCAAAATTTTCTCCTTTTTTTATCCTTCAGTCTTATGCAGTGGTGAGGAAATAAAAAAATTAATAGCAACTGAGAAAAACAAAAGCATATAAATTCATTTTTAGTTCATGGATGTTATAATGTTGTCCACGAGGATGAGATGTAGCACTATATTCTTGTGATTGTCTCTTTAAGGTATGCCAGGAAAATGTAAGCCAGGTCTTTGGCTGAACTGCTGTATACATTATTAAGAAAAAAACCCCAAACCCTCAAACAAATCTCGCATTGCAGACCCATATCCCTCTCAAAGTTCATCTCTCTTCCTTGTTTTAGCATCCCACTGGGACTAAATGAAGTGTCTGCTTGCCAAAGAAAACTTTGACTTCTTGAAGAACCGGCACATGAAAAACAAACCTGAGAGTTTTGATGGCTAGCTTTCCATTTTTCATTGAAAAACCTGCCAAAACTCCTGGAGCAGCATTATGCATTAGTTCTGTGCTTCGTGGCTGCCTGTATGTGTCTGGAGAGACAGATAAAGCGTCGTGTGTCACCACTCAAGGAGAGCTGTGGGGTCTTTCTGTGGCTGGGATGGAGCTCAGGCACGTGTCACTTGGCCGGGCCGGGGCAGGAGTGATGGGCTCAGTCCCGGGCTGCCACACGTCTCCTCCAGATGTCAGCACAGGACCACGCAGCTCCCACTTGCGGCCCGCCCGGGACACAGCTCGCTGTGGCCCTCCTCTATGGCACTGTGCAGAAGGGCAGGCGTCTCTGCTTCCCTTTCTGCTAGATTTGTTTTTCTAATTTCTTTTTACTTGAAGGTTTACCAGCTGCTTTATTACCAGGCTGAGCTTTCCTTGCAGTCTCTCCGTCTCTCCTCCTCCTTCCCCTTTTTTGTTTCTCTAGACAATCACTGTCTCTGGTCCCAGCTGCCACTGCTGATTTTTCATTACAGTTTAATTTAAAACTGGGATTGGAATGGAAATGTCTTTTTGCCATTTGGGGTTTGCAAGGCCTGTGGTTTTATTGCCAAAGGCACAAATGTTAGCTACTACTGTTTTTCCAGAGTACAAGTGTAAGGGGCCTGCCAAAGGGGGGCAAAAGGGTCAGGAGGCTTGTAGGGAACAGTAGGGGGGGGGGGAATAAATCCACCTCACAGAGAGAAAATAACACAATCTTTGCTTATGCATTTATGCTGGTACATGTGCTGGTGTGTTAGGAGGTGGGGTTGTAATATGTCTCTGGGCATGGGGTCTGTGCAGTGCACTCATGAAGCAGATGTAAAAACAGACCAAAGCTCTGCTTGCTTCCTCGGGGCGGGGGGGGAACAAAATAGGCTAACTACTTTTCATTTAAAGCTCCCTGGCTCTCTTGCTTTATATAGCAAGCTGAGTGTTATATAGCACCCTGCTCAGTAATAGCACTTCGAGGGAAAACAAAACTGGAGCAAAGATGTGTGAGAAGAGGAGACCTGCTAGTCACTGTCTTCAGTTTTCTTTTCCTTGCCTACACCAGAGAGTACAGACATCACCACCAGCTCTCCCAGGAGGTCAACAGCAAGTCCTCCTAAATCAGTATCCCCCCCCCACATGTCCCCAGCTGGTAGAGCCTCTGCTGCTCCTTCTGGTTTGCTTTACCCAGTCTCCTCCATTCATCTATAAGGAAATGATCACAGAAAGAAGAAAGAAGTAGCAGTGTTTCCAAGTTCCAAATTAACTTAAGCTGGACGAAAATTTAATCCTTTCTCTCTTGAGATAAATGGAGGAGGATGTGGTGGACAGTTGCAGTCTTCAATTTAAATATTTAGCATCAGCACAGGAAGCTACTGTTTCCAGCATGGCAGATTACAGATGGGAGTGCCTAATCTCTGATCTGTTACGCTAGAAAACAATTATTGTCTCTTCTCCTAGGGAGAGCCTTATCTTTTCCTGGCTACATCATTTCAGATGTCAGACAGAATTTCTGCATTATCTTGGTGGATCATACTGACTTTTCACAGGTCCTACATTTCAACCTCCTCCCCCCTTGGCCTTGGGCTGCTCCACATCTGGAGCTTGTCTGGTATTGATATGGCATTTCACTGTCAGTCCACCTGCGTGAAAGCACGTGCTGCTCTGCAGAGAGATACACAAAGCCTGTTCTCCTCCAGCATTTTTCATATCTGTCTCCACCACCAAACAGGTTCTCAGTTACATACAAGCACTGACAATACATTCAGTGGGGCAGCACAGCTTCTGGCCACATGCAGTTTAGCTTGCTTTCCTCCCTCCTCTCCAGACCTCTAAAGACACTAGAGAGCCCTCTGAAATACTGATTCTTCTCCCACACCCAAAGAGCCATTTCTACACCCTCCTGCAGTGCTGAGTGCCCTTCCAGCTTTACTTTCCCCTTGCGTTTGGCTATAACATATATAGTTCTAAAGATGAGGTTATGCTGGAAGACCAGAAGATGATATACCCATTAGCTTGCTGAGCTGATGCACTCTGCTTGCCATGATGTTAGATGTGCTGAGGGGGTACACTGGGTTGGAGCTGTGTGCGACTAGTAGGGGAGGTTGAAAACACTGAATTTGACAATAGAAGGAACCGATTAAGACTCTTGAGAAAGGAAGAAGCATGATCAGAAACAGGAGGAAAAGATTTTAGCTCTGAAGAAAGCTCAGACAAAAGAGCTGATCCACAAAGAGGAACCAAGATGCAATAACAAAGGTTGAAAGACATTGTGCCCAGTCCCTGATCCACTCTCAAAAATTCTGCAGTCAGGTTCAGAAGGAAAGGAGAGCTTCCAGAATCACTGCAAATGAAGAGGTAACAGGATTTGGCAGGAGCAAAAATCTGGTAAAGGCTGAACAGAGAAATGCTGAAGACTGAGGGTTATCTTCTTCCACTTAGGGTGCATAGGTTTCTCTGTCCACTAGCTGTGATCATATGGGAAACATTTTTTTGTACAGTGATCTTCCTGTATCCTTGTCAGCCTGCAAATTTCATTTCCAACATCTGTTTTCGTTGCTGCCTCTCTGTTTCCAAGTTGGACCTATGTGCCAAGGGATAGTGACAGAAGGCTAACAATGGGGGTTATTTAGTCTTGGTGATGCCCTGTTCACATACAGACAGCCTTGGACAAAGATCTGGCTACTGTCCATAGGAAAACTCAAACAAAACAACCCTGAAACAAACAAACAAACAAACACCCAACCAAAGAACAACTTCCCATAGCTTTTCTTCCCCCTCTGTGCAAACAGAGTCTGCCGCGGTCACTGAGTAATTAAGGAATAGATCGGTTAGCAGAGACTTGGATTAATTGGTTGGCCAAAGGTAAGCTGGCCAAGGGTTTTATTAGAGAAGGGAAACTCTCTTGTCTGCCAGTTCAGAGAGGGACAGAAATGTCCAGACAGGTTCCATGTTCCTGAGGAGCAGCCATGTCTATGAGGGAGGGCAAGTGTCTCGGGCACATCAGAAGAAATCATCTATTTCCACAGAGAGTGTTTGGAGGAATATCAAAGCCTACCCCAAACTGGGGAACCCAAAAAAAGCATGTCCACCAGGAGAAGCTTTCCCAAGGCTCAGTTGGAGACACTAGCTCAGGCTTCAAGCTTGCATTGCTCTGTGGTGGCTCATCATCCCACCACTGCTGGCAGTACAGGAACTCTTGCCCACACACCCCAGTAGGAGACTGCATTTGGTTGCTCATGCAGTATTTGCATTTTGCAGTGTTGTGGGATGCATCCTGTGAGACTGCACCCACTGTGTCTGGCTTTGGACCCGCTCCCTCCCTGTGTTTGCTCTTCAGTGTTTCAGCTCATGGTCTTTCCAGTCAGCTACAGCACTAAGTGCTCTGTGCCACTTCAGTGAACTGGTCTTCTGCCTGCCACAGGAGAAACCTGCTCCTCCTACAGTACCAGGGCAATTCAAAAGGTGTGAATAGACTGCTAATTCTGGCATACTAATGCAGTCCCTTAATTCTGAGATTCAGCTTTTCTCCTACCACAAACACACTGCTGTTCCCTTGGCCTCAGCTTCTGAGCTATCTTTCCTATGCTCACTGAAGTCACCACATGGCTTTGCCAGGAGGCATGACAAACACGCACTTAGGTGTACACCTTACAGGACATCAAGATATGGGAAATCTATGCCTGTGTCTTCCTCCTACATCACTCACTGACACAATTTCATGCTGGGCTTCCTGGCGGTCCTTGTGATTTTTATGGAGGACTGTCTCACAGGATTTTCCAGATTTGCCAATCATCATGGCATCTCTTACCCCCCAGAACTTCTCTTTCTCTCCTTCAATTTGTCTCCCACCAACAGAGCTGTAGGCTGCTCTTATTTGCCCAGATCTTTACTAACTTATTTCTGGGAAAGCCATACAGGAACACATAAATCTCCAAGGCCAGCTCAGACTATAATATTGGGTGACTCAACAAAATAATGTCTCCCACATAAACACCTACAGTTTGCCCTCACACTTTGCTGCATTCTTCATCTTTCTCATTGACCTTTTTCTTCAGCAGTAACACTTCGCATTCTTGAGCACTTTCCATGTCAAGATCACATAGAAGGCTACAGACAGAAATGCATGAAGCTACCCAGAATCTCAGAGTCAGAAGAAACTGAGAATATGATTTCTGAGAATATGATCTGTGGCAAGTTATCTATTGATACTTTTAAAACTTCTAACATCTACAGAGGCTAAAGGTCCCCCCCCCCCCCCCGCCCAAATGTAATAGCAGGCTCTGCAAGTGGTCTCAAAGGAACAGCAATTCTCTGTTCTGCTCTTAGGGGTAATCGCTGGCTTCTACACTGATGAGCTTTCCTGGGGGCATGTGAGGAAGGTCTGAATAGCCCTCCTAATTGCATTTGAGGCTGTGATAAAAACATGGAAATGGCCAAGGAAAAGACAATCTTCTGAATTCCAGCATGGAAACTGCATGGATACCAAGGGACAGAGATACTGCTTCAGCCTGTAGTGTTTTTGTTACCAGTTTGCCTTGGGAGACATTCTTTGTCAGGAGTTCTAGCTCAAAATTCCCCAAATGCTACTTCTACCAGCCTAAGCCCTTAAAATCACACATGCAAAATCCCCCAGCACATCTGCACTCCAGGCAATCATTGGGAAAAACATGCTGCTTTTAGTTTTCAGATCTAGCCTACTGATCCTTCTCCTATGCAATGGTAAACAGAATTCCAGTGGTTTGACCTTTCTCGCAGAATTGATGTCAGCACATGAAAACAATAATATTTCTTAACCCTGCTGTTCAGAACACACTTAAAATGAACAGGGAAAAGCAAACCAAACCCAACCTCCTCAGGCTTTGTAGGGTCCAATACAATGCATTTCCATCCCAGTAAGGATTAAACACCAGTGCTATGGCAACACTGGAACATCTGTTGAAGGCATCACAAAGTTCATCTAATTAATGTGAGCTATATGTACACTGTACAAGAAGCAAGGCACATGGTCTAACTGCAACATATGAATACAAAAATATCTAGGCAGACTGTAAAAACTTACATCTCCACAAGATGCATTAAAAGGTAAATATTTTCTGAACTATTTCAGATCTCATCTTGCTGAGAAGCTGATTAAAGCTTTAAGTGTCTTATTGCTGAGGGATACTAGAGGCTGTCATCTGGTTTTTTTACAGAGTGGGAATCCTATCCAAGTTTGTTAGCCTGTATTTATAGACTCAGCTATGGAAGAAAATGCAGTCTGAATATTAGCTGTCCAGTTTAACAAGAAAATGGATTTTTGATCTCATTTGCTGCTATAGAATTTTTTTCAGAAATCTCATGGAAAATCTTATAAAGCCCAGGTTAGCTGCCACATATGGGACCCATTAACTCCTCATTTCTGCTGGTACTTAGCAAATTTTTGTCTGGTGACTACACATGAACTTTTTGTGTTTTTGTTTTGCTTCACACTGCAGAGCACTCTGTTGACTTTGTTTGGGTTTGGAAAGCACTAACCATAGAACGCAGCCCCAGTATATCCAAGAGAATCAGTTAGTTATATTAAATTGTGTGGAACCACAGTAAGATTCTTTGGCAGACAGAAGAGTCTGTTCTTCTTTCCCTTTCTTGGGATTTCAGGGTGTTGGCCATTGTTGCACTGAAATCTTTGCCCCACACAATGCAGAGGCACACCTGAGGATTGTGCATTTGGACAGGAATTGTACCCCACCCTCCAGGAAGTAAGGGGTGGAAATGAATCACCCATTTCTAAAGTGGTCTCCGAACTAGATGTGTGTGCGCGTGCATGCATGCATGTGTATACAGGAAGCTTCACTGCCCATTTATGAAGGTGGTATTGTGTTACTTATGCATTCTGGTGCCTTTGGCATATGCCCATTGGAAAGGGCAGCACATCCACACCAGCTGAGTATCTCACTATCATCCTGATGGAAAATGAGAAGATACTACAAACAACTACACGGGCTTTCTCCCTCAGCATCTGAAACCCAGAAGTTCTGGGGATCTAAATAGCTCCTGGATTTCTATGTTGTGGGGGACAGGAAGCAAAAACCCACACCTTAACAGACAATAATATTTCTGGGTTTCAGCCATTTACTTTGAAAAGCCAGAAGGCAAGTCCTGTCAAGGTCATCCATAGAAATGAGTTTTCTAAGTCATAAAGCAATAATGTTGGTCATTAGCAGGCAGCTGCCCTTGTAACACTCTTCCTCTCCCACATGCTTCTCCTGCCCCTGGCATCCCCCAACATGTCCTGGTGCAAGGGAAAGCCGTTGTTCCAGCATGGCCCAGCTTTGCGACAGCAGGGCTGCTTCGAAAGGGGCTGAGCTGCGTTGGCAGGGAAAAGTGGCGAAAGCTGTACAGCATTTGGCAAGACCAAGTTTATTCAAGCTGGTGTGATTAGCACTTCTTTCTTAACCTGCCTTTTCCTCAAAAGTGTAAATTATCAGAGGCTGGAGGGATTTGGGGGTTTTTGCTTTCTCTTTGGATGGTAAGGGGGCTTGGTGGACTGAATGTGCTTAACAGACAAGATGCACACCTTGTATTCGTGTTTATGGCTCTGAAATGCTCAGCTCAAACCATTAGAAAAAGGGTTTGTGTATTTAACCTTTCTCTGGGGAATGGACTACAGGAAAGGAAAGGCAAAACCTGCCAGATATTGAAGGTCCTTCCTCATAAACTCAGGGCTATTTTTAGTTTTCTAATGTAAAAAGTCAGTGAGATGAAGAGTGAAGTGGTCCGTTTCCAGCAGAAAAAATGTCTGAATCTTCATTAATAATTCCTCATAGATGGCTGTGTGCCTTTATCTGACAGACTGACGAGCCATACTAAACAACAGTTACTGCACAAATGGAAAAGATATAATCTCACTACCCAGCCTCATGGTGCTTCCATTGTCATGTTACATTATGACTGGAGTCTCCACCTTCCCAGAGAGACACGGCAGCAGGGTTATTTTATTCGGACTTGCACAAATGTGCTCATGATGGATGAAGTTTAGTGCTTTGACATGGAAATGTATTTGGAAACTAGAGCTGACACATGATATGAAGAAGGGGAGGGAAGAGAAAAAACAAGAACTCAAATGTGTATAATCTTACCCTCGATCTGCCTGTCAGTGATAATTAGAAAAAGCCTGTATCAAAAGCTGAGCTGCAAACTGCCCAGAGGATGGATTTTCATAGTTCCCAGCTAAATGTCCTATCTGGCTTTTACAAAGCCAGGTTAGTAGAAATCAATGACACAAGTTCTATCCCTGGCCTTGAATCCCACATAAAATAGGTGGCTTCTCCTTGCAGTGGCTATGAGGGAGTGGAAATAAAGACTCTTCCCTTTTGCCACACCCTTACATCTGAAGACAGAATAAGTTGGATCATCTTACTCTCCTGTGTGGTGGTGAAACCAGGCCAAAACATCTCCAACCTTTGGACTGGTTCACAATGGAGTTCCAGCTAAAGGTATTGAACGCATCCCAGCTGCCTGTAGAAATGGTGTGACCTTATGCAGCACTGAGTCTGTGACAGTGACACTGCAAGGGAAAGAACAGCTTATAAAGCTGCTAGCTTGGGCCAATTTTAAAATGACAAACACACCCAAAGCTACTGGACTGTTTACTTTCCTCCCTCTTCCTGATGTTATCAGTATTTCCTAAACCCTGTCTGTCAGGCATGCCTTGTTAATAAGCCTCCGATACTCTCAGAGCAAAGGTTGCCCAACAGCTTTCTCATCTTCCTGCTGCCTGTCAGGAGAGGAAATCGCAGCTTTCAGGAGAACCTGACACAGAGGGAACTGGATAGCACACCAGGGTCAAGGGTAAGAATGCACGAAGAAGTGAGAAAGCACAGGCACTCCAGCTGGCTGCAAAGGAAAAGCTTTGCTTCTGCTTTCCCTTGTTTACCATGTCAGGATATTCCAGGAAGAAACTCAGCAGGCTTTACATCTGAAACAGCCAGCCAAGCGCAAATCACTGCTCACAAAGCAGCGTGAGGGAGCAAAATGACAACTAACAATCTCAGCTCAAGTTTGTGATGACTTAGGTCTTTCCTCTTAAACAAAGGAGTCTGAAAGTGTTGCGGACAACACTACCAGCATTTCACACAGCTGTTATATTCCCTCTCATCTTCATTTCACACAGCTGTTATATTCCCTCTCATCTTAACTGCCGTGAGAAGTCCCAGTCAAATCCGAAGTACCAAACTGCCATCAGAATACACCTACCTACTCCTTCAGCAAAGGAAAACTTTCCCAAGTGGCTTTCCTTCTCAAGTAGTAAGACTACTACCTGGAAGAAGAAATACTGAAGCAAGGTTTGGAGAGAAAAGTGCTTTAAGATGTGCTCCTACATGAAAAACATGCTTAGTGGGGCTCTCTGGTTGTTCAGCTAGCCTGCAGGTCCATTTAGGTCATGTCTACAAAGATGGGACAGACCAAACCTCTGCATGTACTCCTCCACACCCCCTGGTGTGTCTCCAGTCTCCATACTTCTCCAGCCCTAAGCCTGAGCAAATGTCTTTGGATTCTACCACCTTTGCAGCAGGCCAGTGCAACTGCCTTCTGTCAAGCCACTTCTTCATGTAAGTAAAGAAGTCCACCTGTCCTCACCCATGCGGGTATGTATATGCTCGCTGCAGTTCATATAGATATCCATATAGCTATGCTGGGCCCGGAACAAAATATCCCAGGCATGGCTAGCTGTGAGAAATATAATTTTAGCTTTTGTATTTGTAATAGCCTAGTGCAATCTCTTCCTCTCTTGCATACCCAGAAATAGATCCCTTGCTCCCAAGCAGGTACAGCTAGCTCAAAATGTGACAGCCCATCAACAGAGTTAATTAGAAAAATATCTCTCAGATTTACTGCTGTTTGTCCACCTCAAGGTCTTTGTTCCTGCATGGGAATGGTCCTGACTACTGATAACAATGATATTTCCTATAACTGTGACCCTGTTCTGCCTCCTCTGTTCCACCAGTGTAATGAAAAGAAAGAATATTCCACTAAAAAGAGACCAGAGAACCAAAAATTCATCAGGGCTCGAGTCAGCTGAAATGAGAATGGCCTCTAACCACATTGTATTCAGAAGTCTCTGCGAGGGATACAGTGTATTCCCCATCATTTGAAGATGTTAAAACAAGTCTGGGCATCTTCCTAGGATGAACTGTAGTTCCATCAGAAGATATCAGCCTGCTGAAGTGCTATGAGTGACCTGTGTTAGGAGGGAGGTTGGACCTGATGCCACAGCACTCTTTCCTCTGGAAAATCTGGGTCCCCAGCCTTCTTTGATGTCTGCTGGCAGTAGGAACCCATTCATGTCTACCCCACCACCACTTCATTCAGCTCTAATTAGGCAGACTGTGTCTCAGCATAAATGAGATCCCCAGTCATAATTATTTTTAAATAAAATCATCCCACATTTTGTGAGTTAAATGGAGTTTTGCTGGAGAACTAAGAGGAGCACTGAAGTGCAGCATTGTGCAATTCACAGAAATTTTCCATGCACTGGTCAAGAAAACCAGATAGGATTGAACTTGAAGGAGTGGGGAGTGGTTGTGTTTCAAATTATCTGAGTTCAGATTTACTAAAAATTGTCAAAACAAAACACTGTAGAGAATTTGTATTTTTCCCTCATGAAGAATTTTGATAAAAGTGACAAGGTAAAGACATAGCTGATAAGAGATATTTGTCGTAAAAGGCTATAACATTTCTGCTGGAAAAAAATAAGTATTCTTCCACAAAATAACTGAATCCCACAGGAAACAAAAAAAGAAGAAAAAAAAGTATGGAAAGCAGACCCCTTCAAACAGTTTTCTTAGAATACAGTTTTCTGTTGGAAGGTGGATATAATTCTTCTGTCCTAAAAAATTACAATGTTCTAATTATTAGTTGGAAAAAGAAATAACCTTTAATCTCAACAACCGTTTTGTAAAATAATCTTCACCATCTGTACAATACCTGGAATGTCACCCACTTGACATAACTAAAAATAACTACCTCTTAGAATTCTCCTTATCATGAGATTCCAGAACAGATAAGTAGTGTTTTACTGATTAGGAAACTGAGGCATGGATGGGAGAAACAGTTTCATCATCATCATCATCAAGTAGGCCAGTAGCAGAAAGGCATGTAGTACCAACCCATCCTGAATGTTCACTGGGCCATGGCAGAGCCATTGATCAGACATGGCAAAAATGTAGTCAGCAGATGTTGATCAGCTTGCATAAAGTTTTATATTGGGTGGGGGGTGGGGGGGGGAAGGGGAGGACAATCTTTTGTGGAACAAAGAGAAATTGGAGTGGATGAGAAAAGAGAAAGAAGGGAAGAAAGGAAAGGAAAGGAAAGGAAAGGAAAGGAAAGGAAAGGAAAGGAAAGGAAAGGAAAAGAAAAGAAAAGAAAAGAAAAGAAAAGAAAAGAAAAGAAAAGAAAAGAAAAAAGAAAAGAAAGAGCCAGTTAGCCTTGGGATGTACCTTGAGCACCAGACAGATTCCTCTCAGGGATTCCAAAAGCGCTGAGTGATTTTGATCTTCCTGTTAATTGTTTCGTATTTGTTTTTCAGATAGCATAAGAAAGCGAAGGCTTTCTTACCCAGGGGAGTGGCTGGCAGATGTTCAAAGACCAGTCTCTGGAATATCAGACAATGTCGAGCACAAGTGTCCAGGAAAAAGAAAAATAAGCAGACACAGGGAGAAGTCTATGGAGAAACAAGCTACAAAGCAATCAGTCACCCCACACTGAAAGACATACTAAGCATGCTTTCCAAGAGCAGTGACAACTTTTGCCTTAACTGTTGCACATATCACTGTTGCACATATCTTCCCCATTCAAGGATGCCTTCTCCTGATAGAAGGCAGCTCCATTTTCTACACCCCAAGCTGAGGCTGGGCACATGCAGGAGCAAGTATCTGCAGATCGAGGCAAAAAAATCAAACCCAGAAATACTGTCTGAAAACTAATTGGAAATATACAGAACTGATCAGGGTGGTAAGACAAGCCAAAAAAGCAATTGAGAGACAGAAATAAACAAGTAAACAAGTGTGACTCCCTTCAAGAGGAAATGAATGCCATGGGGAAAAAAGTAAGCTTCAGTTATGGAAGCAGGAACTGCTACCCTTTCAATTTAAAAATGTTCTTTAAATTGCCATTGTTTTGGAGAAACACTTTTCTAGAAAATAGGTGGCTTGGATTTGAAAATATCATTAGACATAACTCAAGATGCCAATAAAATACAAAGGATAAAACAGATGGAGTAGGTAATAAAATGCCAAACCTTCCCCAGTTAATTAAACAAGCCTACCAGATGGTAATGGTCCAGAATCAGGGTCCTGAAGGGGGAGCTCAGCTGTGGGCCCTGGTACACCCCGTCCTTAAGCCACTCATTACAGATACAGGAGGGAGGTACCAGGGGAAAGGTTACTCTGTACACTTCAGTTTTCTTTTCCTCTTTTCTGTCTCTCAGAGTCAGAACCATGGGGCTGACCAGTTTTGGTGAGTGGCGGTTTTTGTGAGCAGAAGGATGAATGAGGTCTCAGGATTAGGACAAAGGCAGAATGGCTTATGACAGGCACTGCTTTAAAAAAAAAAAAAATCCCTGTGGATTATGGACACTGTTTTGTGTTTTCCATAGAGAAAGATATTTTTAAAAATGGATATGATGAAAAATGCTGAAATACTGGTAGCTGTGCCCCAATTAGTCATAAGTCATGGAGTCTTTGCTGTACCTAGCCCAGAGTCAGCCCAGAGTCCTTATTTTCAGACTACCTCGTGACTCACTGCAAAAGCTGCTGGTGAACAGTTAATCCTTTACTTTAGATAAAACCAACATGAAACACTGACAACATTCTTACATTTATTAAGTTTAAAAATCAGACTTTGTGAGTTTGCATGATTCGTGGCATGTAACTGATTTTGGTGGATTTAGTCTTCCTTCTAAGCTAGTAAGAAATATATAGAGTATACTTCATTTGTCCTGTATTATTCATCAGGCTGTTTTGTGGAAAGTCCATTTCAGCCTAAAAATCTGTGGCAAACTGCCTCAGTTATCTGTTGAAAATTCACTACTTTCATGGTATCACTGATCGCTGGAATCACACATTGGTTTTTTCTCTTTGATGAAGTGACCACCAAAATCTAAAGCTTTTTCAAGATGCCCACTGGTAGGCTGTAGTAATGAGACTTAGCCAAATCATCATAAGACCAGGTCTTCCCTGTCTATGGGCTAGTGGTAGGCACATTCAGAGGAGCTGCAAATGTCACAGTGAAACAGCTCTTTTTTTCTCCTGTGACAGCCTCTCACGTTACTACTCTTGTAATAATCTTGTACTAAGATCCAGAACCAGGGGCTCTTACATGCCTATACATAAATGCATATAGTCCCTGATCCAAAGCACTAACTAAACATTCTAAGCAGAGTAGAAGAAAACTATATCTTCATTCTAGAAAAGCAAGCTGAGGCCCACAGAGGTATCATGGCTGACACAAGAACTGAACTCGTATCTCTTGGTTTTCCCTCTCCCCACCCACCAAATCTCTATTAACCACATAGCAGTACCTCTCTTTAGTGGCATTTAAGGGCCACTCAACAGCTTTTTAAATGCAGAAGCAATTTCTACTCATCTACTGCTAGTATATATGACAATTTTTTTTCCCCTCCAGAAAGCCCCAGTGATAGAAACTGTAAGTTAGGAAAGGCACACATACTAAGCAGGACTTTACCATCCAAATCAAGGCAAGACAGCTAATTAGTGTAACAAGGTACAGGAGGAAAGTCAAGAAAGTGGGACTATACAAGGTGATTATAAAAACAGCAGTTGGCAGAATGCAGTCATGTAAGAGTCAAGGCCTGGATTTGCTATTTCTGTGGAATGATTTCAAGACTACCCACAAAAATAGCATTTTCCACTGAAAAATCTGCCTTTGGCAGCATGGACTCCTTTCAGGCCAGGAAACCATGCAGAGAGAGACCCCTCAGGAGAAAAAGACTGCAGCATTCTCACAAGGGAAGATGGAAGCCAAATTGCCCAGGCTCTTCCTGAAACTTCGCAAGGAAGAGGCTATTCCTGTTGAAGGCTGAGGTCTTTGCACAGGACTCAGGGACAGAGCAAACAGGCTCTCAAGTAAGCTGCCAGGTAGGGAGAAGGATGCTTGTTCTTCCAGGGAGAAATCAACACAAACTCCTTTACTAAACTAGCCTCGTGCTTATCAGTTTTTCACAAAACACATTTTGGTGGGTAAAATAACTCCTTCCAAGTGAGCCTGAGGACACACTGAGGGACACATTCTTCACCATACTCTGCTTAGAGAGGCCAAGTTACCTTGCAAACCAAGGGCACTCCATTTTAGATCTCAGCTTCCTCCTACAGCACAGACAAGCTCTCAGTCTCACATGTTTCTTCAAGGTGGATGTAGCAGGACTGAGGCAACTGCTGATGGGTGAAAAACAGCCTGCCTCACAAACAGATGAAAAAAGCCTAAAGGGCCAGAGCAAAAGATCCTTCAGCCTCTCAGAGATAGGACAGGCTTTCCAATAAACATGCCATTTGTGCCAGGATCCAAGGACAGCACCAAACACCTCCCTGAACTGCACTCAACCCTTTCCCCCCACTGCCCACTCCTTTCCTCTTCCTCCTTTTGCATGCTTCAGTGGGCCTCACAGGTTAACAAATACCAGCTGCATCCATTCACCAGACACTTATCC
This sequence comes from Haliaeetus albicilla, assembly GCF_947461875.1. NCBI lineage: Eukaryota > Metazoa > Chordata > Aves > Accipitriformes > Accipitridae > Haliaeetus > Haliaeetus albicilla. The sequence goes on from NC_091486.1 coordinate 29,233,937, forward strand.
CTCAGCTGTCTGCTTCTAGCCTTGCAGGTCTGACAGGAAAGTGGAATTTTGGCCTTGGTTCAGATACTGCAGTGATAAGGGCCATGGAAATACCTTTAGTTAAAATAAACAACATTGCACCAGCCTTTTCCATTTTAGGATACTGAAGTCATCAGATCCAAAGCTTTAGCTTCCTTCTTCTCTCCACTTCCCACTGTAAGAAAGAGATGGGGTCACACCCCATCTAGGTTAATGCCTAGGATGAGGAACCTCCCTGGCTGGCTGGAACATGAGCCAGTGTTTTTAAGATCTTTTGGAAATCAGGAAATACCATGTTTACAAGCATTCTGGAAAGTAATTCTGTGAGTGTGCTGCAGCAGCAATGCAGGTTGCAGTGAGGTCAGATGCACATTCAGACTGCTCCCTAGGGCACTCCAGAGCTGGGGTGCTTGCCTTGCAAACCCAATCAAGAGGCAGCAGCTCCTCCCCTTCAGACTGCTCCTCCATAAGAAAACACATCTAGTTTTTTCAGCAACCACTGGCAGATCTAAACGTGCAACTGTGCCACACAAACCAGCTGGCAGTTCATGCTCTTCACCAAAATGGTGAATGGTATCTGAGGGCAGATGAAAGCAAAGAAAAACTCAAACCTCTCTGACCTCAACTCCCCCCACCTTTTTCCTATTCTCTACCTCATCTTGGAAAATAAAGTGCAGCAGTAGGTTGTTTTTTGTGATATCCTCATCATTGAGAAAGAGAAAATAATTTGTCATTCCTTGGTCTGATGGAAACTGTGTTTAGGGAACACAGCCCCTGCTGACAGTGTTTTTCATTCCACATGAGCTGTCAAGAAGCTTAGCTGAGGCCATGCAGCAACTGCATAGATCAAATGAGATCAGCACAACTCAGAGCCCAGTTAGTTCCTGCACGAGCCTATAGGAAACTCCTCTGCCTGTCCCAGCACAAAGGGAGCGCTGGGGAGGCTAAGAACTTAGGATGTGCCCAAATACAGGATAATGAAAACTGATAAATATGTAGATGCACCTGTGTGGCTCAGTATTGACTCAGCAAAATGAGCACCTCCAGACTAATATTAATAAATGGATCCCTGAAAAGTGCATGGCCTGCTGGAGTGCAGAGTGGCATTATTTTGGCACTAGTAACATGATAGGGGCAGTAATTAAAGATGTTTGAAATATTTTTTATTTCCTTTCAGCTTTGTTTCAGAATTAACCCTTTCTTCTCTGCTGGGGAGGGAGTCTACCTGCTGCTGTTGTGTTTCTGTGTGCAGCTGAGAAGGCAGAAGGATAAGAACTGTCAGCAGTGTGGGATACCTGCACTCTTCTCTCTAGACAAGGCACCGACCAAAACATTTTGTCTCTTCTTGGAATGGGGATGAATTGTTCTTGTTAATTCCTGAAAGGGATCATACCAGTCCTCAGGCCAAAAGGAGCTTTGTCAGTGGCTTCAGCAGCAGCATGAACAGCTCATAGGCCTAAACCTGCAAATGCTGAAGTGAACAAACAGGCAAAGAGAAATCAGTGGGGGAAAAGTCCCAAGGATAGGAATCACTTCTCATTGTAAAGCTGACACCAGTTTCACCCTTTGGAGCAGAAAAGTGTGCAGAGAACCTGGATGGCTCAGAGTTTCAGGGAAATCTGAAGAATAGCAAGAAAAAGGAAGTTATATGCTGATAAGGTGCTTTAAAACTTATGTTGACTTACATGTCTGTTGTAAACTGTTCTCTAAACCTCACAAAGCTTCATGTCACTGCATCTCTGTTTTCTGTAGTTCTCCTATCAGCATATATGGTTCAGGCTGTGTTTCTTTATATTCTGTCTTTGCTCTCATGGAGATGTCTGATTTGAGGCAAATCATCCTGCTGTTCTGCCTGTTTATCCTTTTCATCATGTCCTGTGAATTGCTCCTACACAGTTTATATGGAGATGTAAGAAGACAGAAACACAAGAGTTTGCCTTTCCAAAGCAGTATGAACCTTCTCTCCAAAGAGTTTCAAAGTAGTCAGACAGGGTATGTTTTACAACTCCCCTCTGATACTTTATTGACATTTGGTTTTGGGCCACTGACTCTAATGAGCCTTGTCATGTCTCAATGAGTATAAAAATAACAAAGTGAAAGCCAGTAATATGAATATAATGAATATATTAATATATTGCTCTTATAGAAGTGAATATTGAGTGACTTGAAACTTAAACATAATCCAAAAGGCTCTGCTTCAAACACTTCATGGCTTTTAGATATTGGTAAAGTCACCAAATTCAGATGCCAACTGCTGAGCCGCAAAGGTTTTACTTGACACAGTATCAGGAGAAGGACCATTTGCAAATCACTGATGCAAACTAGGATTTCTGGTAACTCCAAAGTAGGCTAGTGTTAGAATGCTTATTTTACTCTCTTCCTTAAGTGTGACAAATCTTTGTGGGAGCTGTTGCTCTTCTACAACTTTCTTGTTGCTGTCCTCAGCAATTACCTTCACCACAATTCCTTTGGAAAAAAAGTTCATCATTGGAATTGTAGCTGTTTTTATCCTGAAGGTTAATAACTATTTTCTTTGCAAGGAAGGAACTGTCTTGCCTTTTTTTTTTTTTTTTTTTTTGGCTGTAATTCTAAATGGGATAAAGAAAAGAGTTTTCATACACTAGATATTTGAAGGTCTTTGAAGATTTCACTTCACAGAACAAGTAATTTTAGAGTTTCTGACAGATGGGTTTTATGTGGTCTGAGGAAGAAAGGGCAGAAAGGCAGCAGCAAAGGGTACCGTACTTAGAGAGATATCTATAGTTGTGTTGATGAAGCATGTACAGCAAAAGGGGGAAATGCTGTCTATGAGGGTCTGGCTAATTCAGTAAGAGCAGATCAACATTATGGGCAGCATGCCAAGAAGGAACAATAAGGGATATCGGTTTGGCTGCAAAATGGAGCTAAGGAAATATATTTTCCTAGTACGTGTTTACTCATTAAGAGAGTACACATCAAAAGATGCTACTGGTAGCTATGGATTTTAGAACTAAAGGATTGATATTTCAGCTCCCTGGTTTTGCAGTTTTTGCACACTCAAACCCTCCAGTCCAAGAAAAAAAGTATAAAAAAAAATGAAGGATTGATTGCAAGGTTGGGTTGACGGTGGGTAAAAGGTTGACAAGTAATTGGTGGGAAAAGCAATGACGAGTAATGGTTGTGCATGTGCAATACAGTCTAAATGTCTGTCAGTATTGGAGACAGACACCCTCTACCACAGAACTATGATGGCTAATGACAGCCTAAAATTCTGTAGGCAGTCTCCTCCTAGAAAGGAGGGACATCCAAACGTAGATCTGGATTGGAAAATAAACCCACCAAAGGTCAAGGTTTTGGGCTGTCCTGTCCTGAGGGACTGTATAAGCCATGAAATCCCCTTCTCTGTATAGGACTCCAGATAGATCCTAAATTCAGCAGAGCTTTGAGTCCTCACAAAAGTATCACCAATAACAAAAACTCATTCTGAAGTTAAGGAAAAGCTTCTTGCTGAATTTGTTTGCTACCTCAGTAGCTTTTTAATTAAATAAAAAGTATTAATTCTTCCCTGTCCATTCAAGCTGTGCAAGAGATGGCATGCAAGCAAGCGTTAGTAGAGAAGCAGAAATGCTTTTCCTGAACAACATTGGCACACCTGCTGTCTCTGCTGCTCCTGCTGTTATTCCCCAAAATACTGTTTTGAAGAGGCAGTTTTTTGTAAGGACGTGGTGGTCTGTCCTGCCACAGGTGACGTTATCAGTAAGTTAGGCAGTAGCACATGGGATAAAAAGACTTCAGACATCTAAAAAAAAATCAGAGTAACTATTATTCTTTCAAGGCAAAAATAGCCATGTTAGGGTGTACCTATCCTACTTTCCTTTCGATAGCCCAGCTGTAATCAGAGAAGCAGGACCCTCTGCCAAAGTCCCTCATATTTGGGGGAATGATCATCCAAGGTGACAGAAAGGAAGTCCTGACCAAGTGAGGTGTCAGAAGGTGAATGGCTGCATCTATTAACACGTCCTTATCTGCACTGTCATACTTAACCATAGGGAGACATGGTCAGACCTCCCTTCCACCAGCACCTCAGCCACTCTTGCTGAATTATGTCTTCTGAAGTTTGAAAGCTTTCGTCTACAGTGGCTTGACCCTCGACTTTTTTTCTGAAAGCTGGGTTAGAAAAAAATCAAGCCTTGAAATTCCAACTGGAAAGTGAATGTGAGCTTTTTACCTTGTCGTTTCACAGTCAAAGCACACAGCATTCAAAGATCCAAGCCAGAGAGATGGGAGGCATGTGAAGGATGAAGACAGAAGAGCTTTTCCCTTTTTAAAAATGAAGTAATTAGCTTAGTAAGTGCAGAAGGAGGAGAGAAAAGAAAGGGAGATCCTTTTGTTAGGCATTTATAATACAATCCTCTCTCCTGGCCAGGTGTGCTTGCAAGATGTTACCAGATTGCGTACACTGATGAATGTAAGGAGTAGGGCACCGCTAAATTACTTTCAAAGCCATCCATCTGGGGAATCCTTATTTCTAAAAGCAGGAGATGTTCTGTCTGTGTGCAGTGCATTTTTTTTTTAGGGACTGCCAGTCATAGTGGACAATACCAGTTTCCCCATAGCAAACAAATGTTATTCTTCTGTTTTTAAGTAATGGATGGAACCCTTGGTTACAATAGCCAGTTTCTGAGGCTTTTAGGGCTGTTATCATTAGGACTTTGATGGGGAAGGGACAAGGGTTGAGGAGCTGGCAGGCATTGAAACAAACCAAAAGCCCTAGAGATATAGAAGTTCCCATGAAGCAGTCCTTTGCATGTTGGATAATCTTCGGTTAAACAGATCTTCTGTAAAGAGAAATCTTCAATGTATTTAGTGAATGTTTGCAATAACAATTGCCTATGTTCTTACTGTCCAGGAGCATAAACAAACAAACAAGCAAACAAACAGTTGATTTACATTGCCCCTACTACCCTTAGCAAAATCCTCTTCTAAAATGAAGTCTCTCAGCCCCTGATTGCAGCTTGAATTTCAATATTAAAAGACAGAGCTAGACTGGAAAGGGGAAAAGAGTTATGAGTAACTATTATATAAGCTCCTTCCCTTTGAACCTTGCCTCACACACTGTTCACCAGTCACACAGCCTTGCCTCTGAGCTTCTTTGTCAGAATATAATGGGCAGAAGTTGGAAGCACAGCTCAGTTCATTGTAAGCACTGTGTAAACCTCCAGGGTAATTGAAATGATACATATTGCAGGAGTTGTTTGAATGAAAGAATATCCAAAAAGAAAAGAAAAGAGCAGAGGCAGTGTAAACGGCTCTGAAAGCAAAGGTGAGTGTGTTGTCATGAAACTTTGAGGCCCAAAAGAAGAAACCTACCCTGCAGGGAAGTTTAAAAACCTCTCGGGGAAATTTTCTTATAGGGAGCCACATCACATGGGGGAGGAGGAGAGCAGGGGAGTCTGAGCCAAACACAGAGCCCTGCTGGGAGGCACAGGTAAATGCACAGAGACAGGAGGAAATAATTACACTTGGGAGCCAGTTTTGCTGCAAGAAGCAAAACGAACTGTTCATGAAGAGGGAAAGAAAAGGAGCCTCACTGATTCCTGGAGTGTGTGGGGCACAAGAAAGCATTAAAAAAATGAAGAGAGATGGGAGGAAAGGATCCTCACTGCATCTACAGATCTTCTCTATTGCTTTAGCTGCTCCCTCGCTCTGCCTTCCTGTACCTTTCTCCACATAGAGAAAGGTATTATCTGTTCCACTCATCAGGTCCCTCACATATACTTATCCCATGTGCCCTCATGCTCTCCTTCTTACATTTTCTTGCCATAAAAAAACTTGTTAATATTTTTGTTATCCCTCCCCCTACGTTATCTTCCATCTCAACCCCCTGCTGTTTTCCAACTCCTCTTCCCCTGCATCATTAACCTCATGGAAGTCCCCACTTGCAGTTGAGAGCTGAAGTCAAACCAAGTTAAAGCAATTTCAACAAAAGGTCAATTTGCCAAAGAAAAGGTATTTCAGGTGGCTCCAAACTGTGAGCTTGTATGGAACACTTTGACAAACTAGTTTCATCTGTACAAAAATGAAAAAAGAAGAGGAAAGTTTGTTTAAAATAAAACAGCATTTTAAAAACAATGCTCCTTCGTTATTTTTTCTTTTTGTCTGAAATTGTTTGCTATCTATTCTGCCTAAGTTCATGATACATACCTGAAATTACTTCACTTTGAAAGTGTCAGAATGTATTGTCAACTTGTATTTCAATAATGTTTTTCAACCTTTTTTGAATGAGACTTTGCATCTCCCTGTACTTCAAGACTCCCTCACTTCCTCCTGTTCAATGGCTCTGAATATTAACCCCATCCTGCCCATGGTCCAAGTGGCACCTATGACTGGGATCTTTCTCTCGGTACTCCAACCCAGCCTACACACAAGCTTTACACATAGCTTTCAGCATAGCGTCTCTAAACATTTCCTGTTCAGTCAAGGTTTCATGCTGACTCTCATGATTTCTCATCTCCACCACTGAAACATCCTTTGCCCCAACCTGTACAAATGGCATCTTGTCCCATCAACACCCACTCAGAATAGTGTAGCAAAAATCCCTTTTTGACAGGATCCAGGGGAAGCATGTACTGTGAGTGTCTCTGATGCTGTTTCAGATAACTACAGAAACAGAGCTTTGAAGAAATCACTGTAAGATGAGTATGCGACTGGTTAAAAATCACTCACAAAGAATACACACTGTTAGTGGATCTCTCTCCAGCTGGAGGGATACTTGAAGCAGGACTCAGCAATGATCTGTCCAGGCTCATCTTTTATTTCATTAGTGACCTGGGTGAGATAATTGAGCATACACTCAGAAAATGTGCATGACATTGACCTGACTTGTTTTAATTTTCCAGGTGTTCTTAAAAATCTTTGAAAAGCTAGAATACAGAGCTGAAATAGATTAATCTCTTCTTTTTGGTTCATCCAAAAATTTAAGAATGTTTTATTCCTGGTAACCTTAAGAGAAACTATTTTTTTAAATATGCTTATAGCTGCAAACCAGAATTTGGTGGTAATCAAACAGCACTCCACATCTCTCTCTCTCCCTCAGCTCAGTTCTCCATCATATTCCTTCCTTCTGCCAGACATATCTCCATTGAGTTGTATTTCATTTCCCAGCAATAAAGCAATATGCAAGTATACACCTTTCCCCTTAAATGGGCTTCTCCAGATCTACTCATGGAAGCATTTGGCCATAATAACAGAAGGGCAGGATGTCATACGTGCAGCACATTGGGTCTGAAAGATCTGGCACTCAAAGCTACAAAGCTAAAATCTGCCTGACTCCCTGTACTTTATATTAAGATCCCTGTCTTTAAGCTGTAGCGGAAGACATAGGTTGTCCATAGGACCTTTGAAAAAATAGTTACTGATTTGCACTTCTGTTAAGTTTACATATTCAAGAAACCTTAAACATTTTCATTTCCTTTTAAAAGCACAGAAGTGTTTTGTTTTCTTTTCTCTCCTTCCCATTCTGATTGTGGATGTCAGCTTAACTTAACCAAAAATATATTGCATGTCTCCAGGTCGCTAGCTTTCAAATGACAAAAGTTCCATAAAAACCTCATGAAATCTTTCATGAGAAAGCCATTCATTCAGACTTGGGAAATTAGAATAGAGATTTAATTTTTAAAGTACATCTAGTGTGCACGGAGGCTGCTCGTCGGCAGCCCCCAAGGCTGCAGTCCCCCATCCACACAGTGGCACAGTGAAAAGCAGCAGTGCAGGGATCCTGACTCAGCCCTACCAACATGCCTCTCTTACTGCAGAGCACAGAAGTGATTCAGCATTAGCGACTCTTCTCATACAGGGCTCTAATGCCCATCTACTGAGGTACTTAACTGGCTACTTTATGCTACTACTCAGTGGGCTACTCTGGCTCAAAGCAGGCACTTGAGAGCTTTTGTAGATTGGGGAGGAAGTAGTCAGTATTTATTCCTGAACAAGAGCTCCCAGGGAGCAAGGTAACTACAGCCCATGTTTGGGAGACAGCTATTCAGCAACAGACTAAGCCTAGCCTAAGCTTTCAAGTTGGCCTTCTCAGGGCAATAATTACTCGGTTGCAAGATAAGGTGAAATGTTGTCAATCCATTCCTAATTCCCATTTCATTTATCAGTTCCTTGAGCCTCTCAGCTCCCCTCAGGCATCCTTTTCTCTGACAATTCTGCCCTCAGCAACTTAAATACGCCTCCCAGGCACTCTTCATTGCTATAGTAATGGCTGGGCATCCTTTCCTATTAAGTCACCAGCTTCTTTGCCTTCACTCCCCTCCAGGCCCAGGCTTTGGAGGGCTTCCTACAAAATCTCTTTACCTAACATAAGCTTTCCATCCCTCTTGATTCTGCTTTCCTGCCCTCCCACCGCTGAACATCTAAGCTGTTAATAATGAATTGTTAGGTGCCCTCTGCGTTTCTCGGAAGCTGAGCACAACATCTTCAGTGACTTATCTAAATATTTCATGTGGTAAACTACAATCTCTTCTCAAAACATCGCTTCACCAAGTCCTACAGATTGCAGCTGAGTCTCTGGTTATGTTTTTAATGGCGAACCCCCCAAAGATTGCTATTTACGTCACATGCTGCTCAAAAATAAATTCTGCTCTTGTGCTGCCTGCTTCCCATAGCAAGTGACAAGCTTTGCTGTTAGCAGTGAGCATGTAATCACACACTGTACATTTCAGCTTCAGCTGTAATGATTTCTTAAAGATTTTTAAATTATTGTTATATTAAGTGGTGAATATTTGGGCATACGGACTGCCTTGTAATCCTGTTTGCTCTCAGTACATCACTGCTAAATTGTATCTGCAGAACTAAGGCTACCATTGTAATTATAGCCTCCATAAGGCTGTAACTGTCCAACAAAGAGAATTCATTCAGGTCAAAACAGTATTTGAATGCCATTATGGCTACAGGGGGCTGCCTGGTAGTGCTGTGCCGACTTGCTATTGTGTTAATTGGTAGTCACAGATGTGGGCATTGAAAAGGAGCGGCTGGAAGTTGGGTGAAAGACAAGCTGACATAATTAGTGGGAGTTGAGGAGATGGACACAGACTTGCAGGCAAAAGAACCTCCCTGCTTGCCAGCTAAAAAAAGCATCTCTGTCTCTGGCTGCAGGGGTTGCTTGCTGAATCTTGCTTCCATCTGCTTGGAAGATGGCTCTCCAAAAGTGGCAGACCAAATCCCATGCTCAGACAAAACACATCTCTGTAGCACAAAGAGGAAGCTCTGAACAGAGGGAGAAAACAACTGTGAAATCCAATCTCAACCAAGCACAAACACTTGAGCCAGAAGAGTCCTCGATGTTGAGACACCCCTGAGGACAGCTTGTTAAAGCAATTTCCTTGGTTACCAGAAGAGTCCACTCAGTGGCACAAGATGACATCTGCTCCCTGGGAGACCTCACAGAGGGGTTCTACCTCCATCCTTCCTTAGCTGGGTGCCGCATCTGGACACTACTATGCAACCAAACCAAGTCCCAGGCTAGGCCAATTGCTTCATGTGGATGAAGATAAGACTTGGGGGCAAACCATGGCCTACACTCATGAGAAAACATTGCAGTGGGAAGAGAAACAGATATTCCTTCTGGACATTCACCCCCACTGCTTTGCCGGAGGAGGCCAAGTGTGTCCTAGCACAGAGCAGGTTGCAGAGTGCAGAGCAACCCTGGGAGTCCTGTTCCTTCACACTTCAGAATCCTTTCTCCTCACCTGAAAAACTGGGCTACCAGACATGGAGCAATGGCTCCTGTCTATACCCAGCTACCTCTCTCACAGCCTATGCGGAGCCTCTTTCCCAAAGCAAAGAGGCTCACCCTAACATTGACAAGGTAGTTGATTTCAGTGTCATTCATATGTATGTTCAGTTAGAAGACAACCTTCCTGCTGGACCAGGCGAGTGTCCCTACAATTCTTCTCAAATTAAGTGTCCTGGTTTCAGCTGGGATAGAGTTAATTGTCTTCCTAGTAGCTGCTACAGTGCTATGTTTTGAGTTCAGTATGAGGAGAATGTTGATAACACACTGATGTTTTCAGTTGTTGCTAAGTAGTGTTTAGTCTAAAGTCAAGGATTTTTCAGCTTCTCATGCCCAGCCAGCCAGAAAGCTGGAGGGACACAAGAAGATGGCACAGGACACAGCCAGGGCAGCTGACCCAAAGTGGCCAACGGGGTATTCCATATCATGGGACGTCACAACTAGTATATAAACTGGGGGGAGTGGGGGTGGGGGGATCGCCCCTCGGGGACTAACTGGGCTTTAATCGGTGGGTGGTGAGCAATTACACTATGCATAATTTGTACATTCCAATCCTTTTATTATTACTGGTGTCATTTTATTAGTGTTATCATTATCATTACTGGTTTCTTCTTTTCTGTTCTATTAAACCACTCTTACCTCAACCCACGAGTTTTACTTCTTTTCCTGATTTTTCTCCCCCATCCCACTGGGTGGGGGGGAAGTAAGTGAGGGGCTGTGTGGTGCTTAGCTGCTGGCTGGGGTTAAACCATGACATTAAGCCAACCTAGCTGGACTCCTGTTTGGCATACACTGTTTCTTAGGGAATTCTTCGCTACTTTTCCCCATGCTCCACTTTACTCAATCTGTGGGGGTTTTTTTTCTTCCTTGAGACACTTTTTCAAAGCAGCAGCACAGTCCATAAAGAATTTGAATCAAAAGCCCAGTCCTGCTGCAAGTTTGCAATTTCAATTAATAAGAATTGTGAGTCACTATACATATTACGTGTTACGGATTTATGAGGATTTATTTATAATCATGGGAAGTAGAGCATGAAGACCTCTGAAGATGACCTTGTTTACTTCCTCCTCGAGCAGGAAAATCCCTACGCATTCCATGCCTCACAGACAGGAGCCTGTGGCTTTACTATGTCTTTGACTAGCCTTACAATGCAAAAGGTTCTTCTAATCATAACTTAAATCTCATGCTTGGTTTAAGCCCATTGCTTCTCTTCATCTCTATTTATGGGCAAGGAAAACAGATTATTCCCTTTTCTTTGAAGCGAGCTTTTTCCTGCTTGTAGATTTATTGTATCTCCCCTAAGTATCTTCTGGTAGACTGAACAACCTTAAATCCTTCAGTCTGTCTTCTCCAGCCACATTTCCTGAATTTCTGGTGGTTACTTTCAGTTGTCTCTGCTCCCCAGCCAGGCAATCTATAGCTTGAATTACAGTACCCCAAACTGGATACTTAGTGCAAGTACAAAATACATCAAAAAAGTGTTGTCCCTAATTTATAGACAATTTTATTTTTAAATATATATATATATATATGCACTAGCACTTCTGCTTTTGTTATAATGCCATCACATTTTTTACTCGGGGCTCTGCAAAGTTTCTATCTATTTCTTTGTTCCCCATCTGACAATTTTGCAACAGATTACTCCTCATAAGATACAAACATTTGTACCTTGTTCTTACAGAATTTCATTCTACTGCTCTTCAGATCAGATTTCCACACTGGAAATACTTTTTGAATTCTCTTCCTGCTAAGCAATGTGCCTGCAGGCCCTCCATGCCCGGTGCCACCTGCAAGTTTAACTAGCAGACACATTCTTCATCAACTGTGTTGTTTACTGAAGAGATACAAGCCTCATACCCTCCAGAACCCCCCCCCACACCACAGCCCCGCTATAATAGGTGCTGTCCAAGCACAGCACTAAAAAAATCACCCTATACCACCAGAGCTTGCTAAGTCAATACTCTTGCTTTAACACTGTTTAAATCTCCAGCTAACCTTCAGCTCATCTGTAGCATTCTGACACAGGGCCCTGATCCCACAAAGTACTCCTTTGACATGAACCCCCAAAGCACTGGTGACTCTCCAGAGTGATCCGGCAAACCATGGTACAGTTCTAGTTGATAGTAATTTCCCCGAAGCTGTGCTGCCAAAGTTCATTAGAACTTTAGTATCTACAGATCTGTAAGTGGCCTTCCTCATTATGTCCTTCCCAAGTCTACAAAATTCATTCACTGAAAATACCAATCTACACAGACATCTCTTTAGCTACAAGAAGTCCAAGGACATAATTTCACTTGTGTCAGTGGAAGAGTACATTTCTCTAGATTTAAGTATAATAAGGACTTTAGCTTTATCTATGCCTCTGACATCAAGGCACACTAATCACCTCCTTATGGAAAATATGCAGACATGCTTTATGCATTTGGTAAGATTTTATCAATTTACAGCAATCAAATTAATTAGCTAAATTAATTCCTGTTAATTTATTTACATTGCCTAGGAATATTTCTTGCACGAATAGCTCCATTAACGGCAATATTATGTTTCAGAGAAACACCAAAGTAGAGTTGTTCAGTTGTAGATCATGTTTAGGCTGTGACCTCAAGCCATGTTGGCTTTGGCCAACTCTGAAATCTTGGAAGCTGTTAACTCACAGGTGATTCACTCTCTCAGGATTTCAGTCTGCTCAGGAGGTGAGTGGTCGCCTTGAAAAGCCAGCCTTAAAGCACACAAGAACTAAAAAGAGAGGCCCCTTTGTCTGACCCTATCAGGGACAAGAAAAGTACAAACATACCCAAGTCTGGCAAATCAAAGTTAACCCTTTAAGTCCTACTGGAGCCTCAAGCTTGGCTCCCCACTAGTATTTTTGTGCAGAAGTTACTCCACATTTTGTCTGCTAACAACTTAACTTAATAACTTAAGTAAATGCAAGTTAGTTTGCTAGTTTTTATTCTGCAAGAAGGCTCACAGAATGCCATCTCCCATGGAGGGAAAATGACGTTATGTCACTGTGTTGGTCTCAGCTTTATAAAAGTTTTCATCTCTCCTCTTCTTCCCTCCCTCCCTCTCCCTCACACACTTATTTTCCTCGAGTGCTTCATGGAGGCTTTTATAAATAACTGGACATATTCATTCTAACAAGCACTTTGGCCAGTCAGATTCATTTCTGTATAACCCCTTGCAGTGCTATTCAATAAAATGCGAATAATTACCATAGCAACTGCAGCATGTGGTACATATGGTGCCTCTGAGAAACAAAGCATTTTCTTTCTTTCTTTTCTTACCCTTAGAAAAAAGAGCTACATACATTAGTTTTTAATACAAAATGATGTCTTACAGTGTTTATTAGAGGGGAAAAAAGGCTTTCAAATGAAAAGCCATCTCTCATTCTACTTAGAAGCTCAGATAATCAATTCTTCATACATCACCATCCTTTAATCTCTCATTTCCTCACATTATCAATGTCTACTTTTTTGCAAAATGGAAACAATAGGTACTTAGACAACAAAGTACCCTGATTACCTCTTCCTGTGCTCTTACTGGCTGGAAGCTCCAACAGACAGACAGCACAAAGTGAAGGGTGTTGACTCATGGAAGGACTGAATTAATCCTGAAGAGTAGCAGCCCTTGAGAGCTGCCTTGCATATCCCCTGGAGGCTTCCTCCCCCTTGACAGGGACAGCAGAACTATAGAAATGAAACTGCACCTGAAGTGCTGCAGAGTACATCTCATGTCTTGAACACACTGGTAACATCTTGTTATTAACACCAAGCTGCAAAACTGATCATTGCAGGAGTTGTTTCATGTGCAGTTCCACAGACAGCAGCACCACCCAGGAGTGGGGCTGAGGACCATATGGAACCTGTTACTGCATCAGTCTTGTGAGTCAAGGTCCTAAAATGTTTTGCCAATATGAAGGTGTGGTAGTTTTTGAGCCTGACTGGTTGTCTCTCTAAAGGTGTCATCTTGTTGACCATATAGCTAGAATCACATCTCTGAGTGTGGAAGAACAGTGCATTCTTGGAGATCAGTTTCTCAAGCCCACAGCTCCAAAAGTCAAATTACAACACAGCCACCATGTTCCACAAAAGAGCTCTGAAGTAGCATAATTTTTCAGCATCCAGTTAGAAACTGAAACTGAAGAGGGCCAGCAGATGGAAGAGGGATAGTGCTTTTGTTGACTCAGCCTGCAAGTTATGTATCCCTAGGAGAGTTTTTCTCAGCCTGCAAGTGTTGTGATCCTGTTGAATTCAGAGGTAAGCAAATACTACCTTGTGTTAGCAACCACAAACCAGCTTATATCCTTCATGCCATCATCCTGCAGCAGGACATCTTGCCCAAAACACAACATGTCAAGCCCTTAATTTAACTCTCCTGGCACAGCAGGCTGTAAGGCTTACTGCCGAAAACTAGCAGATCCCAAGGGACTCCTAAGGGACAAGGACCATCCCTTCAAAGCCTTAGAACTTCTGTACCAGCCTTTGTTTCCAGTGAAACCTTTCCCTTGGTCTCTCTTTGTTGTCATCCTCCCCACAGGACCAATATCAGAAAAAGGTTTCCTGAATGCACAGACACCTTCTAGACTCAAGTTTAGGAGATTGAAAAGATGTGACATACGTGCCTCCGTGCCTCTGCCCCAACTTCCCCTGCTGACACATCCCTCCCTGAGCTGCACAGAGCTTGGTTCTGCAAGGGGATGAAGCAGCGTGGGGAAGGGTGGTAACGCTGCAAACAAAACCCTTTTCCTGGGTGCCCTTCCAATCTGAAATAATGACTTGTTCATGAAGGATCCCCCTTGCTTAGCTCCCATACCCCTGGGACAGTCCCAGATGGTTGGATTCTTGGTTTTTTTAAGATTCCTTTTGACAAAATTAGCTATAGTTATCTGTAAATCTGGCATGAAAGAAAGGATTAATTATACCTAGCTGTACACATTCTTGTACACATTGCACACAGAAATGGCCACCAGAGGTACGTAAATGTGGACTTGGTTTTGCCTGTTTCCAAGCTTTGTTTTAGTGTTCTATTCAAATTTGGTTGTTAAATCTCTAGCAGGCAATCAGCAGTGCACATTCACTCTGCAGTTTTCAAGCACCAAACCCAGCTGAAGAAAGCAGAGCCCTAGAAGTGCTGATCACCAAATGCAACTGGGAACCGAAATAAACATTACCTTTCAAAATGGAATTATTGGTTACCATTTTACCCTTGATGGAATAAAGCTGCAAACATGATAAACATGAGCTATCAGTGTAACTAATAATGCCTTCAATAAATGCAAAAGAACCCCCTAGTCTTTTGGGGAATATATTATTTTACCAAAACAAATCTTGGATTGGGATAACTTATCTGAATACAACTTCCTGTCATAATCACCATTCTCCGCATATAGATGAATCTATTTTGAGCTGTTCTGCCACCATCCAGCAGCAATTTTTCAGACAAAAAGCCACTAGAGAGCGCCTCTTCCACAGTGATGGGACAAGGACTGTAAACCTGCTTGTGTGAGAGACTATTTTGCTGAGAAGTGGAGAATTCAGTGACATGGGGAATTATTATGCACCATTCATTTCCTTGTAATTTAACTCTCAGTAACAAAAGCATAATGTATAGTCTGGTTTACTGGGCTGATTTACAACACTTTAAGTGAAAAGACGATTTCCTTCTCTTCTTTTCATGCTGACATCAGCAGATACAAAGTGTGCATCTCATAACATGACATTGCTGTAGACAGAGCAATGCAGAAAAAAGCCCTAAGAGGTTGTGGCACAGTGAACAGCAGCTCAGGAGCAGAGAAGCAGGCCCAGAACCACAAGACAGTGCCTCGCACTCTTGCGCCCCCAAGAAAAGCCACCAGCAACACCTTGCCAAGGCAGACTGACAGGGAAATGGGGGTCCCACCCTTTGCTGCAGCTGTGTGGTTTGGCACCTTCTCATAGAGGCTGGTGTCTCTGATCAGGCAGTGTAAGCTTGCCTTATCATGTGCCAAAAGAGTGTCCTTAGAGAACACCTTCTTTTTGAAACCCGAAGTCTTATTTTGTTGTCTGGGCATGGTAGGGAGGAGATAAATCATGCTCTGATAGGGTTGTTCATTTCATGGGACCATGTTGGAGCACCATGCTCATACGAGGTGTACCCATGAATTCCCTTTGCTCCTTCACCACATGTAAGAAAATTGGATAAGAAAACCTCAATGTGCTGTTACGTAGACTTACAAACACCAGCTGGCACTTTTCCCTTCTCACTGTAATCTGAAAGGCTAGAGAGAACCTATCATTATAATACATCTTCATATATCCTTAGCTTATGCCCTGGACTCCTTAACCCAAACCTCTGTAGGCACCTTGTAAGTTTGGTTTTGCTGGTTTAAAAACAAACAAAAAAAACAACACAGAAAAACCCCTTACTTTCACAGACAGGAAAATAGCATACTTTCAGCCTTGATCAGAAGCCCTCCATTTCTGCCCAAAGGTGAAAAGTAGAGAGGCACACACAAGGTGCTGAGGGAACATGAAATCTCACAAGAATGGGTTTCCTCTTCTGACTTCTATGCATCTTCTGGTTCAGAGATGGTCAAAAAAAAAATGACAGGGTGTTGTGGTTTAACCCCAGCCAGCAGCTAAGCACCATGCAGCTGCTCACTCACTCCCCCCCCCAACCCACTGGGATGGGGGAGAAAAATCAGGAAAAGAAGTAAAACTCGTGGGTTGAGGTAAGAGTGGTTTAATAGAACAGAAAAGAAGAAACCAGTAATGATAATGATAACACTAATAAAATGACACCAGTAATAATAAAAGGATTGGAATGTACAAATTATGCATAGTGTAATTGCTCACCACCCACCGATTAAAGCCCAGTTAGTCCCCGAGGGGCGATCCCCCCACCCCCACTCCCCCCAGTTTATATACTAGTTGTGACGTCCCATGATATGGAATACCTCGTTGGCCACTTTGGGTCAGCTGCCCTGGCTGTGTCCTGTGCCATCTTCTTGTGTCCCTCCAGCTTTCTGGCTGGCTGGGCATGAGAAGCTGAAAAATCCTTGACTTTAGACTAAACACTACTTAGCAACAACTGAAAACATCAGTGTGTTATCAACATTCTCCTCATACTGAACTCAAAACATAGCACTGTAGCAGCTACTAGGAAGACAATTAACTCTATCCCAGCTGAAACCAGGACACAGGGACACCAAGGGTGGTGTTTTTCAGAGTATGTCAGAGCTGAGCAGGAGGCATTGCCCTGTGATCTCTTTAAACATGTACACACCTGCAAAAAACCAGCATGTTGTAACACAGAGAAGTGGCAGGGATGTAAGAGCCTGCTCTGGTCCTTTTAGGCTGTCTGTGGGACTTAAAGGAGTAACACAGACTCCTTTATTTTCAGCTGAGAGAGCCAGGTAGAGCAAAGGGCAGATACAACTGATGCTCAAGAAGGCAGCAGGGATAGAAAAAATGTCACTGCATCTAACCTAAGACAGATCCCTGCAGTGTCTGGAGGGACACAGCAACACACAATACCAAGAGAGTCTTGTTTCTGAGACATGGCACATGAGAATGACAGTCATGAGAGAGGCACCACTTTTCTCTGTGACAGCCACGGAGCTTCCTGATGAATGAGTTGCCATCTGCCAGCTGCCTACTGCTTTGCAATGACGGAGGGATGAATGATGCCATGACAATACTGGAAAAACTCTACAAACAGGATGGACAAACAGGGGCAATGGCAATATTTATAGTAGGCCAGATGCCAGTCTACATTAAGCTAGGAGATTTCCTTGGCTTGCTCAGGTGCTGGCAGTTGTCTATTTTTACCTCAGAATTGACCCTCCTGCCCATAGACCCAAGGAAAAGCTCCTTTATGTGCCTCACAGCCACCATTTTGTTCTCAAGCAGATTTCTCATCAAGAGGATGACCTACCCTGTGGGTTTTTGTTCAACAAAGTGAGACCTGAAGGAAAAAATAGTCTTTCTGGATAGCAAAGAAGTCTAACAGTGAGCTTTATGTCTTTACAAGCAATGCATCCAACACCTAGCAGAACACACAAATGCAAACCTCAGCAGACCATCAAACCTCTAGAGGGCAGGGGTTCTTGCCTGAATTTTATGCACTGTGTAGTCCAGGATAGGTCTGAGAATACCACACGGCAAATACCATAAAAAGCAATGTACTACCACAGCTCTGGTACCGAGTCACTTCCTTCTTCTTCAAGATTTATTGCAATAAGCAAATCCAACAGGATAGATCATCTCAGCTGGATAACGGTGGCTCCTTCAGAGAGACTGATAGGAGATAGCGTGGAAAGGAGCCAGCTCTGCAGTGGTTTAGGTCTGACACTGCTCCCAAGTGGGCTGTGTGAAAGCCATCTCTGTACTGAAGAGTTCCCAGTCTGTAGGTTTCGTATTAGAAGGGCCCTCTAAGAAGGAAACTCCGTACGCCTGTCCCTGATATACAAAATGAACAGGTTGGACAAAACAAAAAGAAGAAAGTAGTAAAGAGAACAGGATCCTCCACTGAATAGCTCTTTAATAGTAGTCATGTGTAAACAGTAGTAGCTGTAATAGTGATATCATCTGTGTAGTGCAGACCACAGGAGGGCATGGTACCTGCTAGACAAGCCTGGGCTGTGTGGATGCAGAGGCTTGTGGGAAAACTTTGAGGCTTTCAAGACACTCTGTAGCAGAGAGAGTTTGCAACAACAGTATTATAGGCTGAAATAACCCCTACAAGAAGTTGTGATAAGAGGATATGTGTACAGAAGTCTTCCAGCCCACTGGCTCACTTCAGATAGCAAAGCAAATGCGTAGACATACCCAATAACCAGTAAATGAGCTTCCCTACTTCTGTTTTATCAGGTACACTGATGGTTCAACAGTGGTGAATCAGACAACGAGAAAAGAGGAGCAGTTGGTTAGTCTGAAAGCACACTGTAACTGACATTGTACTGCCACTACCTCAGCCTGTAGGCAAATCTGTAGGAAAAACATGTTATAGCAAATGGCTGGATTTCAACTAAGTCATTCACCTTAACATGAATTATCAGGGCCATTACAAAGCAGCTGGGATGTCTGGTTCATGTTTTGGTCAGCTCCTTGCAACCTACCCATAGCATCTTCCCAGCAGACAGGAGCAGCAACATACCACAGAGTTCTGCGACTGGAAGCTTAGCCACATCCACTGCCTCTTTGCTGGAGAGAAGTGCAAATCTGGTATAAGCAGGTGCAAATTTCACTGAAACCAACATTGTACTCTTGACAATCAGCATCTCTGGCAAGCCCAGTTATGGTCTACTGAAGTTCTTATTCCCACAGCTTTTGTGGGATTGGCTGTCAGTCTGCATCAACCATGGGAAAGATTCCAGCCTGCATACCTGCCTGGTACCTAGTGAGGAAACTGGGACTGTGCCAGCTTAGTTTAAAAGGTCACAAGCACTGGTCAGCAGCTAAGATGGCTACCATGAGCAGAAAAATATAGTTTATCGCAATAAACTCGCCAATTCATCCAGGTGACTCTTATAACTTCAGTAAATTCTCAGGTACATTTGTGTTCACACTGAAATAAGAAACAAAACCAAACCTTATACAACTCCCTTGGGAGCTACTTAGGAGACTTAATGAAAGTTGCAAACTCCCTGAGCACTGATGGTAAAGTATGCCCTTACTAAATAGACCAGCAAATATATTCTGCAATTCTTCTGAGTTATGATCATGAGAAAAACCCCACAAAATAAAACTTTTTTATTGCTCCCAGTGTACATAAATTCTAATGAATTCCCTGATGAAAAATTTGGTTAAAGGTAGAGGTGGTTGAGAATATGTTCTCCCTTAAAATATTACCACTATGCACAGTCCTAATGCTTTAGATTAAAAAAAAAAGAAAAAGTAAAAAAAAAAACCCTAAGGTGCACAGGAAGTCCCAGAAGTATCCTACACTGTTGTTACAAGCACATATTTGGCAGCTACAGCCATGCTTCAATATGTGTTGGCATTACTAAACTCTTATATCCCAGCTAAAATCCAAATCATAACTTGTTAGCCACCAAAGGTATGTGATTATGTTTCCCAGGTTTGATTAGGTGACTTACAGAACTAACATAGACTGCCCAAATAAAATGTTCTGTACTTCAACATCTGCACGTTACTAAACACATTATTATTTGTATAGCTCAACTTATGCAATTCAACTTATATCAGTTAGTTACACGCTTCACAGTGTGAAGCCACAGTTAATTCTAACATTTCCAACTGACACGATCTGAAACCTTAGTATTTTTCCATGAACTCACTGGAAAATCATTTCAATTAATGAATCAATGTGAGAATTTCACAACTATTTGTGAATAGGAAAAAAAGACAATTGTTAAATGAATTATTTATTGAGAATTATTCCCTTCTGTCTCCCAAGAAGCCTTCTAAAAGCATAATGTGCTTAGAAGCTGCAGAAGTGTTTGTTAAAGTTACGGCATGGGGCTCCAGGCTTATTTTTGGCTGAGACCTGTTCAGTTTCTGGGTAGAACAGTTATTGTATGGATTTGCTCACAACCACCAGCACTGCAAACTGAGCCTGGGATCAGAGAGTCATGCTGGATTTTTTTGGTTCTGTTTAGCATCCAGGCAAGCAAGAAAAGCTCTACAGCCCCAGTGACAGCCTCAGTAAAGCACAGGGAGCTGCACTGCCTTCTGTTTATGAAGTACGTTCTCACAGGTGCTAAAATGACAATGAACTAGCAAGAATATTTTGCTTGTCACACAGAGGAAGGAATTGGAGGCAATCCTCTTCCCTGGCTATTCCAATGCTGCAGTGCTAATGGGAATATCAAGCAATACAAGGTATTTTTGTCAGAAAAGGCAGCAAATGCAAACAATGAACAGATCTCTTAAGCAAGACTCCAGCTTTACCCAGCCACTTTTCAGAGTCAGATCAATATTATGTTTCATGTGATACCTGACACTTTTCATGAATTTTGTGGGTTTAGGGCCTCTAAATTATACATTTCTATTAACATTACTTTAAAGGGCAATATATACTCAGTCTTATCCATTCAGAAAAGTTTGCATGGAAATAATTTAAACTTAGCTAGAATAAATAATTCAAGCTTTCCATTTTTATTACATACTAAGAATATCCTCATGTAAGTGACAATTGTAATGTCCCTGTAAAATGAAATTTTTACCATACAAATCAGTAACTATGTTTGCAATGCTTTTAGGACAGTGTATAATCTATTTATGCACTCTGTGTTTTTTCATCACCTGAAAAAATGGTCTGAATGGAGATGTTCCTTGTTACAGATTTTAAATTTACTTTTTTCACCTGTGTTACATATTGACTCTTGATAGAATTTTAGTGTAGCTCTGTGGTATAAATAGTGAAATAAATAAGTAATAGATAGGAGTAGATTCTGACCTGAACACAAGAGATCTGAGGCATAAAGAGGAGTGTAGGGATGCTCTAGCTTAGCAGATACATACCTCCCCCTACAGATGGCTTTGGAAAACTTGTGGTATTGTTTCATGCACAATGGATGGCTGAACCTATGCTTTTGATTTTTTAAGATCTTGAACATCAAAAAATACTTAGATTAGCTTTGTTTCAGCCAGGAAAAGGTAAGGAAGGGAATCAGAGAGGAAAGTTCAGCCTTCCCATAATCATGAGTGGGAGTGGTTGTGAACTTCTTTTTCCTCTCATCAGCCTCTATTTAGGCATTTGCCCCAACATCGTTTCCTTCTTGGTGTTCATGTTTCAGCCTTATTTTTGCCACCATTTTTTCTTTCCCAACACAAACACTGAACTGAGAGAATGATGTGAGGTTTTCCACCCAA
This sequence comes from Haliaeetus albicilla, assembly GCF_947461875.1. Classification (NCBI taxonomy): domain Eukaryota; kingdom Metazoa; phylum Chordata; class Aves; order Accipitriformes; family Accipitridae; genus Haliaeetus; species Haliaeetus albicilla. The sequence continues at coordinate 29,255,546 of NC_091486.1, forward strand.
GTTTATAGGGAATCTGAATAACTTCATGTCTGTTTATTGTACATGATAGGGCTGATAAACAATGACTAGAAACCCAGAACTAGATACCACTGGAAACCCAAAAATGGGGCTGCAATTGGTTCATGTGAATCACATTCCAGACTAAAGGAGAGAGATCCCTACCTCTGTCCTTCCCAGGCTTTCACCAAGATTTTAGGATCAATCTGAACTGAACTTGTGAAGGTTCAAATCTTTTTCTTAGTTTTCTCAATTCTACCTAGTAGTTGAAGGTAACATGGGATGGGATGGGATGGGATGGGATGGGATGGGATGGAAGAGAAGAGAAGAGAAGAGAAGAGAAGAGAAGAGAAGAGAAGTTGTTCTCCAAAACCAGTTTTGAAAATCCGAAGGTCAGAATGGTTCAAGGATGGCTTGGTTAAGCTGTGAAACACTTGTAATTCTTCCAACATCAAAAAAACACAGTTCTTCGCACAATTTATGCTTTTACCTAATTAGCCTTCAAAATAATTATGCTTTAAATATGGCACAGCTGATCCTATGCAATTCTTTCCTTATAGAGGAAGGCAGTGAGCCCCAGGAGCTCTACCCTTCCCCTGTCTCTCCTGCACCTTCACCCACAGACAAAAGCCCTGTGCCTTGACACTCCAAACCATACCATGCATCCGCACAGCAAAAGGTGCTGCCAGCAAGTGCAAATACCCAAGGCATCACAGATCCTCAATGCAACAACTTTCAGTGTCACCAAAGGGTGAGGGAGAGGCAGGAATGTTTAGTAAAAGCCAGAGCTAGCCAAACATCTCAGCTTCAGTGCACCTTCAGGGGCAATGTGGCCCCATGGCATAGCCAGGATTAGACCTCTGTCCTTTCTAAGCCTCAGTTTACCTTTTATTGACTACTATTTTCATATTCTTCTGTTGGCAGTAGCAGTTATCATTCAGATAAAATGCATAAAACATACTGACACAAAACCACAGTAAAACTACTTGGTCTTTGTTTTGTTTTCAGAAGGCATGACTTTATCATCATCAGCTTTCTAATAACACTGCACAAACACTGATGGGTCCTGAGAATATCACAATACATACAAGGACAAAGTGTGACTAGTGTGTGACACCCTGAAAACCAAGAAGTTTCATGTAGCCCTTTACACTGGTTAGCTAGTTCATGCCACATTTGAGGCAAAGTACACAATTTCTGAGCTTAAGCTTGCTCTTTCTGTTTCTGATTTCTGAGGAATTTCATCAGCTGAATTTTTTTCCCTAATGAAAATAAAAAATAATTTGAAGACTCCAGCCTCTTCCCTATTTCTCCAGCCTATTTGCTGCGTTATAATTACTTCAGAGTGTTCACAGAACTAGGCAGTACCTTGGCCCAATACTCCAGAGGCCTATCTGTACCCCAGGAGTTCCTACTTAGCAGGCACTTATGCTGTGGTCCCTTAAGCCTCCTGCTTTGAGTGCAAGTGTCAGCAGTTCTTCCTCACCTTCCCACAGCTGCACCCAGAGACATCCTAGGGGTCTTTCTGGCTCCAAGGCACAGGACAACCACGTGAGCATCACCTACTAGCTGGGCGGCAGAAATGAGAATGACCCTCACACCTTCCACAGTCCCCTGTGACTCTCTCTGTGCTGAATGGGGACTCAAAAATAAGATACATTCCACAGCCATAGCCTAACATGTCATTATGGCCAGATCCTGACTAAGGTCCCACTGTGGACAGGCAATACAGTCAGGAGGACTGTACCAGCATATCAACAGCAAGATTCTATTTTCAAGGGACAGAATCATTCAGAATCATCCTTCTTCCTCCCTTAAAACAGGAATGACAATAGTATTTTTTTCCCTGACTCTTTTGGACACTGATTCAGAATGCATTTAGGCAGATAGAGGAAGTTAAACACACAAGTAAACTTGTGCTTAAAAAGTGCTCAGGCATTTGAATGCCTTCATGAACAAAAGTTTAGACCTCATGGGCAAGAACCATCTCTCACTCTGAGTATAAAATACCTGGCAGAGTAACAGTTACTACCTTAATGACAAACAGGACATGGAGAAATTTAGGCCTTAGCTTGTATGAGTAAATTTTTTTCAGTTGCTGTCTGGCACCTTTCAGGATCACTTTGAAGATTAAAAAGGAAAAAAAGAAAAGTGACTTAGCCAGATGAATTCTGCTCAGTTTGACAGCTAAATCTGGACTAACTCCATTGATTTCGGTGAAGTGATCTTCTCTTTATACTGCTTTAACAGAGAAGTTTTGGCCTGGGATCATCTCTAAAAATTTATCCTTTTCCAAGTTAAAAGAACAAAAAGTATTTGGGAGTGCAGGGAGTTTAAAAGTAAACAAAAAAAGGAGAAAAGAAGAGAACATTTGGGGTAAGAGAAAGTGGGAAAAGGATGAAAGAACATGGAGACTTTTGAAAAGACTTCCAATTGGATTAAAATGATGATAAATGGAGGTGCAGCACAGGGGTCAGGCTCCTCTCGATAACAGGATCTGAGTGCTCTCAAACAGTTGGTGTCTGTCAGTTATGTGGGAGCCCCTTTGGTCTCTTGTGACTAGAGTTTTTCATCGTGCGTTTCTGACAGGATAAAGCAGAGCAGCTAAACAGGATAATTCCCACATTCTGCTGGGTGAGTCATTTCCCTCATACTTTTGAAAAACCTTGCAGGCAAAGGGGAGCCGTGCTGACAAAGCAGAGGAAGTGCACTTTTTCGGATTTCACAGGGCGCCTGGTTCAAACATGTGTCGCTGTGACAGAGAACACCTGCAGTATAGTTCAGCAGCAGTCTGGCAAACACAGCCAACCAGCTCGGCTGGGGCCCTGCACAACACGTGGGCTAGAGGGCTTTATTCTTTATTTTTATGTTATTTATTTAAACCTTCTGGGAAGTAGGATGAAACCTTCAGCCAGTGCACTTTTCACTCTCATTATACAGCAAGATGCAATCACTGAATTAATGAAGCTGCCCAATGCAGAAACAATCTACAGTGAAGAGCCCCATGGTGTGAAGGAGGATATGTATAGCTTAATGCTGCTTGGCAAGGCTGAGCTCAACTGGAGCATCACAGCATTAACTGTTCCTTAATGCCAGTTGTGCACTATGGAGGTAAAAGGGCTGCCATTGAGAGCAATCTGAGCGGCTGGTGAGGTTGCTGAACCTAGTGATTAGCAAACTAATTACCCCCTGTGGCTTACAACTCATTAATCAACCATTAAAATAATCATTTCCAAGAACAATCTTAGATGTATCAGGAGAAAAAGGCTGGGATAGTTAGTCTGTAGCGACTTTGGGCCAATTTGAATTCAGCTGTTCTAGCAGCCAGGAATTATATTTCTGACCTGTTAAGTGCCTTAGCCCCTGCCCAGGACCCAGAGCTCGCCAAAGCCTCTTGAGTGAAAAATACCTTTGGCCAATGGCCTCTCACAGCTGCCTCTTTCTTACCTGCTGTGGTCATCCTTCCCACCAGGACATGCACCCCATTTTCCTGCCCCGGCCACCATAACACCAGGCATTCAAGGCAGAAGTTTGCAGCCCTCCTGTCAGTGTCAAACATGCACCTGGCCCCGGAGTTGATGGGCTGACAGCAGTTGCAGCTGAGCACTGAGCAGGTCAGAGTGCAAATGCACCCAGTCCAAATTGAACCACACTAACCCCTTCATGCAAACCTGTCCAGCTTGACCCTATGCCAAATGAGGATGAAAACAGAAGGCAAAATAAGATTTCATTCAAACTGTGTCTCACCTGCACTCACACCACCTGCCCAGGACTACAGCACCATGATGGGAGGTCATATGAGTGGGCTCCAGGGCAGAGATGCTGCATGAAGACACCTGCCAGTGACACACACCACCAAAACCCACCAGTGGACCCCAGGTGCCGGCAGACAGCATATGGCAGGAGGCCCATCCTTATGGTCCCCACTTGTTTTAACTACTTTAACTTAGCCCATGACTTGTGCTTCCAGCTCTGCACACAGTGGCCAGTCTAGCAGTCCAGGTGATCTCTTCTTCACCATTTGTTCCTAACACCCACTCCTTTGTCTAGTCTTTATACCTGCATCTTCTATTGTTTTAGAGAAGATCTGTGTAAAAAGGCAGGCCAGCTAATACACTGTCCTCTTTTGACTCCTGCTTTAAAATCCCCCCTGCTGGAATGCCTGCAAAGCATTTGATAATAGTGAGACCATGGGCAAGAGGACACTTTTATCTTTTAAGCTAATGAAGAACGTTTCATTGTTTTACCTGCCTTCTGTCTGGCCAGAGGCTTCTGCTTAGTTTCCCTTATCTGTATGTACAGCTAATCAGGTCTTGAGTAGAAAGAATTCTTTATTACTTGTGTCCAGCACTTAGCATGACAAAGTCCTGAACACATGCTGAGGCTGCAGTACAGAGTAGTAGGATAATTCAGATCAGCTGGGCTTAATGAAAATCCCAGAATATTTAGATAATTGGCTGAAGATGTCTCTGAGCACCAAGACCCCCAAAAGGAAGGGTGAGGCTTCAGAAAAGTGCAAAGGGGCTAGAAGAATGCCTGTATCTTTAAAAAAAAGGGGGAGGGAGGGGCGAAGGAGGAGTAGTCAATAAATAATAGAGCTAAAATCCAATTCCTGGAAAAATGTTGACACAAATAAACAAATTACTTAAATACCTAGACAAAAACAAAATATGAGTAATAGCCAACATGGATTTGTCACAAAGACACCATGTCAAACCAGCCTAATGTCCTTCTATGACAGGGGAATAGCTTTAGGGGAAAGAGAGAAAATGTCACGTATCTTGACTTCATTAAGGTTTTTGACACTGACATGATACTTTGAAAAAGAAGACAAGGAAATGTGGGCCATACAAAAGTACTGTAAGGGTCAGGCAGTGCAGACTTGGTTGGAAAATCATTCACTGTCAAAATGAAAAGATGGGTCTAGTGAGGTTCTATAGGGATGATTTAATGTTCACACTGGGGCCTAGATGATAGATTAGGGAGGACACCCACCAAATCTACAAACGATGCAGAGCTCAGGCAAAACCAATCAACTGTACAAGTACAGAACAAAGTTGGGTAGCTGTTCTGTAAGAAAGGATCATGAGCTGAACATGAATTGACAGTACCATAGCATCTCTGTATGGGGAAAAAAAAAAGAAAAAAAAAAGAAAAAAGGACAGATCATCCTGTACAAGCAAGAGTGTAATCTGCATATCATGTGAAATAATGTTTCCAAACTATTATTAAGGCCTCCACTGATGCAATACCTTTTTAAAAGAGATACAGACCAACTGGGAGACAAAAGGAGATTGACAAGAAAAGACAGCATAAAAACTGCAAAAACTAGTGTTGCTTGGTGTGGTGAAGATAACACAGAGGGGAGCTGTGCTAAATCCTGAAATGCAGAAAGAACAGCTTCAGAGAGAAAGGGATGAGTTTGCTGTCCCACTGATGGTGGGCAGGATGAGTTGTAATAGACTGAAATTACCACAAACATTAGGTTAATCATTAAAAACTGTAATGGGAGTGTACCATAAGACTAGATTCCCTGGGGAGGCTATCAAATCACCATCACTGAAGGTTTTTAAGAATGTTAGGCAAAGTATCTTCAAAGACCAGCATAGGTTTAGGTGAGAATGCCTTAGGGCAGGGAGCTGGACTACATATTCATACTGAAAAAAAGAGTGCCAAACTGGGTCAACTTCACCCCAAAGTTCAAAAGCACAAGAGTTCTTGTGCTTCCTAACCTGTAATGTAGCCAGGGAGGACTTTTTCTTGCAGGGTACACTTTTCACAGGTACTCTTCTGCCTGCAAAGTGCAAAATGAAGGCAAATATTACTATACTACATTAAGAATTTACACCCTATTTGCACGGGTGTAAGCTGAGAAAAAATCCTTGTATTTACAGTCAGTGTTGCATTAGATGGCAAGACCTGAAGATCAGAGTTGTTTCTGGGTTAGAATGACAAAAGCACAATCAGGGAGGGGACGGGAGAGAGGAAAAGGGAAAGGCAGGCAAGGGAGAAAAGAAAAGCAGTTGCTACAAAATGAAAGAAGTTTATACAAGAAAACATTGGCTATGCCACACACAAAAGTAAAAGCCCATATTTTTCATTTGGAAAAATAAAATTAAATATTCCAATATTTTCAAATATTTTTTCCTGCAGAATTTCTGTTTTCGTAAAAAACAGTGGTTAACAACTCAGCATTTTGTTCTAAGCAATAAAAAAGTCCTGAAATGCTGAAGTTTTCCACAGGACAGAAACCCCAAATGTTGCTCATTTCTGTTTCCACATACCTTTGAAATTTCACAGACAAGGGGGGCTGTGGAGATGACTTAGTCTGGGAGAGCTGTCAAGAAGTTCCCAGCTGTCCACCTTCTCCCTCTCCCAGGGACTCCTGCTCTCACTGCAGGTACTATTGACCTGCTTGTGAACTAACTCCTGTCAGTGACTTGGGTTTTCCTTAACAGTTTGAGCTATAATTTACAGCAGTTCTCAAGCTGCTCCACAAACAGGCAAACCAGTGGTGGGGGCAGGAATGCCTAAGACAAGATAAAGGTAGAACCAGTGCAGAGTGGGGAAGAGTCCGACTTTGAACTTACAACTGTAAGGTCCCTACCCCAAAACCTTGCCACTGAACATTGCTACTTCCACTTCAGCAGTCCAAGCCCATCTTGCCTAGGGTGCAGACTTCATTTCCCTGGACAACTTCCAGCTGAAGTCAGCATGCTACTTGTAATTTGAAATGGATGCTGTTTCCATGGAGGCTCCTGGCTTCTGAAGGTTGACTTCAGAGCTGGATGACCAGCAGATGGGGGAAATATACATGGCATTGCAGTCCTACAGGCTGCTATGGGGTCTACAGGAGTTTAGGATCCTTTCAGCCAAAAAAAAACCACAGAAAGGTTTTTTCACTGGTCCTCTTTTGACTTGTCATATAAACACATGTGTGTCAAGTCTCCGTTTGTACAGAGACCTGGACCACCTGTACTTTGTGTACTGTAAAGCCTATTACACCTTCTGACCAACACTGATACTGTTTTTTCTGGGCAATTACAGCGATTAAAAGCTGGGGGAGAGGAGGGAGAGAGAGAGTCATACACAATTTCAGGCATTAAACTTCCATATCCACTTCTCAATTGGGTATAGGGGAGGGGAAGAGACTGTCAGTTTAACAGTGGGACTATCAATTTAACTCTTAGGGAATGCCTAGATTTTATCAAGTAGCCATCATAGACCAGCAGGCCTCTTCCTTGACTCAGCCTGCCTTCATCTGCTGCTTCCCAGAGGTGACAAACATGGCTTATGCTACACCCCTGCCTCCCTTACACTGCTTATGAGTAAGGGAGGCACCAGCCTACTGCTGAACCTACCAATGAAGAAGGAGGACAGTATATTGCTGCAGCGACGTGCACCTCTCCAAATGGGTACCTCGAAATATGTCCTACACATCATCAGCTAGGGCACCTTTTCCATTTCTAGAAACACAGAGGGATTTTTTTGCTTTCATAGCCTAGTTTTGCTTAGAAAGCCCCCCATCCAAGCATTCCCCGGAACCATGTGTTTTTGAAACTTAAGTATTAGAAAAAAGAGCTTTGATTCCCCTATAAAGAAATTTCAGAAAGAGAATGTGCAGTGCAGAGCTCCCGGAGAAAGCATGCAGGGTGGTGGGGGAAGGTGCTGTGTAATGGGGCCTGAGCTCCCACAGGTCCCACTAAAGCTCTGGGCCTTGAGCCACATTCCATTCAGCTGAGGGAGAGAAACACTTAATGTCCTTTTGTTTAGAGATCACTGAAACAATAGAAGTCAGTGCCCAAAGGCTATGAAGGCAGGGAAATCCTTCAGGGGCCTGAAAAAAGGGATTCATGCAGAACAAAAGCAGGCAATCAAAGTACAGCCAAAACACAAGGGCTGTGCCAGGTGAACTATGGTACATCTTGTTTCTGGTTTGTGCACCCCACCGTGGTGGCACAAGGCTCTCATCTCCATGCCACATGCCCGTGTCTCACTCATTCAAGTTCACACTCTGCTCTATTGGCTTAACAACCAATGGTAGACTGTTCTGCACTCAGAAGCTGGTATCAACGGGCATGGGCACATCTCCTGTTCTCCTGTGGAGCTCTAAGGAGCTAACATCTTCAACGGATGCAGCAGTTTGTTCTGTGAATGTGGGTCTTTACAAGCATAAGGCATTCAACTGAGATTCAGGATCATAGAATCATTTAGGTTGGAAAAGACCCTTAAGATCAGCAAGTCCAACTGTTAACCTAACACTACCAAGTCCACCACTAAACCAAGTCAGGAAGCACCATGTCAACACGTCTTTTAAATACCTCCAGGGGTGGTGACTCAACCACTTCCCCGGGCAGCCTGTTCCAATGCTTGACAACCCTTTCTCAGTGAAGAAATTTGCCTAATATCCAGTCTAAACCTCCCCTGGCACAACTTGAGGCCATTTCCTCTTGTCCTATCACTTGTTACTTGGGAAAAGAGACTGACACCCACGTTACTACAACCTCCTTTCATGTAGTTGTAGAGAGCAATAAGGTCTCCCCTGAGCCTCCTTTTCTCCAGGCTAAACAACCCCAGTTCCCTCAGCCATTCCTCATAAGACTTGTTCTCTAGACTCTTCACCAGCTTCATTGCTCTTCTTTGGACAAGCTCCTGCACCTCAATGTCTTTCCCGTAGGGAGGGGCCCAAAACTGAACACAGTATTCAAGGTGCAGCCTCACCAGTGCCAAGTACAAAGGGACGATCACTTCCCTGATAGGCTGAAATCTCCAACACCTACAAGGTTGAATTTGGGATTCCAGTTTGGATCTGTCATTAAATGCAATCAGTCTTTATGACAATTCCGCAAACAAAAATGAGAGGTTTTAAATCTCTCAGAGCCTGACAACTAACACTGCAGAAAAATGAAAGTATCTAACTACTTTCCAACAGTGAAATACTTTGAGGAGGACAGCTCTACAATGAGATCACCTTGTGCTGGGGTGAGGATGACAGTACTAACAACATAGTTAAGTCTTCTGCAAAAACTAGACATTTCCAGGAGCCAGACCAGGCTGACTGTCTGCTCATCCAGTGACAGCCTTATTGCCCCTCCTCTTGAGAAACCCAAGTACTGATAAAACATTACAGCAAGAGTGCAATACACATCATTACAAAACAAACAGGTGCCAAATAAGCATTTGCTGTGGGTATGTGGTTATCGGCACTGGAAGGCTTCCCAGAAACACAATGTTTTCAGCAGCCCCTTCATGGGTGAGAAGGAGGTTGTCCATCAGGTAAGGATCAGCATTTTATTATCACTGTACTGATTAGCTGGGATCCAGCCCAAGGAAGAGAAGCCCTGGAGTGGTGTGCTCTAATTGATTTACCCAGCACAGCACCAAGATTGGTGAGTACTTTCTGGATCTGTTCATAGAAAGGCAGAGGCTTGCAGGAAGGTCAAGATGAACCAATAATCAGTCAACTTGGGATAGACACTTGAGCCAGCAGCACAAGAGGAAACACCTTCCTCTCATGACACAGTGAAAGTGGTCAAGCTGCAACCAGCTTGGTGGAGTGAGGCAAGGACTTGTTATCAGTCAGAACCTTGAAAGATTTTAATTGAGCTGGAGACTTGTAATACTCCCATATTCACACGAATTGCTGTAGTGCTGTGTCAGCACAAGAGTGTGCAGAGAAGGGCACAGCACTCTAAAAGTACAGCTGGGAGAAGGACAAGGATTGAGGACAGGCTGATAGTCCAGCTAAGAGGAGAAGGGCTTGCTCCAAAAGTGAATGTTCTGGCCATGGATGAAGGTGAGACCATCAGCCTCACCACAAGCATCAGCATCCCTGTCTGCTCATCCTAGCCTCTCAGCTAAGGGCACAGCTGGAGGGGAGAGATCTTAGAAGGGCAAAACAGTGTTCATAATAGGCAAGGCAGAAAACCAACCAAAATCCCTTCCATGAGCTGCTTTCTTCAGCAGAGCGGGAGACCTCTCTTGACAAAAAGGTGGAAAGGTAAGATAAGCCATGCTGAGCTACAGAGCATAACCAAACCTAGTATTGGGACTCAGAGGAGGACTCATCTCTTTCAAAGAGGATCTCAAGTTTTCCAAGAATTAAGTTACATTACATCCCGTTTTCGCTTTGACAGAATTTATATATCAAATCAGAATATTTCATCCAAGCCTTGCAGATAATTTCTTCATCAACATGCTTTATTAAAAAAGCTATTTGAAAAAATCCTGACCTTTTATAGGTCACTTCTCTTTTCCTAGCCAATCAGATCTCATTGTTCCCTGAGGTCCTAATCAATTATCAGCCCATTTATTTCACTTGATATGAAGACTGTGCTCAATTAATTCAGAGATGCATTAAAGTGAAAGGGTTTACAATTGAAATGAATGTTTCTTACTTTCTGTCATGTCCTGCTCTGGGAAATTAAGTTTAAATAAATGTTAACGGAATTGTCAATAATGCATCGGATAAAGGTCAGGGTGGTCAGGCTTTAATACAAGGGATGTTTTTATTTCTTTATTATTAGAAAGTGGTTTCTTCTTTTATCTGGTAAAAGAGGAGATGTGTACAGCTACCACATCTATGGTACAGTTGAAGCTTCATTGCAATGAATTGTGATTTGATACCCTCTCAACCACAACTATTTCCTGTCTCCAGTCTTCTGTCATAATTAATGCAAAGTTAAATAGGCTCTCCATTTGACATACATCAGGTAGACTGAACTTTGTACTGGTTAAACAGCTCATTAGAAAGATTGGTCTAAGTAGGCTGAGATCTCTAATTCTACAGCAAAAGTCTTCACCCATTTGAAAATACAGTAATTTCTCAGGGAATTAAGGCAGACAGACAAAGTTTTTAAAATAGTAAATAATGTTACAGCTGCACCCACATTCCTGCTCATGGATTTCTTTCCTTCAGCTCAGTTTAGTGGAATAAGTTTTGCCTCCTCTCCTGTTGTTGAGAAGCAGTACTGCCAGGTTTTTCTGGGTATCTTCTCTATGTGGATGGAGTATGTGGAAACCCTTGTCCCCTCACCTTTGTAAGAGCCTTGGGTACAGGGACTCTTCATACTTCCTAGCAGGCTTATCAGTAATCACCTCCTACAGGTGCAAGAAACTTGCCCTCCTTGCAGCCCTGGCAGACAGGGAAAAATTCCCTCTGTTTTACAGAGATTATGCTTAAACAAAGAGAAGCTAAGGCTAGGATCTGCAGAGGGACAGCATCCCTGGTTACCTAGCAGCACTCTGCCTAAGAACCAGGCAGCTGCCTAACTAAGCAGAATGCACAACACATAATGTGGTCTTGATAGTGCTTAGCAAAGGACCTTTTGCATTTTAGGGAAGACCTGACAATACCTATGAATGCTGAATACGTTTGCAAATCTTATGCTAGACATGCCCAGTTTTATGCCAATCAGGAAAGAACTCAACATCTCCTTAGTGTCATTCCAAGACTTCAATGTCATGGACACCCCCTCTATGAGCTGCCTCAGGACTTCAGAAGGTAGGGTTGTGCTAACACACCATTTCTCTCTGCTTGTTCTGCTGGAGAGTGTTATGACAGAAATGAGCAGTGGGCAGCTGCCCTGAGCACTGGGTAGCTGCTTATCTCACTGTACATGACCACACAGTCCTTCCACCTCTCCCAGGACAGGCATTGGGCTTTACCCCACAATACAGGCTAATTCCACACCAGTCTGTTGTACATTGACTAAATGTGTCTGGAGAGATGGGTTTGGCAGTTGGTTTGGGTTGAGGCAGAAATAATTCAGAAGTGCTTTACTGAGTGGAACTGTACTTAATACTCCTGCTGTTATACTCCCTGCTAGAACAAGTAAGAGAAAGTACAGTTGCAAGTGTGGAAAAGGAAGGGGAAAGCTGGTGGCAGGTGGAATATGTGCCTTCCACCTCAACTGCCAACAGTTGAAAATGGATTGTTTTAAACCTGGGAGTTTGCACACATAAAATGGCTTTGCTGATGCGGGAAAAAGAATCTTGTTCTTCCTCTGACGGCTCAGTTGGGAATTGCTGCAGGAAACATGCCATGTGGAGGACAAGGGCTAAAATTCAGCTCCCCAGTGTTACCCATTTGTCTTCTACAATGTGGCTGTAATTATGGCATTTTCATTGTTTCAACATTCTGTACAGAATGAGCCAGGGTCCCCTCTGGTTTCAAAAAGTCCCTGGTCAACAAATATATTACTTTAAAAATCTGGGTAGGAGGCTAGGAAACACAAACTTTAACTTCATGGGAGAAACTCTGGTGCTCTCTTCAGTTTCCTGCACTTTAGCGACAGCACTCACAACATAAAACCATCCTCAGAATGGGACTCAAGTTTCTGAAGTTAGAGATGTTGCCTGTGTATAAAGTGGAAGCAGTTTAAACTCAAGAAAGTTATTCAGTTTGCAACCAGTTCGTCATGTGGCTGCCATTTCTCAAGGAAGATGTAGAACGCTCAGGCCTTCCTCAGATTTTTTTAGTCTCAGCATTCTTCTTTTTTCTGTAGCTCTTTTGTCTGTGAAAAAAAACCCAACCAAACAAAAAAAACACCCAACAACAAACCAACCAAACAACTGTGAAAACATAACTCAAATGTAATCAATTCATTTTCTGCTGGAGTTTGCAGAGATCCTGAAACATCAACTCTGAGATGCATGATCTGCTCTTTTCATTTCAAAGCAAGCCAGTTCAGATTTGAACTGTGGTACCTTTAATTCCACCATTGTTAGCTCCTTCAGCCCTCAGCATGTAAGAATGGTGAAGTAGTGTAGTACTAAGAAGATCTGAAATATGGTTAGGTCCTTAACCACATGAGGCAGCACAGGAGATGCATGATTGGTTTTAGTGAGGAAGAGCTCAGCTCTTAAAAGTTTGAAGAATACTTCTCCAAGATACTGAGTATCCTCAATTCCCACTGAGCCCCAAGTAATTAGGTAATGGAGCTTATTTTCAATCTTTATCCTGTGCTCTTCTTAAAGCTTTAAGCCAAAATACATCATCACTCATTCCGAGCTGCTTCCCACACTGTGAAGCTGAACCAGCACTTACTACTAAACCTGTCTCTGGTTTCAAATTCATTGCTTGATATCACACCCTAGGAATGGGGCCAGTAGATTTTTAGGGATTTATTTGCAAGTCCAGATTAGTACAGATTCATTTGCCACGACCACCTTTATTTTTTAAAGAAGTGTACTTATTCCTTTAATTACCTTCATTTAATTTTATTTTTTAAACATCAAACAAAATAACTGGAACTTTGTGGAAATATGGATTCAATCAGCAATTGGCTATTTTTTCCTGCCTCAGTTATGAAAGGAGATGAGGTGTTTAAATTACTAGATTTCACATGTGGAAGGAATAAGTCTGAAGGAAATAGCATAGGATTCTTTCCAAGCTTGAATTACAAATTATCCCAGGACCCAGGAGAGGAGCAGAGCAGAAAACAAGATTTCAGGAGATTCTTTGTCAAGTTAGTTTCTCAATCAGCCTTGAAAGGCACCTTGAGGACCCAATTTCTTCCTTGCGTTGCATTCCTCCACTGGTGTAGAAGCTTAAGGACTCCGGTTGGTACCTTTTTCAATAGCTGTTTATATGATGTGCTGAAGTATTTAGCTTACAATAATGCATGTTAATGTCAATTTTGCAAGAAAAATGAACTAACAGATGAACTACTTCCCCCAAAGAGCTTACTTGTTAGCGTGAATCTTGCAGGTACATACTACTCACATATTACTAACCTACAAGCTCAAAGGGATTCTTCAAAAAAACCCTCATAAGGTTTGATATGTGGATATTATTAAACTCTTCAGATATCTGACAGGTGGAAATTCACATCTTCCTTTAAGCCCTTTCAGTAAAGCAAGAACAGTTATCTCCATCCATTCTCTTACCCTTCCATGCCAAGTTTCTTTTCCTAAGTAGATAGTTCTTTCAGGCAGGCCAGTAGGAGTAAATGACTTGACTATGTAGATTACTAGCCCGGGTACTATAATCCGCCATGTGCCAGGGGGTGCTGTTCCTGCTCTGAATGCCCACAAATCTAAAAAGAAGTCTCTGCCTAGAGGTTACCTGTCCTCTGGCATCAAGGTAGGGGAAGATAATTTCCCTCTCTGGTGCAATGCAGTTCCCATGTCAATTGGTGCCAAGAGCATTCTGCAGAGAAACAGCAGTAAAAGGAAAACCAGCAGCCAAGCTCCTGTATAATTTTTTAAATTTAATTTTTTAATTTATTTTTTAATAATTGACCTGTCAAGATAATTACTGCAGATCATGAAGCAGTGTCTCTAGCACATTTTGGAAAAATGGAACCGTTTGGGGGAGGATATACATTTTCAAAGGGTTTGCTGCCTGGAGTGGAATGCAATTTTATCATCATCTTAAAGGCAAAGGTTAGGGAAGAGGGGCAGCAGGGGCAGATGAGGAGTGCAGGGAGTGGGGCCTACAGCCTTTTTTTAATTTTAATTTTTGTTAGGCTTTTGAGAGTTAAAAGTCCAGTGGCAGATGAACTTGCCCTGTAAAGGCTACTACTGAAATTAATGTGAGTAGACTTTTCTTGGAGATGACTGCAATGCAACAGACATTCTCAGTGACAGGTTAAGGATAATGCCATGTCTTGCATTATTCAGCGTACAGTTTGCATAGTCTTTAACTATAAAGCCTGGTCCATTTTGTTTGACTTTTATGCTTATTTCCAGTGGGGCTTGTTTATGCTCTGCTCCCTCCTCTGACTTCTCTCCTCCAAATACTCTCCAGAGACCATGAGCTAGACCATCTCTGCAGGCTGTTACACAGCACCACGCTGCAAATTCAAGCCATTAACATGACGGCACATCTGATCCCAACACTACTGTTCATCACTCCCTAGCTCCCCTATGGGAACAGCTGCTTTTAAATGGCCCCAACCAGTGTCTCATGTTTTGATATTCAAAAGCTTAGTGGACCGTGCTCTGTGGACTGGGAAGAGAAATATAAGCTGAATCTGCCGGAGAAGAATTTTGCTACACAGTTCAGCTTTCTCAGTTATTTTAATGCAGCACTGACCAGATAATAAAATCCTTAATATTGAATATGAGCTTCTGAAGTCACAAATGTCATCAGTTTTAAGGGGAAGGAGACATCATCCATTTTAGTATAAAAGAAGCCTAAATCATGGCTCCTTTGAAATCAATATGAAAGCACTTCTTAGTCTGAGTAGGCCAGAAAATGGTCATAATTATCATAAAACATAAAATTTCACTTCCCAAAAGGAAGAGGCATGTTCTTTTCAGGGGGTAAAACCAGATAGATACCTCAGTCACTTTCCATTTTTAAGCATGCTTCTAGGTGTAACAATTGGTAAGGAAACTGTGAGAAAGCAACATAAGTATTACTGCTTAAAAGATCTGCCTGAGTCTGCAGATAGCCTGAAATGCCAGCTTTGAATTGCTCCTTTCCAATACAATTTGGATTCTAAACAGAATACATTAAGTGGCAGTATTACTAACTGCTTCACTGCTCAAAAGCTTTTGAAAAGAAGAGGAAGTACCAGTATGAAGATGAAGTACTTCTAGGGGTGGGTGTCCAGTAATGGAGCTGGGAGATAGAGTAGCTCTTTCATTCTTCTCAGAAGTTTAGGTTTTACATACTTGAACTATACACTCCTGACTGCTGACTAGACCTACAGCTTAGATCTGTCCTTCTATATGTTATAGTTGACCCTGGATTTAATAAGAGACAAATCATCGTCTTTTATTCATTAATAGGTAAGGCTGCATGATTGACTTACTCTCTCAGGATGACAATGATGTCACTATCTGAGAGGCTACAACTGATCACTCCTGAATGAACTGGGGCTACATGGCTAAGCAAGAACAAGTAATAGAGGAATAGGAGTGGAACGAAAATGCAGCAGGACAGAGTTTAAAATAAAGAAGAAATATTTCAAAGTTGTTCTTAACCTTGGCTTAATATCCCCAAGGACAAGAAAGCCCTCATGGCCATTGCTGTAAGACCAACCAAATGAAGAAAAGAGACTTTCAGCTGTTCTAAGCTCTATTCTTTGCACTTCTTCTAGTTTAACATACCTATCCAAATCCCAGCTACCATACTGTGTAGTACTGGTTTCTGGTTTTAATGCTGCTAGTACATTGGGGGATCGTCATATCTGTAATGGAACCCAAATTTCACTGCAGAAAGGAAAGGGAATTGATCTGCTCTGAGTCACAATTACAGATTCAGCTTCAGAGCACTCTGAAAGCTGCCATGAGGCATTCCCAGCAGGAATTAGTGTCCAGCTGGGACCAAGCAACAGTGACTGACTTCAGAAGCCATTAAAATATAGAAGCACCACTTAACACTGGAAGAAAATGCCTTTTTTTCCCCTCCCTATCTTGCCTCTGCTTCTTAAATCACCACTCAGCATTATTTAAAAAAGGCTCCTTAGGAAGCTTCCATTCTGCTTTTTAGGAAGTACTAAATGAGAGATCAAGGCCAAATATGACCAGAAATCAGCTTTGGTGACAAGTGTTGATGTTGAAACAGAGCACTTCACACCTGAAAGCATGTTCATTACTCAGGCAGAAAGGAATACAGGAGGCAGGGATCTGGAGCAGGGGTGAGAAATACATGTGTTACTGCATAGCTACAGCTTTGTGTTCAGTTTACCATTCACCATCCACAATGCTTGAGCTGGAATTAAACAGAACAGAGGATGAACAAAAGCCCACTACTGCCTTGTATTTTCCTGATTTTGGCTTGTTTCCTTTACCTAAAAGCTCAAAGGCTATCCTGGCCTTTGGTTCTGGAAAGAGGTTTGCTGCTATGCAAGTTTCTAACTGCTGCTTGACTTAGAGTAGACCTACAGGAATTCATACCGTCCCAGCAAGGGGCTGTGGCTGTCTGGGTATCCAAACAGCCCTGGCACACTAGGGTTGAAATCAAGAGCAGAGCTTCTTAGCACCCATGTGTTACAACATCAGACAAGGCAAGTCCCACATGCTGCAAGTGCCTGAGTCACTCTACACCACCATACCAGAGCTTGTCTCTATCTAGGGCCCCATGTACATCTCTGGATTGGCCTCTTCCCTGACCCACTGAAGAATACATGAGATTATAGGCATGAGTGAGCCCCACTACGAGATCCACTGCCTACCTATGGTTTAGCACCACAGCATCTCCCTTGGAATGTAATTGGGCATGGCCCACTGCCTCAGCCACAGACCTGCACTGTGAGCCTTCTCATATGAGCCAACATATGAAGGAACAGACAAATAAAGAGGCCTGAAATGCTTTGCACATAGAGATAAATCCAAGATATTCAGTACCTTTAATGATGGACATTAGCCCTCTGTGAGGTCACTGCACAGGAAGGAACCAGAGACAGAACAAAACAGATGTTTCCTTGCTTGAAGTTGCCCTGAAGTCTGGAGTGGAGAACAGGACTTCTGCCTTTCCGCCAGGTTGACATCATAAGACCTTCCTCTGGACATACTGGAGGGAACGCATTCCTCCCCCCACCAAGGGAGGCAGCTGCCTCCCTCCAAGTACCTATGTGCAATAGCTTGCAAGAAAAAAGAAAAAACCCCTGACTTGATGCGTGATTTTCCAAACCTGTTGCTAGTTTAAAAACCAACCATCACACAGGAAAACGGGGAAACGCTATCAACTCCATTACTCACAACTGCAGATAAACCCTGATGACACAATATTTTTCCCATATTTTGACCTGGGGCAACATAAGTGCTTCAGTCCCTCCTTGCCACCTGGATACATCCTTCTTGGCATGTTTGCTACTATATCATATTGCTTGGTAAGAAATTAGAATTGCAAGAGCAGGGATATATCCATCCTCTGACTCTAAGAAACACGAGCCAGACAGTTCCTATTTAGTATGCATGGGAGAAGCATAAATGCCTTTTATGGTTGAACATAGATGATGAAATACTGTATTTGTTGAGGAGAGGAAAGGGGATGTCCCCCATTATAATCTATGATTTATTTCTCCTATCTCTGCCTTGCCACATTTACAGTAAGTTTCTTCCTTCAGAAGCAGGTTCATCTACAGTTCCACAGTGGTCGCAGGAGAATTTTGCTTCCCTCCTGGAAAGTATCCAGTCCTCTCTCTCTCTAGGGAAAGGGCGATCCCTCCCTCCCACCCCAAGAAGAGCAGAGACCTGGAAACCTGCCATGTATGACTGTCGCATCAGTTTAATTTTACCGGTAACAATAAAGAGGGTCAGTACTCAATTCTGGAGACAGTGGCATGCATACTAAAACTACTGATTTTCCAGCCCCCACCCATTCAACAAAATGATAAAGAGCTGTAGCACTAGAACTGCCTGCAGCACACTGTAGCCAGGGGTTTGCCAGGGAGCCAAATGCAGCAGGCACACACCTCCTTGCTTGGGAAGACTCGGACTTACAGCTTCTGCTTCAGATGGGAAACAGTGAATGAGCCCTGAGACTCTACCCTGCAGACATGCAGTCTGTAAGAATATAACACCTCATTTTACCCCTTCCTGCCCTCCCCCAATATTTCTTTTTTGGCCTACATAGGTGTGTGAAGGTTAAGTTCCAAAACAAAAAGCTCCTCTTGGGATGGTAGCCGAGGAAGCCACGGTTTACCTTTCCTACCTGTACTTCATCACCATGCCACCTCTGAAGAAATATTACCTTCCCCAGCTCAGGTAGATCAAATGAGCATGCCCTGAACAGCCTCAGTCAAAACTAGCCAGGTGAGCTAACACAGCTTAAATGAAAGACTTTCACTAACCCTCTTCATTTCAAATGAAGTGGGATAGGCAGAACTCACAAGAGCAGCTTCACCAGCAGATTACACAGGAAAGTATCTTCCATGAAGAGCTGGTGACAAGTAGCCAGTCAACTTGTGTGTCAACACAAGTGCAGATAGAAAAGGATGCACCACATGTGAAAGCCCAGTCTCAGACAATCTAAAAGCTCATTAAATCACTGAGTCTAGTAGCTAAGCACTTCTAAAGAGCTAAAGCCAACCAAAGGGAAAGAGTGGGCACAGGACACACTTCTGTCTTTCAGAGTTGAGGCCTAAAATACATATTTACCCCTTGTCTTAGGCAGAAGATGCCCATTGCAGTAGCACTGTCATCACAGCATTTTCCCTGTGGTTTCCCTGCCCCTAAGCCTCTTCCAAATGTGTTTTAATGCTGCTAAAAGACTTGTGGATTGTTTTTCTTTCCCCATCTTCCTTGTTTACAGCCTGCAGGTATAAGCAGGCCTGCTGAGAACAAGAAAAAAGATTTTACAGTCTTATGAAACAATATCATGTATGCAGCACTGCAGAGGCGTGTACTCCAGAAATCTGGACAATGTGAACACCAGTTGCTTAAACTTACTCCCAAGACTGAGACAGTGATGTAGGTTTGTAAAGTTGTGTTCCCAAAGAAGTCATACTGGATAGTATTGGCATGCAAAAGAGCAGAGCACATTTAAATACCATCTAGTTGCTCCACCCCTCAACGTTACACATCTTTAAAAAATACATTATTTTATCAGGCTTGAAAGAGCCTGGTCTGTTGCTTCCTATAGGGTTATATCTTTACTACATGTTAGAATACCATTGTATACTACACATTGTATATTATAATAAGAAATGATGCTGCTATAGATCACATTTGTGAAACAAGCCACAATGGCCAGCATGGTTTTGGCTGAAAAATGTTACAAGCTAATGTTGTGAAGGATGATGTCTCCAAACAACAAAACTGTGGCAAAAGTCTATTATGTAACCCTGATATGAGCCCTTCAGGCACAAAACTCAGCTGAAAGTTCATAAGGGGAAAAAAATGAGGAAAGAGAAGAGAGAGGCTTCATGAAATTCACGTGCTTTATTACAAAAATCCAAACTAGCATTACTTCAAGCCCTTTGTAGCTGAAACTGTCCATACACTTCTAAAGATATATATGCGTCCAAAACCAACAAAATGCAGTCTGGCCCATAAATAAACCTGGTCTACCAGAGTACTGAAGTCATTCCAAAATTTTAGCTTATCCTGGTGGGATACTGAGTTTCTAGAAAGCCTCCGCATCTTCCACGTTCCTTTAGTTGTAACTTTCCAGAACATCTAGATTTCTTCCTGGAGCCAAAGAACTTGTAGGACTTATAAACGTGTTTAGGTTGGAGTAACTCTCCTTACGTGACCTTAAATGGGAAAGTCAAACTGGTCTATGCCTGTACTCCAGTCAGCCAACAGTAACACTGTTTTCAAATGAGTTAGCTTGAAATTGGAAGAAAGGATTTGAACAATACACACATTTGGGTTCTGTTACCTTAGGATCTTGGCAGGTTTAACAAGACAGCTTGGTCCTAAATTAGCTGTAAGTACTCTGGAGAAAAAAAAAAAAAAAAAAAAAAAAGAACTAGGTATCTTTGAGACAGTCTCAGTGGAAAACATCTGGTCATTGCTCAAAAAAAAAAAGAGAAAGGAGCATTAATGATGAATGAGAAAAGGACAAGAAAAAAAAGTTGGTTGGGGGGGTGTTGTTGTTTTTTTTTAATGCCACTCTATAAATTAGTGGCATGCTTCAGTGTAGAACTGTATTCATTTCTGGTTACCCATCCTGGGTGGAAACTGCAGTGAGAGGGAAAAGCAAAATCACATATGTTCCACTTTGTGTTTGCCAACACACCTTCATCTGCTGTCACACATTTTGTTCCTCCATGTAATTTTGACTCTTCAGCCAGATCCTTCTTTATGTGAAAGGTCTTTTCCTGACTGGCATTGTCTATTTCTTGAAACCCCCTTGTTAAAATATAACGTCAATTTATAAGCTGTTGGTATCCTTATGGACGCTGAACTCCAAGTTATTGTGGGATTTTTACTTAATGGCTTACATGCTCTGTCTTAAACTCCTATTAGAAGTCTTTCATGCTAATTAGTCACCCTTCTTCTTGGATGAACTAGCAGGAACAACTGCTTCACACCCTGGGAAACTGCTGCTCTAAACCCCTGCCCTTTTGTCCTACCCGAATAGTTCATATATGTTTGTTTGCAATTCCCCTGTTATTACTGCTTCATTGCCTTATTTCTCTGAGATCTTCCTCAGCAGTATCCATTTATTGAGGAAAAAGCTGTTTGCACAAACCTGTTAGTCCACCTCTAACCACACTGTGGGAGATTTCTATCTACACAGACTGTCACATGCACTTCACTAAAATTTTACCTCATCAGCCTACTCAGAGTAATTTCTTTCTTTAAAGCTACAGTACTCTTCTCACACCTCTGTGACCTAAGCTGTCCTTTGGATATAGTTCATAGCCAGGAATTACAATATCTTATTGATTTTTGTCATTGCATCATATTTCAAGCTGTCTATTGAATAAAGTCTATTCTATAAAGGTCCTCTTCTCATACTAAGCAGGAGTGTCTAGGGCTGTCAATCTCACTGCCATTCATAAGTACTAACATCCACTAAAAATAAATTAGAACAAAAGTGATCTGACAATGAAAAGCTGTAATTTGAAGATATTGAAGAAAAAGGCTTTTGTCAAATTTGACTCATATGGAATGTGTCATATAACACGACCCAAAATGTTTGACAAGAACAAATTACCACAACACTCCCTATCAAAATAAGCCAAAGCCATTAAAATATACAAATAAATCCCAGCTCAAGTATGACTAGCACACTGTATTACAGGAAACAATGTTTACTAGATTACACTACTGGATTAAAAAAATAGTAAGTGTCCTTATGAATAATTAATCAAGAGCTCCTTATTTTTTCATAATGGAGGAATTTTTAAAATCTTAAACTGAAATCAACTTCAAAAGTAGATCATGTAATTCCACAGGGTTACTACCATATTGAATAAAACAGAGATGTAAAAGCTGAAAAAAGCCTGACACCAACAAAATGTAGATTAACTGCAGAAACAGACAAAAGGCCGCAGCAGCAGATCAAAGAGAGAGCAGCTTGGCAAAGTATGATGGAGCATTACCATAATGAATTTTGTGAGTAAGCAGTGTCCTTTAAAATAATTCTTTTGATCTCTTAAGAAGGCATTTACTATAATCAAGAAAGGGTTTACTTAGCAAAAAATAAAAGATAAAATTAAAAAAGGAATAAACTTATCTAGGATTTAACTTTAACCCATTTCCAGCACCTCCATCATGATGTTTCATAGATTTCTAACAGGCTTACCCTGATTATCTAGTCTGGCCTTCTGAATTCCAGCCAAAAGAACTTCCCGCAGCAATTCCTGACTTGTATGCTAAAAGTAATTTCCTCCTGTTCCCTTTCAGGATTAAGAGTGAAAATGAGACTAGTCAGACATTTCAATTGTCGTGGTTTAAACCCAGCCAGCAACTAAGCGCCACGCAGCCGCTCACTCACACCCCCCCACAACCAGTGGGATGGGGGAGAAAATCGGGAAAAAGAAGCAAAGCCCGTGGGTTGAGATAAGAACGGTTTAATAGAACAGAAAAGAAGAAACTAATAGTGATAATGATAACACTAATAAAATGACAACAGCAATAATGAAAGGATTGGAATGTACAAATGATGCGCAGGGCAATTGCTCACCACCTGCCAACCAACACCCAGCCAGTCCCTGAGCGGCGAATCCCCGCCCCCAGTTCCTATACTGGATGGGACGTCCCATGGTATGGAATACCCTGTTGGCCACTTTGGGTCAGCTGCCCTGGCTGTGTCCTGTGCCAACTTCTTGTGTCCCTCCAGCTTTCTGGCTGGCTGGGCATGAGAAGCTGAAAAATCCTTTACTTTAGTCTAAACACTACTTAGCAACAACTGAAAATATCAGTGTTATCAACATTCTCCTCATACTGAACTCAAAACATAGCACTGTACCAGCCACTAGGAAGACAATTAACTCTATCCCAGCTGAACCTAGGACATCAATTTAACTAGATTTCAGGTCAGGTGCTGGGAATAGAAGGAAATCCAGCTCATCAAATGGCTGAGCTGAGACCCAGCTCAAGGCTTCCCTGCAACATAGGTGAAATTGAATCCTCCCAACCCAAGGACAGACAGGGTTGGGATGCTCTTAGGTGGCTGAGTTGGGATAGTAAAGCCAGACAGAAAAATCCTGAGGATGCTGTTCCCACTGCTGCTGGCTGCACAGGAGCTGGGGTAGCAAACACTGCTGCCTTAAGGGCCCATTCTGCCATCTCCGTTTCTCTCCATCCTACAGTAAGAGACATCCCCACCTTCCCAGCCTTCTCTCAGCAAAAGCAGGAGCCATCAGCAGTGAGAGCTGTAGCTTTGCAGGGGACTGCAAACTAGCAAAACCGTGGGATTACAGTTGCCATGGGCAACAGCTGGCTGTGCCTCCTCCTCGACCTGGCTTCTTCTGAGCTTGCAGTGAGCAGGCAGAGCTACAGTACCTCCACAGCAAGAGTCTAAAAGACTTGAGGGAATCTGCCTCGTTTTCTTCAGGTTTTGATCCAAACTAGACTAGCAAATCTATGGGAATCAGGGAGCAAACTGTTGCCCCCCTAGCAATCCGGCTGCATGCTGGTGCCATCTGACAGGCTAGGACATGCACCAGCAGATCAAAGGGAGCCGTAACTGTCACTGCAGCTAACATAATGAAGACATGGTGCTAATAATTGTTTGGAGCAGGAGTCCACTCTTTTGAAAAATTTTCCTGAGTGCTGTTAAAGGGGCCCTGGTTGTTTTCAAATGAGCAAGTGAAATCTAAGGTGCTCAGATCTGCTAACAATTATCCTCAGAGCCGGTCTTGCTGCTGCCTTTCCCCACTCCATCCATCACATGGCTGCCTCAGAGCAGGAGCCGCATGGCAGGTTGAGCACTCTGTGGGGCGGGAAGCCATTACAGCTTATTAACTTTGAGTGACTAAGCCTTTTGTGCAGGAGCTGAATATAATTAAAACACATTTTCATTGCTGAGCCGTTAGAGTGAGGAGGAGCTGGGCTTGAGCTTTTCTTTTTGTCTACCTGTCTAGTGAGCTTGTGAAAAATAGCAAGGCTGAAGTTAAGAAAAATCCAAAATAACTTGTTGACAAACAATAACAACAATAAATAAGACAAAAGAACAATTACTACACATTATTTAAGCCACAGAGACATCTGATGCAAAAGGCAGGTATCTCTCATTTCCGAAAAAGAAGAGTTACTCAAAGCGTAGTGACAACTGTTCACACAAGCTCAGACAAGTCCCTTCTCATACTTAATATGGCTGTTGACTTTGGAAGACTCCATTTTCCAGTCTTGACTTAAGCTACAGAAACTGCCAGAGCCATCTCGAATTGTTTAAAAGAGGCTTCAACAAGCTGGAAATCCCTTCCACCCTTGTGGGAATTCCTGCAAGGAATTGAGCAGGCTGAAATATGCCAAAAAACAATGTTTGGCATAAGTAAGTAACTGTGGCTGCTGCTGCTACAGTAATTTAAGACAGGCAGCAGCTGGGAAAGACTGTTTCTCATGGTAACCCTTTCCATGTGTGTCCTCCACCCAGATGTAAAGTCAGAGAACCTCCTCTCAAAGGAGCAGCTTTGACGTTCTTAAGTGATATTTAACACCAACAACATAGCCCCTTTATCCTTGTTATAAAGCAACCAGTAAAATAAGATACCACACCCCAAAGACTCCAGGACTTTGAAGAGAAGAGTTAAAACAAAGGAGACGCAACCTTGCTTTGCTCAGGAATCCTAAGAATTATGCTACATTTTAACAGCATTGGTTGAAGTCGGAGAATGCAAAGCCACTCAGCAAGATTTTTATCTCCTCTACTCAAACTACAGTGGTAATAGAGGCTCCACTATCTGAGTGTGCCTATGACCTGATTTTTGGCTGCTTCTCTGAGATACTTTTGGATTCATATGCTTTTAATTTCTGAAAGAAAAAGTGTTTGGGAAAGGAATTGGGTATGAAAAATATATCTGCAATCTGGGAGCTACAGTTAATAGAAAGGAATTGTCTGTTTCTTATTTATATATATAAACAGAGTGATGATGAAGGACTCTAGATTATCTGGGAGTCTTTCAGAGTGTAATGAAAAAAGCAGCCCCCATAATCTTACAGTATAGCTTGTCACACACAGATTGATGCTATTTGCCCATGGAGGAGAAGCAATGGGGTCTATAGCATGCTCTTTCCCCACTCCCAGTAACCCATGCCCAGAACCTCGTGGTACTGGCACATGGAGAAACTCCAGAGCCTCTTCATCCAGCCCTTGTTATTACATTAATGAAAAACATTCGGGTCACACAGTTGAATAGTAGAGTTGCATCTATAAAACACTGCAAGTATTATTTCTGGATAAAACAGGGTCAAGTATCTAATACCTCTGTATTTCTTGAATGAAAGCTAGAGGAGAAAGGGGGAGCATATGTGTTTGAACAAAATGGCTTATTTTTAGTGGTAGTTCCACTTCCATCCAGATCCTCTTCTATTATTCTGCAAACATTCACACTAGCTGCTTTATAGCTAAAAAGAAAAAAAATGTTCAAAACACTCAAGCATGGCTTATATCTCCATGTGTATGCAGATATATCATATTCACATGACTATTTGTGGAGGAACTGTTCAAGCAACAAGCTGACAAAGGGGCCGTGAGCTCAGGGGGAATGCCATAAAACTTGGGCTATCAAGCACATAGATATAGTACAACAGTGTGCTTTCAAAGCAGAGCAGCAAACAATTAATGAGAAATGTGTTGGGTGACAACTCTTATCAGCCACTTCTGAAATAATTGCAAGTATGTTTACAAAACTCTAAGCGTATTCAATGACAATTTGAAAAGTGAGTATGAAACTCAATTCATTAAATAAGTTAATTATTTCAAATAGTTCAACCACTTATTGTAAATCACAATCTTAAGAAAGCAGCCCTGGCTGAGAAGGCATTTCTATTCGGCACGGCTTGTCACCATGGCTTTTCCTATGTCGGCAAACAGTGCCTTCTGGTTTATACCGTACTTTTCTCTGTATAGTTGCTCATTGCATTGTGAAAGATTTATGACAGTATTAAAATGGACCATTTAAACCCACAGCAAAGCAACGAACAGTGTCAATATGGCGAACATAAAGAGCCCTTTGTGGATCCCTGTGTGGATCAGCTTTACTCCTGAAGGACCCTCCAAAGAGGATTGCTGTTTGGACCACCCCAGCGCCCTCTGAGGCTGCACACACCACCCAGGAGTTACCTGGCCTCTTCCCACTGCACCATCAGCTACCCAGCACCAACAGCCATCTCCTCAGAGGGGCGTTAGCATCCGTTTCCTCAGCAATGCAGCATCCATCTCCTTGGCAGGCACCAAGGGCCATTTCCTCAGCAGGGCACCGGCGGCCATTTCCTCAGCAGGGGCACTGGCATCCATTTCCTCAGTGAGGCAGTGCCCATCTCCTGAGCAAGCACCAGAGACCATCTGCTTAGTGGGCACTGACACCCATTTCCTCAGCAGGGCACAGGCACCCATCTCCTCAGCTGGCACTGGCTGCCATCTCCCCAGCAAAACACAGGCACTCATCTCTTCAGGTAGAGCCCCCTCTCTGTGGTGCCAGGCACTTCCCAACAACCCCTCTGGGGATAGGCAGGCATGCTTGCCTGGGGGCCCTGCAGGTGCCCTGAAGTAAGTGGCTGCCTGGCTGCTAGGTGAGCTGTGTGCCTGTGCCCCATGTGGGCGATGGGGCAGCTTGAGAGAAAGGGCGGCAGGATCAGGCAGCAGGGCAGGCAGAGCAGCCGGCACAGCAAAATGTGGGGAATGTCAGTGTTTTCTCAAGTCTCTGCTGCCCATGGAGGCTACAGGATGGTGGCAGGACCACACACAGGGGCATGTCACAGTGATGATTCCCCACATGAGGGGAGCAGAGCCCTGGGCAGCATCCCCAGCCTGGTTTGGAAAGCCCCAAGGAGCAGATGAGGCAGTAAAGCGTACAGATGGGCAGCTCCAGCCAAAGAAGAGACCAGGGCACCTGGAACCTTCTTCAGTGTACCAGGTACTCCTGTGGGGGCTGATCTTGAGGGCTCAGCCTGGGCCACAGCGATACTGCTATGGCGTCCAGAGAGAATGCACTGACTGATGTGAGTCCACTCCCATCCCTGCTCTCTACATTACAATGATGACACACAACAGGGGAAATCCTAGAAGCCATAATGACTGAGGTGCGCTGGAGTGCGAGTGAGAGACTTTCACACAACAGTGCTTTTTCAAGCTGCAGACATCACCCTCACTCTCACTGCAGGGCCTCGCTATCATCTGCACACTGCAAGATGCCACACAAAGAGGTGATGCCATGCTGAAGTACTGCAGCAGGGTGGGAGGCCTGCAGCTTTGCATCTCCACATGGTGTGGCCTTTGTCCTCCACACCCTTGTGCTGTGAGCAGCTAGCTGAAATGGGATAGGTGCTACTGCTTCCTTGCATGTTTGATGGCTGGGATGCATCTTTCTTTCTGATGAATCCCCAGAGGAATGGCAAAGGGTAAAGTTGAAGGTGGCCAGAGGCCTGCAAGCCAGGTAAGTCTGCTCTTGTCTTGCTTCCTCCTCAGACCTTGGCCTTGTACTATCTCCTAAGTACAAGAGAAGTGACAGACACAGTGGGATATCTTAAATGCAGCAGTGGAAATAATTTTGGGAAAGGGTCCTTTGAATGAACAGACCTGAGAAAAAACTCAGTTTAACATCTGCTGAATCATCCGCGAGTATTTGCCATTGCTTCTCACAGTGAATGTTTGCAGGATCAGGCCCTGTGCCACTCGTTATCACACTGGGATCTCAGGTACAGACAGAGCCTAGAATAACAGCAACAGCAAACTTGAAAATTTGCAGGTTTTGCCAGTCCAAGCCCATTCCCAGGTATCTTCAATGACTGAATTTTTTAGAAAACCTTAAAACTAATACAATTCTAAATACCTGTAGATTTGGGCAAGAGCACTGTAATTAAAATTATCTACACTTACTAGACAAACCAGTCTAGGCAAATCAATCAATATACATCCCTACTTATTAGAAAACTCTCTACTGAACACATTTGTAATTTGAATGATCTGAACAAGAGGAGAGTTAAAGGAATGAAAATCATGGTAAGGGTGAAAACTTGGAGCATTTCTATTCATGTAACTTAATTTTTGAGTACTTTTTTTACATTAAAGTAATTGGAACATAATTAGTTTCCATTTATTGTTTAAAATCTATTCTACCACAAGCATCTTAAAACAGCAAGCATTCAGCAAGCTGCTCACTGCCTATGCTTTTCTCCTGCACTGCTGTCTTTTTTTAATTTAGACAGCAGAGTTTCACCTCTTCACAGTCCATTGCACTTTCTCATTCTTTTGCACTAGCATAGGGTGTTGCAAACTGAAATGCAGTATTTTTAGGATCATTTAAATGGAAAATATAACTAAACCCACACATTAAAATCTCCTGTGCATCTTCAGATTTGGATTGCCTGGCACTCTTTGTCTTTTACATTCCTTTATTCCTCAAATCCAGTCCATATCCCCAAATTATTTGACAGAATGCCCTGAAATATCTAGCAAGACTTATGTATAAGGTGGGTGTTTGTGGCATTTACTAGTTAACAGGAAATAATTTACTGCTATATTGTTTCTGGTGATATGTATTAGATTGCTGCTATGTGGTATCTGTTGTTGGTTCATATGCCATATAATCCATGTGCTTTACAACCTATAAAGGATTAATCATAAAGGCAAGCTGTAACTTCATCACAATCAAGGTAAAAAATCTGCTTTTATAGTTGCCTGGGTTTTATTACCTACAGATTTTATAGTAACTATTAGATCTAAGATATAAAACTTAATTTATGTATGTTCAAAAAGTTTAAATGCTGTCTGGAAAAACTTTGAAGTCAGGAGAACACACAGAGTAAATGCAAGGAGGAATATTATGAAATAGGCATCGGTGTATTGGCAACATTACTCAACATAGATGAGCTGGCAGTGTATTTCTCAGGACTGACTTTTTCACACTGTGGGTACTAGAAAATAAGTTTTGAGTTTGCGTTTCAGGTTCATTTGCTTAATTCATTATGCTGATCTTACCACTAGAGTAGACTATTTCACAGCAAAGAACTCTACCTTGTCCAAAAGTCTTTTGGATACATTTAACTACTGCTTTGCCAACAGCATCTAATAATTAGTAGATTTCTTGGGAAAGGAGCTGAAACCAGAGATGCTCTGAAAAAACAGTAGTAGAGGAAGGCCTCCTACACTTTCTATTATATACAAATACATTTAAATAGTTGTTTGTCTTACAACCTTTCTAGTGTGAGCAGTATCAATCCTCCTGTTTTTGCTTCAGAGAAAGATAAGAGGTGAGTCACTTGGAAATACTGTGCAGAGGGAGGCTATCAGCCAATAACTGAAAGAAGGGAACTAATAAACAATTGCTTTATCAACTTGGAGTTAGACAAATGCACAGTTATCTGGCTTTGTGTTTTCTTATGATATAGGAGAAGGGTTGAAAAAATGTTTGCTTTCTTTAAAGAGTATCCCTACCTCCAACCACAGTTTTTTCATATGTTAAAATTTCAGGTACCTTCAACCCAGGGAAATTATACAGTTATTGGGGTTACCAAAATTTTCATAGTATAAAAACCACAAGACTAGAAGTTGAGCAGTGATAAGGTTTATCCTCAGCTTATTTAAAACTATTTGCCATTTGTTTTTTTCTCATAACAACACTGACTTTTAGTGTTAAAGATTCAGTACAGATGCAATGATAAACATTCTACAATGCTTCTACAAAACTAGAGGAGACCAGAGCTACCAGTCCTGATATTCCTGATGTAAAAAGCAAGTTGAAAGCAGTCATTCTTAAAAATGTATACAACCTTTCAGGCCTTCATTATACAAAAAAGCAAAGCAGAAACATAGCTTTTAAAAATCACACCTACATCTCTTGTAAACTTGTACTAAATGTCCCTTCGCATTTTTTAGATGTTGGTCATGCCTGTTTTAATGTTACCATACCACAAATGTTTTTTTCTACACGAACCTTTCAAGAAAAACAAGGTAAGAGCAGAATATTCCAAACAGATACCACATCTTGGAAATATTCAGGTGGTCTTCATTAAAAAAAGAATAACCATATAGAAAAAGAGGAGGGTTTCCAGTAATATCTTTGAAGATGAATACAGAAGATCTCTTTAATAACCCCTCCAATACCCATCCTTTCTTTGCCAACCAAGTATTTCTGTATTCAATTGATTCTACCTCCCCATGACGAGCTGGATATTCCTATCCCTCTGTGGTTATCACTAAGAGATTTGATTCTGGGCAAGCTGACAGAAATACACCATGGCAGCAGCATCTTCAAATTATGAACGGTACAGGATTTCTGTGTAAACATCAATTTTTCCAGATTGCTACTGCCTGAAAGCTTTAGAAGCTATGCTCACAACTTGTGTCTACGCTAATAAATCTTGTGAATGTTTACCAGCAAAAACATAGCTAGCACCAGTGCTGATTGTAACAGCTCTGCTAGGGCAGGCCAGAACCAAGGCTTGACAACCTGAGTAATGCTGATCAGTTGGCAACTGTCCACCTTAATGCTAACACCTTCTTACATCCTTAGGCCATCACAGAGTATATGCTGGCACTGCTGCAAAACTCTTTCTGAGCATTGGAGATAACTATGCCACTGTTGGAAAACAGGCGCTAAGTAGCCTGCATTAAGACTGTCAAACTGGCAATCCAGCTCCATCTGGATCCTGAATGATTTTCCATCATCATATAACAGTATAAGGTTCATTTGCCATCTGGCTCCTGAATCAACTGCTGTCATACAAGCAATACCCAGCTGGTCCAGGGTCAGGATTAATTTGTTATTTGAGGTATCTCCATTTTTAGATGCCCAGCTTGAGTAATTTTCCTTGCTGACTGGTTATCAAAAGGGGTTGCAAGCACTTGTTGTTACTGGGATACTGGGAAACTTTAGCAAACCCTCTAATGGTACTCACTGGAGTTAGTGTTGCAGCAGCAATCAGAAAAGAGCTGGAGCAAGCATTGTTATAGTAGCTAGGCCTGGGATGTCTTAGTTCATGGGCTTGTTTGGAACTCAAACACTTCTGTCTTTTTCTTACTGGTTTTGGTTGGTGGCTTTAGGAGCAAGAAATACTAAACTGAAGAAAAGGACCATCTTTCAATGCATTACATTTGGGTCCCAACTGTTAAAGTATTGAAAACTAATCACTGCGTTTGAAAACTTTTGCCTATTTGGTTTAATCTTTTGGCCATCATCAATCCTTTCACAGTCTCAGTTGCTTATCCTTTTCTCTGGGCTCTCCCCTGAATATATCTGGTTCAAATGTGTAATGAAGGCAACTCATTCAATGAAAGAGCCTCCTTGCCCCAAGGAAACTGTGAGGTGGAGCAGTACTTTGCCGTAAGCACTCCATGAACAAGCACAAGCGCTAAAAGAGCCATTGGTTGTGGAGCTCTCCAGCTACTGGAACACTTCATTTCTCATTTTTCATTCGTACTTCTTTTAAAGCTATTTGTAATAAAGCCACAGCCTGAAGTAGAAGAACTCACCTTAGCTGTAAAGCTTCATTGCAAGGCAGCAAATTGCACTGTATCAGAGTATCAACCTTATCTAAGATTCATGGAATGAATTATACATATTGCATTGCCTTAAAAATGAATCCTGGTGAAGTATTACTGTAATTTAAAAATCTAAGTGGATTTGTACAGCGAGATTTAAAATTTAAACCTGTTTAAATATTGAGCTGATTGGGAAAAAATATTTTTGAGAAATGGTATTCAATAGGAAAAGAATCTCCATTCAGAGAAAAGACAGCCCCAAACTAATTTTGTCATAAGAACAAACCATAAAGAAACGTATTCACTGGGCAACTTCCATCTAGGAAAGCACATAAAATCACAGTCACCTGAATGTGTTAATGTCCCTTAGTGTGAATTTATGCTGAATTAGGAATTCAAGGGAATGCCCTGCAGGATGATAACTGAGAAGTTTTGGGCAATATGGATTGTGCTAACTTTATTATATTGATTTATATTTATCAAATAAAAGCAAACAATTACTGTTGGTAGCTGATGCATGACTTTTTGTATGTATTTTTAAAAGCACAAACCATAGTGATCACCAGATCACAGCTTCTTGGTTGCTGATGCCTGTTCTCAGGTGAAGTGGTGTTTTAGCCCACATCCTCCAGTAATCATTACCTCTTGTCACAGCAAAAGGGACACTTCTGTGAGAGCAAGGTGTCCGATTCTGTCCTTGATCTGCTAATTAGTTGGCCAGATCAAGGATCAAACTGGCAAGATGATCTTTCGTCTTATTAACACGGTGCTGCCAGAGTCTCATTTTACCTCTTCCTCTGTGAATGTTGCAGGGTATTAAAGGTACCATTTTCCTGCTTAATAATGATTGGCCATCTTGCTGTTCACATACCAGCATTGTTTGCCTCTGATGAGGGTTGTGGTAGAATGTTTTATCTAGCAGAATGGAGAGATTTGCCCAAACACTGTATCACAAATGCACTTATATTAGTGAGGTCATCTTGACACTGATCTGAAATCAGGCATTGGTTTTAATCTCAGCATTACTCGGTATGCTTTATACACCATGTGTCCTCTAAACAAATATGCAATAAAGCAGGCTGGTGAAGTTAACCAGACAGATGGCTGAAATCCTACATGTGAGATGGACTGGTAAATGGATAGGTAAGGACAAGGATGGGTGTTTCAAAAAGGCAGAGAAAAGGGTAGTTGATTACAAGGCTAGATAGAAAATGGAAGGTATTATAAAAAGAAATATGGGATAATATAAACAGACCCCCTAATCCAGTTGACTGTAAATCCCTTTTTCTTAATTGGTTTAGAAACTGTGGGCTGTAATGTGAGACAGAGGGCTCTCAGCTGCTTTTCTTCTTTGCTGTCTGGAATCACATTAAGTGGGAAACAATAGCAGAGCTGACAGCTCCTTGTCTGTAGGGGCACTTGGAGCTAATCTGCTATTGAGACTAATACAATTATATGGGATTATAGGATTGCCACTGATACACAGATTAAGGAACTCCCAGAGGGAGTTGCATCTTGGGGTATTACAAAGGGGGAAAATATACAAGGGTCCTGATTACCCAGAAGTCAAGGGGGAAAGCTACAAAGACATATTTAGATTTGTTGTTTCCCAGACTCTTACAAAATACCACTTGCACGCATACGCAAGGATCTCCACCCAGCAGTAGAAGAATAATGCAGGAGGCTAATGTACACTGTTTACTCCATACAAAATGCTCCAGTGTTGTCCTGAGCAATCTGAGGTCAGAGACAAAAATGCTCATTTCAAATTTTTCTCCTGCAAGGGTACCACTTCAATGCAGTAATGTGAAATGAAAGCACAACCTAGATAACAATTTCATATAGCAGCTAGCTGTCCTTGCTTTCTCCCTTCCTGTGCATGCACAACATATAGACACCAGCCCCTAAACAGAATGATGTCAAGTCTCTTGGGTGGGTTTTGAATACCCATAAATACCACAGTTGTGAGCCTGGTCCTTACCTTCTCTTACAGCTTTACTCCATACTCCCAGAAGAACGAGCACAGAGCTGGGTTATCACAGCCCACTATGAATGTATGTGCTGTAGGCATTGAGCTGACACTCCTGCTACCAGCTTCTGGGTACCTCAAGCCTTTAGCAAATTACAGTTAACAGCACCATAAGGTGTGTAAATGCAAATGTCTTAATTTTAAAGCTTATTAACCAACTCACCACAAGTCACATAAAAAGTCTGCATTAGTGTAGCTAATCAACTGTAGCTATCCCAAGTCTCAAGTTACTGGGCCATGTTTCACATATAACCCTTTAAATTCATATACTTCATACATATTCTTTTTCCCTGGCCAGTTGGCAACAAAGTGTAAGCATGCTGTTCCCATTACTCCTATTCCCGACTCCAGGACAAAGAGCTGCAATGCTGTTTAACAGCATTTGCTCATACGGCAATAGCAAGTAGAGATCTTCAACAAATCTTCCCACTTCCTGTTCTAAGTTTGGTCCAGGCATGTAATAAGAGATATTCCCAGCTCCTGAGTTCTAGAATAGAAGAAAAAAACCAGAAACATGGAAGTGAACTATTATTATCTCAAAGCAATGACTCATGGCAAAGCTAGGAATAAAATTTGATTGACAGCAAAACCCAGTACTCACTGGACCACACTGTTGTAATTCAGATCTGGCAGTTACTAGCTGCGGTGAAGGAGAGGACTGGTTTTCTTATTCCAAAAGTTGAAAAGATTTTTCCATTCTTCCAGGATGAAACTGTAAGAGAACTGATGCATTTTTTTTAATTTGGGCAAGTGCATTTTTCATAATACTAGACAATATCTCTCTAAAAACCACATTCTTTAAATCTTGACCTGGAGGACCTTTGGCTTTCAAAGAGCATGAGTGAGACTTACACATGGGCCTAAGCATCCTTGGGAGCTTACCCTTCATTTTCTTTTAGCCAAAGCATAAACCAAAGTAGCCTTCAGGTCTTGAACCTGCATCAGGCACTACCTAAGTGCCAAAACAGTTTTAAGATGAAATGAATGGGGTGGTTGTTTGGCCTCCAGCTTCATGCATCTCTTGCTTCTTGAGTAGAGCATGACATCTGGTCTTCCTTTGTGGTGCCTGAGGGTAGGTTTCAAGAAGTGGCATCCCATTGTCTGGCATCATCCTTGAATACACAAAAGCCTGTTCCTCCATCTGAACCAAACTGAGCATTGTGTTACATATGGACCTGGAGCCTGACGTGCTGCCTGAGGGACCGACCTGAATTACTTTACTAGAAAGAACATGCTGCTTGCCAGTTTTAGCTGTCATCTGAGAAACATCCAGCTACTGCAAACCAAGGAAAGAGTAGTCAGAAGATGATTCTGAGAAGCAGTTCATTGATGAAGGAGAAAATAAGACAAATTCCATTAAGTGAATTTAACTGTAATCATGGTCCCTGCATGAATAAATCAGGGGCTCTCTACTTCCTCCAGACCTTCTCCCATGTTGACAGGAGATTTGCAACAAGATGAAAAGTTGGCCTTTCTGTAGTAATTCTATTATTTATTAGTTGGGTACCTCACTATTGACTTGACTCAGAAGGAAAACAGCTTCCCCCTGCTGGACTGCTGTGGTTGGGCCCAATTACTGCTCCATTCTCTATTTTCTATTTCCTTCCCCCCACACCCCCAAGGGCTTTTCCCTCTGATCTGCCGTTTTCTCTCTTTGCAACCACTTCCAGCCACTAAAATTAGCCAGTTCCTGCTGAGGCTAATACAGCATTGTGAAGCTAGAGAATTAATGCCCTAACATACTCAATACAGAGGGAATTTCAGCTCAGATACAGGTCAGGCTGCCTGCACATTCAGAAAAACCTTTTGTGTCCAAAACCTTGCCTAATTTTTTCCTTGCTACATTATGTGACTCAGTACAAAATAATACCTCTCCCTATAGATCTGGGCTTGAAAACACAATATAGTCATAAAATTTCTTTTCGTTTCTTTAGCAACCAGGGAGCTATAATTTATTTTGTTTGTAGGAAAGCTCAGGTTTTGAAAGCACTGTCTCTAGCAGATAGGCCATCCAAGCTTATTCAGCGGACTAAGAGTCTGTACCCCAAAATTAGATGAAACATAGATTAGCTTCAATCAGTTTTTATTTTTGTTTGGAGTACTGAATTTTAAAAAGGGGACTGAGTGGGTGAAAACAGAGAGCATGAGTCTGCTAAACCCCTTGGACATCTAATCTAACTTAAAGTGAAGAGCTTTGTGGTGGAACTATCTGACAGGAAGCCCAGACTCCGTGCATGCAGGTTCCTGTGTGTGAGAGAGAGATACGGATCCAGCTTCCCATCTGGCTGGGCACTGAGGGTGGAGGGAGAGAGAGACGCAGGTGCAGCAGGGAATGTAAAAGACAGTTAATGTGCAGTATGGAACAAGAGTGTACATAAAGCACTTTAAAGTGGGACAAGTGACAAAATGTCTTGGTTTTATAGGTGAAAAGCATCTTGTTAGGGTCTGAAGTGGGTTAGAGAACAGAACTTACTGAGGAATTTTTGTGAGGGAAAGTGCAGAGTAGAAGGAGAGAACTAGGGGAGAGTGAGCAAAAAGCAGCCCTAGGAAACTGAAGTCAGAGAAAACAGACTGCCATGCAGAGAGCTGCTGATGCAGGCTCTCAAAAGAGGAGTTTCTAGAAATGAGGCTATCAGTTACAGATGTATGTGAAGTCTGGATGGGTGCCACAGACCTGTTTACTTATAACCCACAATATGTAGTGGTGCAGTGCTTAAACAGTTACAAGCAAAGATGGGACAGCTTTGCTCCTGAAGCTCTACGGAGCGTTAGACTTAGTGCCTCTCTCCCAGGGCTGCTAAAAGGCCCCATGCTGTAACCCTGTTGTCATCAACAAAATGGAGCCCAGAGCAAACCTTGTGCAAGGGTCCATGGCTTTGATTTCACCCCTTCCACAGGACATGAAATAGCAATGAGTGCTGCAGCCAGCAACGGCCTTGAAAACACGTGGGCAGATGAGATAAGTTTATCCTTAGTTAGCAACACTGTGCTTTCAAGTGGTGTGCAGGGAGCTTGAACACATCATCCTTTACAGCACATCCATGCATCACCTGTGTCGTGGTTTAACCCCAGCCAGCAACTAAGCACCATGCAGACACTTGCTCACTTCCCCCTACCCAGTGGGGTGAGGGAGAGAATTGGAAAAAAGCAAAACTCGTGGGTTGAGTTAAAGACAGTTTAATAGGACAGAAATGAAGATAATAATAACAATAATAACAATGAAAATAATAAAATGACAATAATAAAAGAACTAGAATATGCCAAACAAGCAATGCACAATGCAATTGCTCACCACTTGCCAACTGATGCCCAGTTAGTTCCTGAGCAGTGATCCGACCCCCCGACCATCTGCCCCCGGTTTATATACTGAGCATGACATCATATGGTATGGAATATTCCTTTGGCCAGTTTGGGTCAGCTATCTTGGCTGTGTCCCCTCCGAACTTCTTGTGCGCCTCCAGCCTTCTCGCTGGCTGGGCATGAGAAGCTGAAAAATCCTTGACTTAGTACAAACACTACTTAGCAACAACTAAAAACATCAGTGTGTTATCAACATTATTCTCATAGTAAATCCAAAACATAACACTATATTGGAAGAAGATTAACTCTATCCCAGCCGAAACCAGGACAACCTGCAATAGGTAAATCCACATATCCACATATTTGCCTGGGCAGATCTATGGGATCCACCACAAAGCTGGACACAGCAGCATGTGTAGGACTATGTGTGGGATTCAGAAAAATAAATGAGATTGAAGTAGTACAGGGCAGATTAGATTATTATATACCTAAACAAGAGATTGCAGATGCTATACAGTATACCATGGAGGGAAGCTGACTCAATGGCCTTTCTTTCTGAGGGCTCTATTGTACAACTTCTAATTGCAATGCAAGTGAAACAGAATTACTTGTAATAACATGGAAGGAATCTGCAGCTACATTTGTTCACAGATATAACCTGGGTTTCTCAGGTGTTAAGTGCAATAAACAGCTGCCAGCAAAAATATTTGTTGCAGTTTTGGTTTACATTTTTATGTGGGGATTGAAAAAGTTAAAAAGATGAATTATTGTTCAGTCATTACTGAAGAAATATATCTACAATTCAAGAGTGGGCAAAAATACCACTTTGCTGCCAGATTTATATACACAGCTTTAATCTTGGTTATATATGAGAGGAGCTGAATGTTTACGGTTATCTAACCAAGGGACTATAAACTTTGAGAACAGATGAAGACAGAAAAATAATGTAATTCAAATGAGTATGAAGGGTCAATCAGAATTAAGAAAAGAGAAAGGAGAGGAGAGAAACTGATTTAATTTAAGCAGCATTAGGGGGCTAGATATTCAAAATGTTATTTCCCTGGTGCTTGACTAAAAACTGCCTTGTAGACATGCAAGGCTGTTTCTCATAATCACAAAAGATGTTAACATGCACATGGAATGACAATGAAAATTCAGTAGGTCCAAGATTTCTACAAAGAAAATGATAATTTGGGGGTGTTTCCACCGTGGGGTGTTCAGCTTAGTACTCACAAAGGGCTCAGCAGTCTCTCTTTGACTGACTCTTCAAATGTCTCTGGTGAAAAGTTTAATGTTAGAAACCAGAGACCTCCAACATTATTAATCATGTGTTGATAACCTTGTCCTGTAACAAGAGAGGAGAACCCAGCATTTTCTATTTTTAACTCTCACAGAGTGCTTTGGGATCTTAAATGTTGAAGATATATTAAGGTATGATCCCAAAACATTTTACAAAACAATATATCTGTCAAGAAGCATCACCACAGATGAGTGCATTCTGAAATTCAGCAACTGCATAGAGGTGTTCAGCACCAGAACACAGTAGTTCAGAACAGGAAGTAAAGGCTATTGTAAGCAAATAAAACTGTGGGGATGAAGTTTACATGGCAGAAAGTAATATTCCAAATTGCAGCCTGATTAGATCATTTTCTTAGGACTCACCAAGAGCTCATTGGGTTTTTTAATGACCAAAAACATTTCAGGAGTGATTCAGTGCATTAATACAGGCATCCAGTGCCAGTCCACATGTCCTTGGCTATTCTATCTAGTTTCCAGCTACTGCTCCAGAAGACTATGGGGCTAGAGACCCACACCCTTCATAACAGCAGCTGAAGTCCAGGCAGGATGTTCAAGAGGATTGGGGACTGTACTAGATGCCTGTGTTCAGGCACCTGAATCCCAGCCCACATGTCTCACCTGAAATACACTAAAAGCATATTCATTGACCTAACACTGTGAAGAGACAAATAAGAACTACCACACAGTAGGCTGGTACTTTGATGAAAAGGAGCAGACTAGGGAGCAGTAGACCACAGTTTTGCCATAGCCATGAGCGATGGAATAGTTCTCTGTCACAGAACTCTTCAAGCAATCGAAAGCAGAGACATCCCAGTGTGATAAGCCCCTGTTTACCCTAGGACACATCACTTCCTTCTCATTGCTCAACAGAGGGAAAGAAAGAGGTGGAGAGGAAAATTTTCTACCACCTACCCACCCAAGAACTGGGTCAATGAACATGTCGGGGAATACATAATCAATGTTTGCCTGAAGACCGTTTTTTGTTTTAGTGAGATATAGGAATCAATGTGTTAAAACCAAAGCATGTTCATATTTTACACTTGCATGCTTCTAAGCAATATTAACAAGATTAATTCAGACCCTTTACATCATAGAATGAAAGAGTATTTAGAAACTTTGAAAGCTGCACACTGTGAACCTAACAGTCTGTAACTGCTTTGTTAAAATATAGAACTTTCCAAGGTAACATAATGGATTAATGGATAGCAAGGTCTGGAGGGATGGATCATTATGCTCATCAACTCTGACCTCCTGCATATGACACAGTCCAAGGCATTGCACACAATGATACCACCATCAAGCCCAATAATCTGTAGCTGAACCATGCCATCTCTTTTAGAAGGAAGGACATCCAATCTTGATTTAAAGACTCTAGGCGATTAATTTACCACATCCCTTTACCATCTGTTCCAGTGGTTAATTATCTTCAGTTAAATGTGTATCCTATTTGCAGTCTGATCTTTGTTGACTTTAGACTTTTATCTGCCTCTCTGTGTGGACATGATTGCTCGTAATACTTTGATATTTCCCGTGCATTAGGACTGAAATGTGATGCCTAGACTGGAAATTTCAGGTTTGGAGTTTTGGTTTGGTTTTCTTGTTGAAACCTTAACACAAAGACTTTCAAGGCATTGGCACAATGCGCTATAATATTCCATTTTGGAGCAATTTCAATGATTCAGTGTTAATGGCATATAGTATTCCAGATTTTGAGGAGTAAAAATATTATGTGCACTTCATCTGTTTGTTTAAAGTGGTTTCTCCTAATGAAGGCTTTACTGTGCTGAAGTGTGGAAGCAGGAGTTTGATCTAGTGGCAAGAATAAGGAGTGCTGAGAGTTTTAATTCTTCTGCCCTGATCCCAGTTCTGCCACTGCAATTTGATTTGTGAGCCAGGGGAAATCACCTCATTCAATCATAAATAGTTATGGAGGCTGTGTTACAAAGTGCACAGCAATTTTTTGAGCTGGACTGGTTGAACCACATTTAAAAACAGTGTCTGCCTGATACTTGTACTTTTGAAAGCTTAGTAACTTCAATTAAAGTGATTTCAAAGTCCAATCTCTACCTCAAACATTTGAGTTTTAACTGTGTCATACCATTATGAAAAGTACTTTATCTACCAATATATAAATACATTTTCATGAGCAACCAGACACCCCCCCCCTTTTGTACCTGCCATGTGCAGTTGTAGAATCTAATTTTGATGATAGCAGTGTTTTATTTTTTAACCTCAGTTATTGTTATTGCCATGTCCCCTTTATAACCTTATTCTATATCATGTTTACTTGAATAATCCCACTGTCTGTTAAACCCAGAACTCCATTCATTCTCTGGTACTGCACGTTGACTATTTTTCCTTCAAAGGCTTTCCTTTAGCTGAATAGTCTAAGTTCCTGGAGACGACCATTTCAAATTACTCTTTTCTCAGAAACACTATTACCTCTACAAAGAGCAGCTTTAAGGCCTTAGTATGAGTTTCTGACAATACAGAATTCAACCTTTTTCCTCTTTCTAGAAGCAATTAAATAAGGCTCTTTCAGGTTACTGATTTCTTAGCAGTTTTGATAATCTGAATGTAGAGAGTTCCTCAAATACCTGGTATTTTCACTACCTAAATGTCTCTCTTCCTTGTCCCACCAAAGTCTTCAAATTTATCAACAGCCCGCACCTTTCTTGGTAAAGAAACCCAGTATTCCTGGTTCTGCATCACACTTGGTTCCCTTGAGCCACATAAAAGTAGTCTTACATGTGGAGTAGAAAGCCTAGAGTTAACTAAAGCATTTTCCTTCTTTATTCCTTAACACATTTGTAGGGTGCCCTGCCATATCTACAAAGTTGTCCAGCCTCCTCTTAGCCAGGCCACTCTCACAACGGGCATATAAGCTCCCCTGCAGACATTCCCCCAGTTGCCCTGTCCTATGTGTCAAGAGAGACAGAGCTCTGTATAGGGATATCACATACATGACTGTAAATTTAGTGCTTACAACCTTGTTTGGGGTTTGTGTGGCAGGTTTTGGTAGCAGGGGAGGGGCTGCAGGGGTGGCTCCTGTGAGAAGCTGCTAGAGGTTTCCCCAGCTCCAAGTCAGACCCGCTGCTGGCAAAGGCCGAGCCCATCAGTGATGGTGGTAGCGCCTCTGGGAGAACAGATTTAAGGGCAACCTGCAGTGGGGGAGGAGACTGGAATGTGAGAGAAACACCTCTGCAGATACTGAGGTCAGTGAAGAAGGAGGGGGAGGAGGTGCGCTGGAGGAGGGGATGCCCCTGCAGCCCGTGGTGAGACGGCAGGCTGTACCCCCCAGCCCATGGAGGTGAGTGGGGGAGCAGATGCCCACCTGCAGCCCGGGGAGGAGCCCACGCCGGAGCAGGGGGATGCCCCCGAAGATGGCCATGACTCCATGGGAAAGCCCTTGTTGAAGCAGTCTGTGCGTGAAGATCGGCCCACAGAAAGGACCCATGCCGGAGAAGTTCATGAAGGACTGTCTCCCGTGGGAGGGACCCCACACTGGAGCAGGGGAAGAGTGTAGTCCTGTAGTCCTCTCCCTGAGAAGGAAGGAGTGGCAGAGACAATGTGTGATGAACTGACCCCAAGACCCTTTCCCAGTCCCCCTGCACCGCTGGGGGGAGGAGGTAGAGAAAACCAGGAGTGGAGTGCATTTCTTTATATTTTCTCCCCCTCATCCCACCAAGGCCGGGGTGGGGAGGAGTGAGTGAGCAACTTCGTGGTGCTTTGTTACCAGCTGGGCTTAAACCACAACAAACCTACTTTGCAGTAACTCCTTTCCTGGTGCTTGAGGTACAATATATGCTTTTGTGTGAAGCAGCAGCCCTCTGCATGCACTGCTGTACCTTTGCTGATGCAGTTCAAATTCACACTCTTGGTCACTGCCCAACAACTTCTAGCTACAGACAAGGTCATGGTGATAGAACCAGCCATGCTGTGATAATAAATGCTCTGTTCCTTTCTCCAAAGGGATCTCCAGGATGCACAAGGAAGGACCAGTGCCTGCTTCCACTGCCAGACCATGCTGCGCTATCCCTTCTGTTCATGAAACAATTAGCACTGAATTCTGGCAGGGTACCATAGCCAGCCAGAAAACCAGAATTTAGGGAGTTAATTCCTTCCTAATCCTTCTCTCTTTCAACAATCATGGAATGCTCCTAGATCTCCTTCACTCAGGAGCCCTAATTAAGAGAATCATTTCTTGAGCCTGCCTAATTAAAACCTAAGAGCCAAAGCCCAATCAGGTAGCTTTAGAGAGATGCTCCCAAGATGACAGAAAGAATTTTTTTAATGGAAAAGGAGCTTCAAGCAACCACAAAATTATTACAGTAGTGTAAATGCAAATGGAGACACTTCAAGGAAGTCCACCAAATTCCTCTTGATTTTAATTCATCTCTCCTTTGAATTGGTATAATCTCAAGTTTTATTTTCCTGACCTCAGCTTTTCTCAAACCAGCTGGCATATTCTGGATACTAGCCATATTAGCTGAATCAAGATAAATGACTGGAGACAGTGGCCACACAGAGCTACCCAGATTATGTCATGGGGAGGCGGTTTTGCTAAGTCATGAAATAAGTAAGAGATGCAACTGTTAAGAATTTTTCCTCCCTTCTACCTCTGTTTACTCTTGATGGATAATGTATTCCCAAGATACATTAGGCATTGTGATCCTCAGCAATATTTGTGCTTACATTGTTCAGACAATAACAAAAGGTGAAAAATGCTGTTTATCTCTCTACATAAAACACAACATGAAAAAGCACTTCCCTTGAAAGATCTGTTTACTCAACTGAGGTTGGCAACTACTAGCTCAGACACATTTGAGAGTGCTAGAAATCTATGGCTAGGGAAGCACACTGCAAATCTAACAAGGAGTGACACTGCAAAGCAGGATTATCTGCAGCAGGAGTTAATGAAAAATGAAGCACTTCTGTAGCAGAGTGGTCAGCAACAGCTCAGTCCTGAGCTGTATGGGCACACTGTCCACCCAAGTGACCCTTTTATTTTGCACCCTGCTGTCCTGCAGCAGCAGACCTGGCCCAGGACACAGAGCAATGGTCCTGTTATCAGAAAGGAACAGAAATAGCTTAAAAATACTGCTGTACTTGTGTCTTGCGTTGAATTGTGCGAGGCGCACAAAAGTCAGGCCAAGATATCTGGCCGTTATGCTGCACTGAGAACAAAATTTCCTTTGATCCATATTAAATTTGTGCCTTTTTATTTCATCAAGAGCTGACTTGCATTTAGGCCATGGGACAGAATGGAATTCATTATCTTCTTGTCTCTTATCTTCTCCATTACTTTTCAAATTAAGTCATCCTAGTCTTTTTTTTAACTTCATCTGGCATAGACTCTCCCATTCCTCCATGCTGTGTCTTTAATAATTTTGTTGGGCTCTTGTCTGGCTTGGTCTTTGCAATGGCCATCTAGAAATGAAGCAACCAGAACCAAATGCAGTAGTTTAGCTGGAGTTATAACGCCAATCGATGTAATCCTACTTTAGTATGTTCTATATTATTCTTCTTTCCTCTTTCATACAATCTGACATTTTTGCTGTTGTTTTTGTTTACCAGCTGTGCACATAGAGATGATGTCTTTGTTGACATCTTTTTTTTTCCCCAAAGAGGTTGCAGCCGAGTAAAATGTAATCCCTGCATGTACGTACATACATACTTGCATGCAGTTTAAGTAGTTCTTTCCAAAGTGCATTGTTTTGCATTTCTCAGTGCTAAATCCTCTGACCTCATATCAGCAAATTATCCTGAAACTTGGGACTTACAGGAGGTCTCTGGTCACTTTCTCCCACTTCTGCTTTCCTTCCCTTCTTCTCCCCCCCCCCCTTTTTTTTTGCAAAATTTGATATCGGGGAGTTCTCTGACATAGGATTCCCACTCCCTTCCTCAGTCTCAGCTCCCAGCTAGGCAGTATTAGCAAGAGGTCAAGAAAAGTGTGGCCCAATTGGAACTGTTCCAGAGTAGGGTGGTGAGAATAAGCAGAGCGCTAAAACACATGGGCTTAAGGGGAAAAGCAAAGGAATTGCAGGTGTTAGCTAAACAGAAAAATAAACTGAAGAGAGTCAAGATAACAGATAAAATAGTTAAAAAAGGGCAAAAAAAGAAGAGTAGATAGGTATGACAAGCAGTAATGGCTCAACTTGAAGCAAGGGGAAGTTAAACAAAGGAGTATCATTTTCTAACATCAGGAATGGTGGAGCAGTGGGATGGATTGAATGCATAGGTCTGGGAGTCTCTACCGTTCTTCAGTAACAGGCAAGGCAGGAAAGGTAAGTTAGGTGGAGCAGACCCCGTTCTGGTTATGAGTACTCAGGAACTCTTCCCCACCCTGTTTTCTGTGATTCTGTGCAAGACAGCTCCTTGGCATGTGCTCAGCAGCATTTCACCTTGTTCACAGCTGATGTATTATAGAGCCCAGCCTTTACCCAGTTACAGTTGCTGAAGATAAATCAGTGGCAACACAGAAGTGATAATGGAACAAATATAAAAAATCTTGGTGTGGCTCCTGGGTGTCCCACCAAATGAGTAGAAAAA
This sequence comes from Haliaeetus albicilla, assembly GCF_947461875.1. Taxonomy (NCBI): domain Eukaryota; kingdom Metazoa; phylum Chordata; class Aves; order Accipitriformes; family Accipitridae; genus Haliaeetus; species Haliaeetus albicilla. The sequence goes on from NC_091486.1 coordinate 29,300,221, forward strand.
GAGCTGTGTATCGCAGTGGCAGTGGTAGTTTAAGGCTCCAGTAGAACATTCATTGTCCCAGAGAGGGTTGTTTCTGACTCTTGTTCACCTGCTTGGTGACACTAATGGATCTCTTCCCTCTGTCCTCTGCATTGGAGGGTGAGGACTCTCTTGCTAGATGTCTCTGCAGCACTAACTATAACAAGGATTCCACCTCATGTTGGTCTGCTAAGTGTTACCATAACACAATTAACAGGCAGGAATAGAAGCTATTAACATTGAGAATTATTCCTGACTGCATATTTCTGTCAAAAGGAACAGCAGAATGTTACCTCTGGATCACAGTAGCATCTTTAAGTATAATAGCATCTAAGTATCTTCTCCACTGTGAAGTAACTCATGCTTTAGAATCAATTTATACATACATATTTATAACTAAAATATAATTAAATATAGAAATATATATGTCTAGAAATATACTCATATATATGAATATAAAATATAGGTCTTCTGGGAAGAAAAATAAACTCAATGAAGAGACTGGTAATGGCTGTCATTAGGATTAATGATTTAGGCTTGGATGCCAGAGACCTACACTGAAACCAAAGCCCTGGAAGCAGACAAATCTGGACAAAACCCTGCTTTTAACCATAATTCAAGGCTGGTTCTACCAGGAACTGATTAATATAAAGCAGATAGTTTTGTTGTAGACACTAGGAAAGCTCTTCCAAGCTTCTATCGAGACATATCAGCCACTACTATTAAACATGCAGTGCAGGATGTGATAAAACTTTGTTTCAGTGCTCATGAATGAAATTTAAAAAATGCTTTAGAAGCAAATTGTCTGTTGCCCAGCCCCAAGGCTTCTCTAATTCCTTATCCTCAGCCACCTACCCACTGTCTCCACCCCAACAGGCCCACGCCACATCCTCACCTGAAAAATGAAGATCCTACTGCTGTTGTGGGAACTGCTGAGCCTGTCTGAGTGCTCTATACATGTGCTACCGTGTATCAGCTATTCAGGAGTAACAGCCTGTGTGCAAGATCTTACCATTCAGTAATTGTAGTGCCACTTGAGATCACATACTCTGTTCTGAAAAAAGAGTAAATTACCTCAGCTCAACCAGAGGGGAACAAGACATAGCCTGAGAACAGTCATGGTGGAGCAGCTGACCTGAAGTAATCTGATGCAAGGAAAGCACTGAGTCCAAGGAACCTGTTGTTGTTAGGTTCTGCAGATACAAAGCAAACTAGGACAGAGCTAAAGGAAGCAAAAATGTTGTTAATTAAAAACATTCATGACTAAATACATGTTTGATCTCCAAAGCTTCCTGGGATCTATTAGTTTTCTGAGCTGTTAGAGGCATGTAAACCCTGACTACAGTCCCTCATGAAGAAATTCACCTATAGCTCCTCACAGAGAGGTGGGAAAACAGCTTTCATGGAACAAGAGAGAATGTGCTACTTACTATGCAGAGTTTCTCTTCTAATAATTCCTGTTTTACTGCAGAATCCTAACTCAAATCCTGCTGATTCTGAGATTCTCTGAGTACTAGCTGCAATATTCCCTGATAAGCACAGGACTGTATCTCAGGAGTTAGGGGATTGTGACATCTGCATGCTCTTTCTCACAAAATTATAAACTGGGGATAAAAATGGTAACGCAACACACTTAGTTTACTACCTCCTCCACCTCTTCTAAAAAACAGCCAAAAAAAAGGTATCATACAGGGGATAACCCATTTAATGACACAGAAGCAATTCCTTCAGTGCTGGATTCAATTAACAATAAACACACAGAGATGGTTCCTGTATGCAAAGTCTATCAAAAGGTATGGATGTTTCAGGGTTTTCTTGACATACAAACCAGACTCACTGAGTATTTTTCTTAGCCCATACACTCTTTTGCCATGCTGTTCATTAGGAGGACTGCCTGATAGTTATTCACAGTGGTGTGCTGATACTCTTTTCGGTGTATGATGATATATGTGGGAGTACAACTAATCATTTGAATTGTTTGCCTGTGGAATTGTAGGTCATTCAAGTTTTTCAGTGCTTAAATCTATACAGATAGCTCTGGAGATCCCCAAAAATTGGCTGCTATTTACACATGTACAGACAAAATCCCTTTAAAAGAATTGAGCCTCTGAGTTGGGAACTGCCTTGCCAGACATGAGACTCCCAAGAAGACAGATCGTCTCACATATTGATACAACATCACAATGCAAATATCATATTGCAGTGTCGGGACAACACGCAACAAGTGTTTTGTGGCTCTCTCAAAATCCATTTGATGTGATCTATCCCTCCTCTCATTCCTTCTGTCTACACACAGAAAATGTGGTTTGTTTCTTCTCTCTTGCTGGATGCTTGGAAAAATAAGAGATGAACACTTGAAAAACATGGTGCATACCAGCTACATTAGCTGCCCTCAAGAACCACAAATAGCCCTATTATTCTTCCAGAATATTTGTATTACAGTAGTGCCTAGAGGCTCCAGCTAACAGCAGGGCTGTAAAAAACCAGGCTATGTGCCAGCCATGGTATAAATGCATGTTAACACACAGCCATTCTCCAGTGAGCTTGGGATCCTCACTGCAACCTCTCTCTCATACATACCACAGAATTAAAGATTTTTTTTCCCCCTCAAGTGCTCCTGTGAGACAGGGAGGTTCTAGATACCTGCAGCTCTATAACTGTAGCCAAAACCCTGGATAGTTCTGATAGGAAATTAGTGCAACAGAACTCAAGGTGCGATCTTATGAGAGGGGAAGCTGGTATTTATTTACAAAATCTCTAAGTTGATTTTACCCACTCATACTCTTTCTCTAAATACATATTTTATATAGATGTGTATTATTTTGAAAAAACAGGCTGTTTTGATAATTAGCTCCAGGTCATATTGGAAGTGGACATATGTTTACAATGTATGCTAAAATTATTATGTATTTCAAGCTGAGGTATTAGTAAGAAATCAGGGAGTTTTCTGATGCAGAAAAGATTATGTGTACAAGTGGGGATGACTTATACTAGCAAACCCACCTCTCAACCCCAGTATTTTGAAGAATCTCTGCAGGTGATAGAGCAAGAATCAGGAATGCAAAGTGCAGCTTTGCTGAAGTGTTACAATAAAGACTACTCACTTCAGTTCATACACCATCCTTTTACGAGGAAAAACATGTCAACTGAACAGCAGCTTACATTACATTCCTCACAAGGTACCCTGCCGGTAGTAACAACCTCCCTACATACTACAGGGGCTAAAGGTCTCAGGATTAGAGTGAACAAGGTCAATGTTAATTAATGTTTTAACTAATCACAGGGTAAGTGCTTCCAGCCCCAGGCAGCCTACAATACTGGCTTAATCTGCCATATATATGGTCTGGAGCTGTTGTCATTGTAGTAATTTTTTTAAAGTGTATGTGTATATATGGTGCATGTAATAGTGAACCCAGTATTAAACGTCCAAGAAGTCAGGCATGTTTTTCAGGACCAATCTTCAGTGCTGGGTACCTCCATTTAATTAGTTTATACAGACAAGCACCTAAGCACCCCAGCTTCCCAACTTTGACGGCAGTTTGGGGCCTGCTAAGTGCCTGGACAAGCGCAGCACTACAACAGGCTGGCACTCAAAAGTGGTGACCACTGTTTTGCTATTGGGTACACAGAAAATTGCATCCACAGCTCATGGCCTTTCTCTTCTTGGACAGTGTGTGGGCCAGAGGTATAGCAACAGAATTAGTCTAAGTTCTGGGACAAGACCAACAGAGCAAAACCAAAACCAAAATCCCAAAACAAACAGTAAAAAGAGGACACAAAGAACAACAAGAAGAGTGAAACCCTTTCACCTCCGAGCCATAAACATCTCTTTTGATCTCTGTATCTCCTATTTCTGATCTGACAAGTATTACAAATGCCAAGCCCACACCCCGCTTCCCTCCAGTGATTAATGTGCTACGGTCTTTCTGAAAGCTTAAAGAGCTCTCCCTCCGGGCCACAACATTTGATAAAGAAATGAAGCCTGGCGATTAATAATTCCCTGGGCTGAGTTTTTGTTTAATAACTATTCTGTCAGTGATAGATCTAAAGGGTGAGGGTGTGGATATGCGTGCATGCAGAGGGAGTAATTTGATTGTGGCCAGGAGATTTGGCAGGCTGGCATTACAAAGCAGCTCTTTAGCAATGGCTGGAAAACCAGCATGACAAATCACTCCGTTTTCTGCTTCCCCAGACTACCCCCTCTCAACAGAGCTATCTCATTAGGCTCTAGCCAGCCAATCCAAGCCTATGATTTGGGAAATATTTCCTTCTTGACATTCAAGAGAACAATTCCTTACCCAGGGAAAATTACATTTAAAAATAAATGGAAAAGCATCAATCAGCTAGGAAAATATATTCAGCTTTTTGGATCTCTGGAGAGAAAGTGATTTTTTTTTATTTTATTACATTTAAATAGGACTGAAGGCCATGGTTTGATTTTTAAAAAAACTAAGATAACTAAAAAGATAGCAGTGTAACATTTGCATATAAACTCTTACCTTTTCTTTATATAGAGACAGTATTTTTCATTAAAGCTAAATCTTGAATATTTACGGACCTGTAAAGATGTGCTAGCAGATACCTGTTAGTAGAGACAGATATGCTACACAGTATGAGAAATTGCAAGGCCTGTTCTGGGATGATTTGTATGTGTTTTTTTAAACCAGCAAGCCAACTGTGTTTCTAGGTGTGCTTTTTAAGAATTCTCAAGCCTCCTTTCAGGATTTAAAAAAAAAGATCAAATTAAAATAGCTTTCCTTTAAAAGCAGTTCTCTCTACTGAACAGCATCTTGTTCACCCTTGCTTCCTTAGTTGAGAAAAATATGAGAGTCAGCCAAGCCACTAAAGAGTAATTTTTTCATGTGTAGTAGCTGCAAACTTGGCCCATGCAGGCCAGTCTTCTCAACCTAAGCGCTGAGCCAAAAGAAAACAACCACATTAGCAACAGCTTTCCTGGAGCATCCAGAAATCCTAGCTGAGGGATGGATCCTGCGACTTCCTGCACATATAACACCCTGTCTCAAGGAGCTGATATCTTACAGCTCTGGACATCTGTCCTCTCCTAACCATAGCTAGTACTACTCAGGGCCCTCCACAGCCATGCATCACCTCTCCCACTGAAGATTACCTCCCTGTCAGACAGGCTAAAATGGCTCCAGCACATTTCACCTAGAATGACCTGGGTTGGCTTAGGCAGCTTAAATAAGTGAGTCTCTGCTAGGCCAGCTGACCTGTGACAGATGGAATCAGAAGACTCACTGGAAAGAGTCTCAGCAGCTGAGGGTGCTTACCCAGTGTCATAAAGCAGCAGAATCAGGAATATAACCCAGGTATTCCGGCTTCTAGTCCAGCTTTCCTGTTGATGAAGCTCACTGCCTTTACAACGCTGACAAAAAATACATTCAGCAAAACCTTCTAATGAGATTCCCCCACAAATGTATCTAAGAAGATATTTTCATATTATGAGAGAGATTATGAATTTTATCCAGGGGGTAAATAACCTAGCGAATTAAATGTGTCATTGCTAGGCCATGAAAGAAGAATTCATTACATCACTTTTTCCTAATGGGACATTATAACTGATCGTGTTTTATTTCTGCAGTCCTGCAAGCTCTACCATGTCCTATAATTCACTGCAGAGTGTTGGAATTCAGGCTTTGCCCATATCATTACATGAAGATGAAGTGCTAGTGCTGCTCTGAATTACATTTCTATTCATTTTACTCATTTTTTTAAGTATTTGCTTCCCATACATAAATTGTTAGTATTATATAAAGATTCACTAAGGCACCTTGCTGACAATTTTTCCTCTCTTTTACTCTGAATTAATAACAAAATGCAAATCAGTAGCAGTGGGGTTTTTTTTCCTTCCACTTAATACAATGCTTGAATAACAAAGCATTTAAAGATTTACAATACATATTAATAGCATTTAAGCACCCTTCAGAGTAAATACACCTTTGTTTTTCATCTTTTGCTTCTATACTCACCTTTTCCTATATTATACCTGCTCTCTGCACCTCACACACTTTAAAACAAGGCCACCTCATCACATTCTTTCTTCTCTGCCCCTTTCTTTTAAGTTGGCAGCAAAAACTATCTCACTACTTAAAGAAAAATGACCACTCATGCCCTCCACCACCCCCACAATGCAGAGTGAAAGCTCAATATATCTGGTCACCTAGATAAATCCAGGCAGCATTGTCAAGGCTGAATGTCAGGCCACAGTCACAAAGGCTGCTGCTCTATTAAATTCTTCAGCCGATAAAACACTGGTGTGGCAGCTTTAGTCCGTGCCATTACAAACAACAACTGACTATTGCTTATTAAGTCAGACAAACAGCAGTTTCTAAGACTGTGCCAGATTTTTACCTCGTTTACCCAATTAAAGCTATCAGTTGTACATACAATTTCTGTTTTGTCAGTGACACTGCTCAATTACTACTTTTTATTCAATGGTGAAGTGACAGACGTCTTTTTTAAAAAAAAAAACTAAACAAAAAAAACACTTAAAAAAATCAAAACAATTCCCTAAATTACTTATCCTAGATTCTATGTAAATATAACATCAAAATAACATCTTTTCCCCCAGCAGCACTTTTAGCCTTGTAGCAGGAGGATCGTTTTGTGGACATGGTGAGTCATGTGAATGAAAACTGTCATCTGCACCACGATCTTCCATCTTCTCCCTGCAACAGCCCAGCCCCACAGCACTGTTAACCATTCTTGCTTTCCCAAGAAAATAATCCTTCCTCCCCTTCTTCTCTGGGGTTCAAGCAGTTTTGTGGTATCTTTAGGAATTATCACCTCTCTCTGCTCTATTAGCAGAGATGACACACTGATCCCAGTTTGGAAACTATTGCCAACTTCAGCATCATTTTGTGGATGTATTTGGTTTGGATCCATCACCATGATGAGAGATTGTGCAGCTCTGATCATTCCTAAGCTGTCCTGGAAAAACGAGACCAGAAATAATAGCCTTCCCTTCTTGCTTAAGGATCACTAAAACCAGAAGCTAGACTAGCCCATCACCTGCTGAGTGCACAGCACCCAAGAGACATTGCCTACCTCCTGAGCCCACAGTACTCAAGAAGGAATCTGAAGAAGTTGTCACACGCTTCTCCAAAGGCAGCCCATTTTAAAACACTGTTTATTTCTAAGAGGACCTGAGTATCTGTTTCAGTAACTTAGGAAGGAATATTCCAACAGAGCCCAGGAAGAACCAGTCCAGGACATGCCAGGTACCAGCTGCAGTGCTGGAGCACATTAGCCGCTCTGAGTGCCAGAAACCAGCACTGGGTGGCAGGCTAGGACAGCACTTAGTAGTGACTCCCAGCCCTGGTGCATCACTTCTCAGCTTCTCCCGAAGTTGTCTCCTTATCACCTACAAAAGGCTACAAAAGCTTTAGTTGGGTGGTAGAGCAGGAGAAGCCCATGTAGCCAGCATTGGGGACTGCCTTGCTCTACTAGGTGTACCTAAGAAACCAGGCAGAGCTCTCACGGTCCCTGCAACCACCAAAGGAGGCTGCAGATATTGGCTCACTTTTCTCTGTTTAAACCTGAAGTAAAAACAACAACGCCTTTGAGAGGGAAAAGTGTGACTGGAATTTGTCCAGACAAATAATCCTGTGGGTGTAATTTTAGAATGGAGCTGTCTGGTAGAAATACACATTAACAAGCATATCTTGCTCTGCATCCCTGTGTGATGTAAAAACAACTTGGGAGTCAGCAGTCACCTTCTCCATGAAAGCAACCACTAATACTTTCCCCCATCACCACTTGTAAGGGCAGGACTAAGTTGCAAGGTGACCCCTGGACACAGATCAGCCCTCCTCCATCCCTACGAAAAGAAATTAATCTGTTGGGCATATATGGGAATGCTTTTGAGACAAAGTCAGCTGATGGGGACAGAGACATTTCTGTTCCCCACAAGCAAGCTACTGATGCTTCTGTGCATCATTGCAATCTCCTTTCTGTGTGTTTGGGTGCTGTGTTACAGTCCAGTCACTTTGTCTCCTCCTAGGCCTACTGTGATTCATACCAAGTGTCTGCAGACCATTCAAACACCCAGGTCCTGTCTGAATGCATAAAATGCTAATCTCATTAGATTTCTCATTTTCAGTGTAATATTGTCACAGTGCTATGCACCACTGCCACAGATTAACAGGCTTGCCAGAACGGAGCCCCACTAATGAGTTAATCCAAATAACACTCAAATCCCAAATCAGATTTAAAGCCATCTAGACAGAGGACCCGCCAAGGATGGGTGAGGGGTAGGAAGGGAGAAGGTTAGCCTTGTTTTGACAGAAGTAGTTGTCGATTAAGTGAGAGTAGGGTATAAGGGAGAAACAAGCATGCATTTTTTTCCTTGGTAGTACAGGCTCAGTCAAATTCCAAGTTACCATGCATAACTAATGGCCCAAACGGGCCTGAGAAATAATCTGCAGTAACACATATATCTGTATGGACTGTTAGCTTCTGACTTGAGAGAGAGACACTTAGCTATAAAAATCGGGAGCTAGTAAAGCTTCTATAGCCATCATTTAATCTATGGTACTTGGAAGGTCTAAGCAGCTTATAGATCTGAGCTTGATTCATTCCAGCCAGGAACCTGGAAGTGAGGGGAAGCGCTGGTTTTCATGTATTAGTTTCTTATTCTGCCAGTGACCCCACATGCTGAAGAGATGCACAGAAGCTCAAAGGAAAGGCACTGAGGGAAACACACATCTCTTATTGTTTGCATTCCAAATAGGTTCTTAAAACATAGCTGCAGTCTGAAGGGTAGAGCTGGCAGGGATCTCCCGCCCTCTCCCCCCTTATCCTTTTAGATTAAATTGCTCTTTTGGTGGGAAAATACTGAATTAGTGAAGCTGAAAAATTTTGTGGGTACATACTGGCTTTATTAGTCCACCAGTAAGACATAGTTCCACCTTAGATTTGGGAAAATCTGGCCAGAGCCCAAAGAAGCACCTCAGAAGGGCCTGGCCAGCAGAATGCTGTCCCAGAACAGGGGCAACCAAGGACACTACAAGGTCACCCACACCTCCAACAAGGGTCCAAATACTAGCTCTTCAGGCTAATACTTTAATTTCTCTTTAATATTTTCCATAAAATACACCTTCAAAGGCCTCAGCTTTGCTTCATAGAGAGCAAAACATTTTGCAATGTTGGTGTATTTCCCTGGACAGAAATATTGTTTCCTGTCCAACAATTTACCAAAGAGTGCCTAGAAAACAGCGTGGCTTGACATTGCACTTATTTCCTCCTTGTGGATTCAATCCTGTATGTTTTACTCAGGAAAGTAGTCCACTGTCCACAATAGGATTTTTTGGTCAGTGGTAGGGTATAAGTCTTGCATCCTTTCATAAAAATCCAAGAGTTTAGCACTAGGACCACTGTTATAGAGAAGCAAAGCGAAGTGCATTTTATGCTGGCTTGTGCATCATCAACAAATTTGTCTGCAAAGTTTTAATTCCTTAATCCTTCATTTGGGTATTGATGAATGGAGCTAGAAAGAAGAAGGTTTGACTCTCAGATGTGGAATTCAGATAAGCAAAGCTGCTGAGAGAATCCCATTTTGACTGGTAAACATAGCCAATTTGTTAGGGAAACCTCTCTCTCTCTAGGAACTTTTATGGAACAAATGCTGTGTTAAGAAAACCTTTCTTCCCAGAAGCTATGCTTCCCAGCACATACCTTACTGCTGTACCTTTTAACTATTGTGTCAACTGTCAGAGCATGCAAGCCCACTGCTCTGAGCCAGAATCCAGAGCAGTCAATGTGAATCTGTCCGTTGATTTCACATTATCTTGATCCAGGCCTTAAACTGCATTGCACGCAGACAAAATAGCTTGCCTATGTCTCTTTCCACCTCTCACTAAGCAAACATATAAGTAGCAAGCAATGCATTCAAAGAAAGAGAGTCCCTTTTGGTTTATCATGTTGTAACTCTGTTAAATTGTCCTGCTGATAAAGCATGCCACAATATGCTACCAATTTTTAAGCATGAGATAAATTTTCAAAGTCACTCATATTTTTGACCACTAACAAATAGATCCCAGTGTAAAGGGTGTGAAATAGCCAGCAGTCCCAAACTTTCCAAATGCAGCTAAGCTGCCAAGAACATGCATTTGTGTGCACAGATCCCACCCCTTCCAGAGACAACTGCCCACAACAATCTTCCTGCTCCAAGCTAACAAGGTACTAATAACAATAGTAATCACAGTTTGCCTGCTCAGCTCACCCCAGGAGCATGGCAGCAAATTGATGATCATTTCTCATTGTGAATTATGACACAGGCACATCACCTCACCCCTGGAATAAAGCAGCACCTGCCAATCCTGTTAAAACAGCAAGGGGAAAAATGAAAGCCCTGCTGTAGCCAATCTGATTCCCTGCTGACTCTAATTACCCAGACGGGAATTTTACAATTGCTTCCTCCACCAACTCCTGCTCTGCAGTCTGCAGACTTTGGCTAGTTCTTTCTTTTGTATGCCTACTGCCACTGAGTAGATTGGGTTCCTAATGAGTCTTGACACTAATGGTACAAGGAGACAGCGCAATTACATATCCCACTCCCATTCAGAGCAAACCTGGCAGGAAATGACCTGAGACCTCACACCCTTCTACCCCAAAGAATCCAGTTATAATGCCTCAGGAGCAGGGCCAGCTGGTGCACGCTCCCCCCTCCAGCAGCCCTCACTTCACTTCCCCTTTCCATTGTGCAGGTGGCTGGAAACAGTTCTTTATGGCCTAATCCATGACTAGTGGGTTGAGGCTAATACAGAAGCCAGAGAAGCTTAAGCACATGTGGAAGTGAAGCCCATCAAGAAAGAAAAAAAAAGAAAAAAACCCACATTATTTCACACATGTGCTGGAGCATTCTAACACACAGTTGTTGTCTATTAGGTGTTTAACAATGTGTGTAACTTAGACTGCTTCAAAGTTGGGAGGGGAGAGACAAGTGCTTCTGTGATTTCCATGTTGATTGTAGTCCAGGTGTAAAAGAGACTAGAGCTACCTATTGAACTGTGAGCTAATTACAAGAAGAAACAGATGTTGTCTGCTAATGAGGATGCAGATCCATGAGAATCAACTCAGCTGGTGAAGAATAAACATGTCTTCCACTCCTTGAGTGAGCAGAAGTCTACAAAAGATGTCATGTCTATGACCCATGTTGCCACATCATCTGAACAACTCAAAATGATAGTACGTTTGCCTCTGTCAAAAGCCCTGCAAAAGAAGAAAGTGCTAGCCCCAATATATAGGTGGGAAGATGGGGCAGAGGACCATGGATACATACAGAGTCTTATCAAAGCATAAAATAGGCCAAAAATCATCTTATTCGCACTCCAGTCCTTTAAATACAAATCTATTGTTTGCCTCACGCTAGTAGCTCCAAACCTGGCATTTCATGTATCATTTAATCTCTTTCATTACTTTACTACCCTATGATAGAAAAATCTCCTACTTCTATTAACCTCACTGCTCCTTCTGTTCCCCTGCAGGGGCCTGTAAGTCTTCTGCCTCACAGCTGTTTATCATGATGTATGGGTTGTTTCTCTTATAAGGCCCTCAAAGAGTTCACCTCACCTTCGAGGTTCTTCCTCTCCCCCCCCCAGGTAACAAGGAAGTGCTGCAGTTCTCAGCTGCTCACCAACTTCTGCTTGTTACTCTCCCCGCACATGCCCTGATAGTTTCTCTGCACACCATGTACTTTCTCTCCTGGACAGCATTATCTGTGGTACTCTAAGGCTGCCATCAGCATGGGTGAGCTCTCTAATTGCAATGCTTATGGATTATTACAGTTTAACACCAGGGGAAAAGACTGGAGAATTTATCTCCAGTGTAACTCCACTGGCAGAAGTTACAGCATGGATCATTTCAAGGATCATTTCAACCTTTTCAATCCTCTTCTCCTCCTATATTTGGTCTAAAATGTATGTAATTTTACGAAAACAACAGCTAATTTTAATCCCACTAACTGCTCTTTTCCTTATTGACAGAGGTACTCTGAACCACATCCTGCAAAGTTTTGAGGGACAAGAAATAATGCAGAGAAAGCATCACAATTATGCAGGTGTTGCTATTCTATAACACACTGCACAAAGCATTCCATACTTGCAGAACACAAAAAAGAAGCAGTAATTTCAAGTGGCTCAGGGAATTCCTAATGGAGTTCTTTCTTTTTATTTTCCTCTCCGGTTTTAAAGTATTATTTACTGTAGTATTCAATTAACAACAAGGGTTTACTATAGCAACCACAGCAGTGAGGCGTACTATTCGTACACAGTCTCTGAAATACAAGCTTTTAAGCATCTTCTTAGCAACACTTGTTGATAAACCTATGGCATAGAAGAGTGCTATGTGGTTCATAAGGAGTGACTTGCACATGAAATTAAGTCTGAAGAAATTGTATTGCTTAAGGTCTTCCCTTTCCTCCATCACTTTAACCTCCTAGAATTAGCACACTTGTTACCAGAGAACAACACTAATAATAAAGTACAAAGACATCATCTTTAGACAAGGACTACAAAGGAGGATCTGTCATATGGCAGCTTTTCTCTCTGCCACTATGTGGCAGCAAAAGTTGCTGGTGATTCACTGCATCACTGTCTTCATAGGCATTCCAACTGTGACCTTGCCATCACTCATTCTGGGGACCCTCTCTCATTCAGCATCTGCCAGCTGTCAGCATGGGACTCCAGGGAAAATTATAGAAGATTTCTGGAAAATTACAAGGGGCAGCAGAAGGGAGGATTTGATTTGTTTCTATTTTCTCTGTATAAGGGAGTTCAGGTGCCTGCAGTTTGCCAGCTTCCTGACTTTCTTTTGCCTGGGTGTCTCTCTCCATTCTTCTGTAGTCTTCCACTTCACTGCTTTAGTTTTTCTCATGTCTCTCCATTTCACACACTTCCTCTTCCCATGATGTCATGTGTCTGCTCAAGTCCATTCCACAAGACTGGGAGAGCAACAAAGAATCCTCTCCCCTTCTGATGTGGAGACTGGGTATTATTTAAATATATCAATGAGTAAGTATCGATCATTACCTTCCTTGACAAATTTTCCTTCCTCAAGCTGCACTCCCTTTACAAAGGCACCTTCCAGACCCAGCAAAGCTGCAAATGGATGTGCACTGGGAAAACCCACAATTAACAACTGTGGTTAACCACAAGCAGATAAGACCATTTTAAACACGTCTGTCTTTGTCTAGACTAGATGCTAAGTGGTGTTTGAAGTATACTCACTTTAGATGCTATGAGTAATTCTGTTTTCACATTCCCACCTGCTTCCCCTACTGGTTGAGAACATCATAACAAATATATTCATGGTTCCTGTGGATTTAATATTCAGGATTCTCACTCCTTCATCGACTGAGGTACCATTGAATTCAAGCTGGCAGCATTCCACACTGCAGGACAGAAGTGCTGATCACTGCATCCTGATTTCTTATCTCATTATGGCCTACATTTTTAAATTATGTACTTGGTTGCACTTTCTACTTCCTTCCTAAAATCCAGCTGCTAGCATGGTCAGGTAACCACTTCACTCCACTACAGGGTAGCTATATTGGGGCAGTAGCTGAAGCAGTATTTTGTGTGTATTGTTTGTAAAATACGTTGGAGTTAAAGCTATATGCACATACAGTATTACTGTTTTTTCCAGAAAGCTATCTGCAAACATGTTCAAAACTACATTCTACCATGAATTTAGGGAAGAGTGTTAGATTGACATAAAGGGCAAACACTCCTTTAGATAGGAGCTCCTGGTTTGTATTGTTATCTAGGCTGTGCCAGTAGAAAGCACCTGAGCACTTTTAAGTAAGGACCTGGTTGGCTGGAATTGGGTGCTGCTAATTACAGGTGTTATTTCAAGAAAAATTAAGAGAAACACAGATGCACACCCTAGGCTCTGCAGAAAGAAACAACTCTGAGCACCCACACAATTACAGCTGGAGAAATAGAACCACTATGGAGTATCAGACTGCTCATTAACTTCCACTGCCAAGGTTAACACCTATATTTTAGCCCTCTCACGTACACACTGTGAAACTCCCTTTGATTGTCCGCTTCTCTCCTCCTGCTGTAGGACCCAAATCAAGCCCTGATTACACTGCTTTCAATCTTCTTTAAAAAGCCATGGACAATTTTAAGTGAAATGATGTTGCACGAATTGTTTCAATTAAAAGAACCCTATTTTCTCCTTGACTAGAATCATACCCCAGGTAGCAAGAATGCTGACAAGAAAATCAACAGGTGGCCTGTTTGCCAATTACCTGAGCATCACATCTGCTTTGTTCAGCACATTTTCAGTAGGAGTTGGTTACACTCACTCAGGCTTTTATAGTCCAATTTATTAATGACTCTCTTAATCCAAAAGCTAGAAATGTCACTGAATCACTTCAAAAAGATGTTAAGACAAGTTATACTCTTTGGCAGGCTAATGCCAAACAAGAAGTGTAGCCAGGGTCTCATTCATTAAAAATCATGCTATTCAGCTCCAGCACATCCATTGGTTTGCTATTCTGGAAGGCATAATTTTATGCTGATACTTTCCCAAGTCCCACATTGCTACATATTTTGAATATTTTGTCCCAATATGGTTTGATTATTGCTAAGTGGGAAACCGCTGCCAACAAGTTTCATGCAGGCTGGATTTAATCTCAGAAAAGGGTGGAGGATGAATATTACTAAAGGCCTTCTACCACACCATCCTTCAGCTCAAACTATTTGGCAAGCCACAGGCAGGCTTGGTACCCATGCTAAGCTCCTTGTTGCTCGTATCTCTAAGAAAGCTCTCTTCAGCATAAATTCAAAGTTCTGCTTCCTTAGCTGGGAGCCAGCAGGAGCTGTCCATTCCTTGTGGACTGTGAAAGAAAATCCCCCAGGCTTAGAGCCCCAAAGAGACTTAATGCACTGATTGAGCACCCGAAGTCCCTCTGTCTTACTGTCACCAGGCTCTTGATACTCCATTTTTTGGCACCACCACTAGCACCTCAGAGCACTCCTGTGCATTACTGCAGGACCACCTCCAACAAAAATATAACTGTAAGTTGCGTTCCTTTTATATGGGAGAAAAATAAAATGTTTCCTCAGTGTTCAAAGCACTGACACAGATTGTGGAGGCTCTGGATTCAGCTCCTTTCCTAATTTGAGAGGTGTCAGGCTCTTAGCTCTCTCGTGGACCAGACTTAACCATCAGGCTAATTCCAGGAAAAGACTTTTGCTGAAACTATAGGATTGCTGTGAGAGATGAGGAATGTGATCAAAGGGATGGGTAAGTCCCTTGAGAGATGGCAGATATGGGTTCTAGTTCTTTCACCAAAGACTCTACATTAAGACTTCCTATTAAGAAGTTGTTGGAAAAAGTACAGCTGAAAGACTCAACAAGAGCTGAATCCAGGTCTTCCACTTACTTGCCAGGTAAACCCCCTGCTCCTGAGTGGTTTCTCTGGCAGCTCCCAGAGAGGAAACTGAAACCTCTTGGTAACACACACCTTCACTGTTAGAACTCGCTCTGTATTTGAGATATGGGTTCATATCTCCTTGGGAAGCCCAGTTGTTGGTGGTCAATACGATCAGGTGAGAAGTGGTTTGGAAGTAGGGTATTCTGAAAAATAAAAGCTTATGCCCCAACTTTCAGGAAAGAGCAGTTGTTTGTGAAGCCTAAGTGGGCAGATGTCTTATTTGACAGTGCTGAATGTGGTATCCCAGTTCTAGAAAGGGGCACAACTTTAAACATACATCTATCTTCAGCTTGCTGGCTTTTGTGAATCGTTCTCTGAGACACCCATTTCTCCCTGGATACTGCAGAGAGAATCTAGGTACCTCAGTCAGGTTTGTGATATTACAAGCTGTAAATGCTTATGTCTTTGTGTCCTAGGAGTTGATATGATTTTATGCTATTACATTCTTCAGGAACAATTCTTTCACCCATGCTCTGATGGCTTCTACCCCACATGCTCAGGTTTGGAAGGCAGCTCCTCAGGAAGAGATGCTGCCAGCCAAACTACCAGTGCTCAACATAAGGGTGCTTTCATCAGGGAAAAAAAGAAAAATCCAGATTCATAATAATAGTCTAAAGCTGACTAAGCTGAGAGAATATGATGCATGCTTTGTCACAAATCCTCTAGATTACCAGCAAAGATGAGTGAAGTTACCTCTCCTCCGCCTTGCTGATGACTAAGCCAGAATAGCTCTGCAGGGCTGCAAGCAGAGGAGACACTTTTGCTGTGATGAGATCAGCTCTAAGACCACCATCAGGAAGAGGAATTGGAGCAACCACTTGACACAAATTTAGTGGGACAGTCAGTGGTTTTCAAAGGCTAGCAAATAGTGATTTTTCAGCTCAGCAGTTGAACCAGAAAAAAAGCATAAATATTTTATTTGGATTGAACCAAAGCCTTTGTTTTTAAACCCATCATCCTTCCTTTGTGTTGAACAAGTGCCCCATCTGAGCCAAAATGGGATATCTTGTTTTCAAGGACTTGTAAGAAAAGCAAAAGAAATGAAGGGTTATATTCACGAAGGTGGTAGAAGAGGCTGTCTCCAGTGTAACAGTCCCTCAGCAACGGTTGGTGAATTTACCTCTCATTCAGGAAGTCATCACTCAGAAACTAATTAATAATGGGGGCAACAATTAAAACCCAGCTCCCAGCTGAGTGTTTTGTACGTTAGGTTAGGAAGTTGTGGTCTCTCTGAACCCACAAACATACATGATCCCTTGAGGAGGATCTGGAGGCATCCCGCCTCTAAACACCCTGTTAGCCAAGGCACATTTCTGTGTGAGGGGACATAGAAGGAAGGGGGCAAATCCTCAGGTTGAGAAGTAATTGATCTGGATTCTGTCATGTACTAGAGGTTTTCACCATCTACTCCTCTCTCATCCTGTTCTGCTGAAGTTACGCAATAAATTAGACTGACATCTGCCAGTAATGAGGTAGCTACAGCAAATCCTGCCCTAGGGTGAGGGATGGCCTTCCCAGCATCCCTTCCAGCTCACTCTTTCTGTGATCCTGATTGATGAAGAATTCTTGGGTGAAACAAACACACTATTTACTATTTGCTTGTGTAGCATAACAAGTTACCTAAGGATGAAAGAAACAGGATAATGGCTACATGGGTAAATTACGGAAATGGGTTTTCCCTGGACACTCTCTAACCATGCTGAATGTCCTGCCATTATACAGCAAATTATCTGGGCCCAAAAATAGAAGAAGCAAACAAAGCAACTACTGGATAAAAGGAAATGGCTAAAGGAATATAGTTACTTTCTCGAGGAAGTTGAATTTTAAATGTCTACTGGACTGTGGCAGGGTTTATTAGAAACTCCCTGGCTTTGAGAATTATTTTCATTTATTGAAATATTCAGCAGAGTCAAAGTGTCAATTTTCCCTGTTTACCCAGAGGTTATTTCTGCCTATCTCCAATAGCAGTCCTCTCCCAAGCATTCACTCCCAGGACAGAGGCTCGTTCCAGTAATTCTGATGCTTTCTCCTGCCACAGTGACAGTTTGTGGTGTAGCTTTGCCTCCCGTTAGACTTCCTGAGGAAAGCCAACACTAATGCCAGGTTTGGAGACAATACTGTCCCTCCATGGACTGTAATATGAGGCTGCAAAGCAAACTTTGCTTTCAAACAGCCACAACAAAATAACAAATCCGCCCCTTCATTTTCTACACTCTATTTTCCTAATTAGGTGGGTGGGAGAACAAATGTCCACATGCAGAAAGTAGGTGGGCATAGGCTGGATAAATCCCATGCTCCCAATTCTTGGCATGGAACAGCACAGCCATTATCCCTTCTAAATGTCAGGGAACTAGCTCCAACTCTACAAAGTGCCAGACACCTGCTCCCACTACTCCCAGCTTTGCCTTCTGCTGTTGCATCTCTCACTCACAGGCCTTGGTGTAATTCCACTCTGCACAAATTGAGCCGTAAGTGCCAGGAAAGTGGGATTCTGAAAGCATTCCATAGAAAGGCACAGACCAGGGCAGCAACAGACCCACAAGGAGGGACCCAGCTGCCACTTCCATGAAGAGGAACCACTCAGTATTGAGACTGCATATTGAAAATAAAAGCCAGCAGAGGGTTAAAGCAAGATGCTTTCTTGCAGGCAGATGAAGTGAAATGGATCTAGGGATGTTTTTTCACAACAAAAAGAGGCAGAAGAGCCACAAAAGGCTATTGAAAGAAGAGAGTGAGCTCTCCTATCTGATACATGTCAACACAGAAGCAGTGGCAACAGAACAAGGCTGTCACATTGAAAAAGCAGCTCTTCCAGCCACAGGCTGGGCTGCAGGGCAAATCCTGTGCAGTGAAGTCCTCAAATACAGGGGAATCTATCTGACTTAGTGCAAGGAGGCAGCAAGATGGGGAAAGCCTGCCTCAGGAGGTCATCACTCCCTGCCTATGATCAGGGCTCCCTACATGCTCCTATCTAACAGTTTAAAATGGGCAGAGCCAGTGGATCCATCAGCAACCATGATGTGTAATATAAGACAGAGCTGCAAGGAAGTGGGGTGGAGGATAAAGAAGAGGCAATAGTGCTTCTCAGTTTCTTTCTCTGACCTCACCCAGGGACTCACACTGCTTGTCTGGGGCAAGTGACACCTAATGGACCATTCAGCAGCAACCCTAACATCCTTCCCATCTGCACTGTGTAGCAAAGCAGCCCAATCGCCAAAAGAGGAGCCTGCTGCAGATCATTGCAGCGTTCCAACATGGTCCAGCAAACCTATCACCATTGTTTGCAAGGTGGAAGCATTTAATGCCCCAGGCAGCTCTTGGCCCACGCCCTTGTTGGAGAGGCACTGACAGCTCTGCCACAAGGGACAGTGTGGTTCCCCACTCCCTGATCTGCACAGAATGTGCCATGGTGCTCACACCACTTTTGTCAGCTGAGCTGAGCAAAACCACCTAGTTTGGTCTGGAATCGGTTGGAGAGCATGCACGAAAGCATGCTGCTCCTCCAGCACATTTGGGGGAAGGCAATGCCAACAGGCAAAGGGTAGTAGCTTTTCCAATGGAGGCTTGGAAGCAGAAAGAGACATACCTTGCCACACTGGAGGCACAGGGAACATAGGTGGGAGGAAGAAGGAACGTGTGCCACAGCCCAAGGTGGTCACTCCTGTAGACAATTGCCAACATCCCCAGCTGGATTAGACCACTATTTACAATATACATTTCTGTGACTGAAGGTATATCAGTTCCAAATTCCTTGGCAAATAAGAACACAGTGTGCCGTTCATGGTGTACTCTTGCTTGTTACACAAATATTGATATGAGCAGGGTTATTTATCCACTGACTGCTCCACAGCACATCACAACCCTTGTAGCAGAACAAGTTCACCACTCTGCTTAGCTCATGCCTCTTTGCGCAAACCTGCAGACTGTTAGCCACAGCACTGCAAATCAAGCAAGCCATTCAGCAGCAAACTACAGAGATAGGTAAGAAAGTGAGCCAGTAGCTTGCTTTCTAGTTCATCACATGACTTCACCATTTTCATGGAAATAGCAGAGCTGTTCAGTTTTCATGGCAGTAGCAATACGATCACCACGACTTTCAGGCACTTCAAATTACAAGTTTCATGAAGGCCCTATGCATTATTAACACATTTTTTAATGCATAGTCCCAGGAACAGTGGTGCCACCTGAGGACAAAACATGTCTTGCACTTGAAAAATTGTGTATCACCCTTTCTGCCCCACCATGCTGCTCTGGAGGTTGCCCACTAAAGACACCAAATAACATGCCAAGCAAAAGACAACTCTTCTTGTGACTACTGAGTGGTTTCTCTGGCTCTCCCAATACAAACCATTTGTCAGCCTAATGCTTCCATGAATGACAGACCAGTTCTCCCCATGAGTAGCCCTCAGAAAAGGTCCTAAGTACACAATGCTAACGAAGAGAAGGAAATGTATTGATTGGCATAGAACAGACTACTTTCCACCTCATTTCCAAACTCATATGACTCCCCCATATGTCAGCTCGAGTAGCAGTGTTAACTATTCCATTTTCTGTGGAATTGGTGAGACTCAGCTTGAAAGCTTTTATGTAGGAATTTAGTCTTTCCCTCTGAGAATCATAAACATTAATCAAACCATACACTGCAAGATAATAATTTTTAATTGATATTGCATAGCACCTAGAAATTCCCAACCAAGTTACAGAAGTTCGAACAATGTTGAAATACGGCAAAGATTGTCCTTCAGGAGACAGGAGACAAACAGATGGAGAGGAAGCATGAGAAACTGTGAAATTATGTAGATTTCAGTCACATCCAGAGTCTTATTTATTAAAGAACAAGTCACTTTATAGTGGAGGGTTTCTGTTACTGTAGGAGTTTTTAAAGTAAAATCATTATTGGAAACTGCAAGATATGTGTCAAGCACATATTTTTCTTACTGAATTTCATATTTTCTAACCTCATATAGTGCTTCAAAATATATTGCTATGGGCAGGTATCCTTCTGAAGGTAAACCACTGAAAATCACTGTTGCAAAGTTTAACATATAAATTAGCATATAAATTTAGTATATAAAATAACATAAGACAACAAGTAGCTCTATATGGAAAGGAGGAGAAATACTTGCCTAACCAGATGTCAGTAGGTCAAATTTTGATCCCAGATAATGACTCTGAAATAAATCCATTTACATGAGCACTAACCTGATGTCAGTGGGTTAAATGAGCTCAGAATCTGTCAGCCAAACACACAGTACACTTGAAATCTTGTTGCTTGGCTGATACGAGTCTCATTGTTGGGAGCCATGTGGATTTCCACTTCTGGAGCATTAACTTCTTTTCAGCCAGCAAAATCCACAGGATCTGTTTGTCTTGGAATCAGAAAGTGCCAGCTGTCTACTTCACCCAGTATGAATAAATGCAGATTTACTGTTTCAAAAAGACTTATAAAGAATAGTGGTTGTCTGGAGCCAGAAACAACCTTTTTAATCTCCACAGGCAAACTCCAGACATATTTTCCTTTTAAGCTACCTGTAGCCTAAAACCTGAAGACTGCATACGAAGATCCCTAAAGATCAACCTTCAGAGAGAAAGAGAGAAAGTCAGATTCTATTTAGGGCTATTGAAAAAGTTCCCAGGTTATGTTTGCATTACGTGCTGTCTTGGAGAAGTTCCCAATTTCAGCTTATACAGGAAGCATTAGCATGGCCAATTGTGCTATAAACATCAGAAATAACACACAGTCCTTCCTGAGTTTGTCGCACAACATCTAGCTTGAGAAAAGGAAAGAAGAGGGAAGTCAAGGCAATGGAGAAGGCAGAGGAAGAGTCAATGAATGAGTCCTAAGGGGAAGGAAAGGGGATGACAGCCTTCAATTTCAGGGAGGAAGTAAGATGGAGATGAGGGCATCTAAGTTCCATTAATGTTATCTATTTCTCTTCCCACCTGTGCAAACCAGTCCATGAAATTCAGCAAGCTAGTAGGTCTGTCTCACTCCCAGTGCAAGCACAAAAGCAACACCTGCTATTGCTATTGCAACAGAAAAAACAAATATCTGACAGGCAGGGAGAAAGAAGTATAATCTAGATGGCTTTCTCCTCAGTGAAATGCAACCCAATGCTAAAAATCTCATCTTGCAGTCATTGTCCCTGATGCAGAGGGCCAGCAAAACAACCACAAATCCTGACCCTGTTCACATCATGGCAGGTTAAGAACAAAAGGATGTTTGGACTTAATTACCCCACTTTGAAAACAACCTCAGATTTGGATACAAAGCCAGAAAAGCGCTAAACTTTTTTGCTCAAAATAATTTAAAAGCTTCCCATGCAAAATTTCAGTTCAAAAGACCCACTCATTCAAGGTGGCACAAATATCACACAATACTGTGACTGGGGTAGAAATCTCAAGAATATCTCAGACCACTGCAGACCTGAACCACAGAGCCATCACCAGATCTTACACATGAAATACAGGATCTACTTCTGAATCCTATCCGGCACTTTTCTCACCCATGGTTTTACCTGTCTTTAGTGGTTGACTAAGCAGTACTGTGGCTTCTCTCCTCACTCTAGGACCCTTCAGGTCCTTTGGTTCTCCAGACTGCTGTATCCAGCAATCACCGGTTGCATTGGAGAAAAGGCAGATGGTCTCCTGCACTCAAGTACATGCCCCAGCAGCTGCCTAGCATGACAGCCCATGACAATTTGACGCAATACCTGGGAGTATACACCAGCATGTCAGATGCTCCTTCTCATTACATGTCTCACAACTGTTGTCGCACACTGCAAGAAGCCTAAAAACATCCACCTGGTTGGTCTGAACCCCAAGAATAGCTGAAAACACGGGTCCACATTTAAACCAGCCCAAATACCTTGACCTAGCTATAAAGGTGTACCATCCAGACATCATTGTAGGAACAGTACTCAGAGGGACTCAGACTAACATTACTTCACAGATCTCTCCCCTACACCTTAGAAACACACTATCAGTGTTTAGAAATGTTATTTTTTTCACCCTTTTACTTTAAACTAATTTCACTGCTGCAAAGGCAGTTTCTCTTCATTAGCAGGGTTTTCACAGAAATAGCTTTGCTCCAGCTTATGTATTTTAATAATTTACTCAACCAGCATGTACTTGCTCATTTCCCTTTCAACTAGCAGTGCAACCATGCGAGTGCAATTCAGTGGATGAAGCAGCTATGAAAAATTGTTTAACTGTGACCTTAAGCAGCCTAGTTATGGCAGAAACCCTCTCCTATTAATCAGTTGCACTTTGTCTATAGTATTGACTTTGTACTCTTTATGGTGCCTTTCATTGCAGAAAAGCTGGTGGATAGCTCAAGAATGTCAAAATTACATTCAGATTTCAGAGCACCAAAAAAATAAACAGGAGGAGAAAAAAATCTTGACAAAATTCTTATGCAGCTTCCAGATGTCGCAACATGTACTTTCAGAAATGCGGTGCGGCATTTGCCTGTGTTATTTGAGAAAGTGTGTGATCACCCAGTTGTTGGGCTTATCATACAAGAAGTTGCCAGCAAATAACTGTTATCTCTCAACTGTGAGATTTCTGTCCCTGGCTGACATTGCTGATTAAAGAGTTCCTGTGGTGAGCAAGTGTGGAAAAGCAACCATTTTAGCTGGTGGTATATTGTTCCCCATTCATATTATTTAAAAAAAAGGATGGTGCTTACACAAAGGACAAACAGCATCATAGCTGGAAAGGCAGAAGCAACCATGAGTCTATAGAAAAACAAGTTACAATTCAGCACCAATGCAAGATTGTTGACGAGATGTTATGCTGAGACTGGCAGGCCACATTTAGTTTGATAGGTATGATATTCTTACTTATGCAGCTGCCTGCCAGAAGCTATAGAGATCATCCTGATCAGAAAAGGCAGTTCCAGAAGCTCTTCTGTCCTGAATAATGCTGCACTTGTGAATCCTAGCAATTCCTGCAAGTCCTGGTCAGAGCGATACATGCAGCAGAGTACATGTCTCTTACCTACTCACCAGCACTCTGGGGGTAGCCAAGATCCACAGGAGCATGGGATGCCTGGATTTCTGCAGAAACATTGAGCAGTTTGACAGCAATCCCGCTGGAGGCAAAGACTGTCTTTGGAATCAGTGTCTCTGCAGCACCCAGTGCTGTTGTCTTAATGGTAAATGGTTTAATAGAAAAAGACAAATCCAAAGTCAACAACAAACACAGTTGGGGCTCATAATCTGAACAGCCATATCTGACCTTTCGTTAGCTGTCAGGGAAGAAGAATATCTTCTTCTTTACAGGCAAACCCCAGAAATAACATATGGAAATTGAACACAGGAGACAGAGCACATGAATGGAAGGGTTAACGCATTCTTTTCTGAAAAAGGGTGTTACTGCCTCCATAATTGATACCAAAGCAGCTTTGGGCACAGTGCATCCCAATGAGAGAGCATGTGGCCTAATTTGGCACTTCTTCCACCAGCAGGACGCTCTTCCGCAGGCTATTCACAATCCAACTGAGGTTGGCATCCTTGCCTGGTTGAAGCTGACATACTGTACCACATTATGAGTGGGAACAGGACCATCCCAACAGATTAGCATGAACACAGGCTTGCCAGAATACCAGTATGTGGGTAATACTTAAGTGTTAAAGGGGGGATCTCTGTCCAAAAATGATGAAATGACAGTCTGTCTTCAGCTTGCCCAGCTACAGTTAGGAAATCTGTCACAGGGTACCACAGCTGAGTTCGGCAGACCCCAAAGCCATTTCTGAAGCCCATGTCAAAGGGGAAACTCTGTTTCAGGAATCAGGTTCTCTAGAGGACACAGGTATGAGTGGGACCCCAGAAGAAAACTGTGAAAGCTTCAGTAGACTGGTTATTTTTCTGGGCTGGAGTGCCTTGTTTGGCAGGGAAGCCCAATTAAGAATTTCTTCTTCTGTTTTTCCAGGGTAATTTATATACCTGTAGGCTTCATGGTAAATTTTGTAGTGAGGAAAAAAGTTAGGGTCAGACTGTGATGAAGTCTATGCAGATACACAAAATGGGAGGTAAGGCAGGAGAAGCCTCTCCCCGTTTCTTACTGTCTTGTGAGGTTAAGGCAATACTCTGTGTTGGGTCTGAGTGCATCAGCCCCCATTTGCTCCTTGGAGAAGTACTCTGGCCAAGTCAGCTGGCATGCTGCTGTGTCTCAGCAAGCAATTAAGGGTGGGTATCTTCAAAGCTTGCAGAACACAAACTGAATTTTTGCAAGATACTTGTACATGACCAGGAGCTATGGTGTGTAAGGCAAGGAAGAGTCATATTTGCAGGATCAGCATCAGCACAGCTCACTTGGCATCAACCTTTACCTCTCAAAATTAGCGTTTTTCCCACCTGTAGTTGGAACAGGGACCTACCATTTAAGCTGCACAGGTGATCTATGCAAAAAGTATACTTTAGCACCCTTCACAAGCAATTAATGTTACCTCTGAATACTCTTTTCAGAAGGTTTTCATAATAAAAGAGGGAAAAAACAACTGTATTTGCACAAACCGTGGCTAAAGTGTTTGACACTTTTCAAAGGTGTGTGTTGAAACGCAGAAATATTTTTAACCCCAGATAAGATCTTGAGGAAATCTTTACTGGGCCTCAGAGAAAATGTAAATCAAAACTGCCAAAACTGTGTCAGTAGATTTCATTACAGTTTACTTATTTAAGCTGAGAATGAAAACAAGCAGAGTTCTGGGCAAGTTTGTACTCCTGCATCTCCTTTTAGATGTCTGTTTACATTTTACAGTGTTTTAGGAGTGACACAAAGGTGGCAAGTTGCTGAATTCTAAATGTCCTTCAGTAGCTGGAACATTGCATTCCCATGCCTTCTGATGAGTCACATTACTTATTTGTCACATATGTTGTTAACACAAGGAAATGTATTCAATGAAGAAATTAATCCAGGCAGCCAGCCATGGACAGATGAATGAAAGTGACCAAAAGCAGGATGGAGCAGAAAGCAAGGAAGGGAGAAAGGACTGTTAAATCTGTGCAGTCTCCAAATCCTTTTAATATCAAACAAAGGCTTTAGAGTGAAATCGGCACTTCCCAATGCAGAAACCACTCTCTTCCTGCTCCTGAGCAGGAACCTGGCTTGGGACTGTGCTCCTTTCTTGAGGTTTGACCTCTCTGATCTGTGCTTTCTCCCTTGACCTGAGGACAGAGGAGGAGCAGCAGCTAGCATTTGGGTAGGCTGCTTAGCAGAGATGTGAAGAGTCTATGGATCCTTCATCAGGGCCCACTGGGGACCCATTTTGGAAGAAATAAGAAAGCTGAAAGCATTGCCAGCATTATGCTGAGCTGTCATTCCCTGGAGTCCAGTCTTCAGCCAGACTGTGAAATCAGAGGGCTTGGAATTGAGACAAGGATAAACCTAAATACAAAATAAGGTTTCTGCTATATCACCTCATTTCACCATTGTCTCCCTAGGGCATGTGGACTCCACGACAGGTCATTGCCAGGTTCGTTATTCTAACACATTTTTTCCTCAGCATTTTTTGAAGGGAAAAGTAACATTCTGATATGATAACCAGGGCTAATTTTTGGCTACTTGAACATTATATCCAAGCCCCTCATGCCTGACAGCTAAGATACAAGGCTATTGCCATTGTGATGGATTAGCACCATGGCAGCTTCTTCCATCCCAGGTTAGTCTCAGTGATTGCCCCAGCCATTGAGAGCCAAATCCTGGCCATGGTTTCAGGAACTTAAATACCACATGACAGTGTAAACTGGCCCTTTACACAAGTAATCTAGCCAAGAACCAGTTGAATTCCAGGCAACACAGAAAGTAAAGGAACCCAAATCTTTGTTCCAGTACCTAACTGGCTGTGAAGTCAGATGAAATTTGGAGTGAGCTAACTCATTCAAGCTTTTCTCACCATTTTTGCTCTTTTGCCATAAAGGAAGCAGTAGCAACTTTGGCATTTTTCTAGCAAAGAAAGGCTTTAGGAGCCCCGAATACTTTCTCTTGAAATATGACTCCTACTGCCCACTGCCTGGCCAGGGGCTCATTCCTTCCAAGAGATGGCTTCAGGCCACTTATCCCCCTGTGATCTTCCATATTCTGAGTTATTCCTAACTCAGAGAGGGAAGCCTTTCCCACACCAAAGCATCAAGAAGTTCTTGAGCACTGCCTTGGTGCTGTACCCTGCTCGCAGGCATGGCTGAGTGGCTGACTGCCCTGGCAACAGGGATAGGTTCTGTGTCTTTTGCTAGAAGGGAATGGTGCTTCCTCCCTCAGGATGCAACTCCTGGCTGTGCAGGCTTGTTGGGCTCCAGCAGCTACAGCTGTTACGCATGGCACGGAGAGGTGCATCTTGTGGTAGCCATGCTAGTGAAGGGTTTTATTTTTATTTTGTTTTTCTTTAAGTAAGGGCAATTTAATATTTCATTATTTGAGATATGTTGCTTTCAAATCTATCCTCTGAGAAACTGAGATCACTGCAGCCTAGAGACCAGCCAGGACTCAAGGGAATTACAGTCCTAGACTAATAAATTTTGGTCTGACCTAGAGCAAACATAAATCCTAAATAACCCCTCTTACTTCACTCACGTTACTCTAAGCTCACCATGGTGTTTCAGACCCTGAACATTGTCCACACCCTCTTTTCCTGAAAGGACAGAAAATTTGTGTCTAACGAAGCATTCCTGCTAACCCATATCCTTCCTATTAATTCAAAATACAACAAAAAAGATAGGCTCTTGTACTCCGGAGAAGGTGACCAATCTTAATACATTCTGTTGTCTCCCCAAGCCCTTCAGCTTGACAGAAAAAGTCCTTCTCATCTTTCCTTTGCTGGCCTAATCTCAGTAGCTCTCTCAGAAAACTGATGAAATCAAAGCGTAACTTGGGATCTCCAGCAGAACTGGAGCATGTCCATTTAAAGGCCTCCTACTTCCCAATAAAAGAATGATTCAGTGTCACACAAAAGAGTTCTGTTGTCCCCCAGCTCCCAGCAAGCATGGTAGAAATTGCTGCTACCCAGCAAGAATTGACCAGTTTACAGCATTAACCAGTTCACCTTCACAGCACTCCAGTGAGGTCAGGAGGTTGAGCCAGGTAGGGGCAACTGGATGCACAGTTTGAAGTAATTTACAGCATAGGCTGGATTTGTGCAGAAACATTGGCACACAGCGCACAATTACGTTCAACTGATTCTGAAAATCTGGTCCTAAAAGTTAAAATCAGGTTTGAATCACAGGTAAAACTAAGACTTGGTATATTTTGTCCCCAGTCCTGCAGGACAGGCAGAACTTTCAGTTCATAACGCTGTCAAAGGCAGTTCTCCACAGTAAACCCACACCAACCTCCTACATTCACACAAAGAGCCCAGACTGCTCCTCCATTGCTCACATGCGCTCATTTGTGATTCACACAAACCACTCCATGGCTTGCATTGTCATCACAGCACACCTGAGACTCAAAATCAAAGCTTTATCTCCTGCATTCCCATATATGCCGTGATTGCTTGCCCACCAGGGGAGTCCTGATATTCTCATCTACCTTCATGAAGGATCATTTGTCACATCAAGCCCTCTAGCCACCTGGAACATGGAAATTCCATTTACATAATTTCAGGGCCCAGGTTGTCTCTGCTCTCACTGGCTGTCACAGCAGCCTAATTCATGGGTGGTCACGTCAGCCCTTCACCCTCTCATGGTGCCTTAGAGTTACAAGTAGCAAACACAAAGCGAAGAAGAGCAAACACATTCTTCAGTCTGACGCAGAATGGCAGGCTGAGTATGCAGATGAAACCTAAGGGATTTCATACAATCAGAGAGGTTTTAGAGAGACAGTAAGCTACTCTGAAAATAACTTAGTACACAAATTAATAGCTAGTTCTTCCTCTTTTTAATACAGATTTTCACAAAAGTCCGCCTTACCCAGGAGTCAAGCTCTGGAAAACCATTGGTACCTTAGGGAGCTTCCTAGCTGTCTTCTACTACAGAATGGATTACTTAAGGATTTCAGCCTTGGATTAAACTCCTTGGGAAGCTTCAAATGTTGCCTTTCCACACCAAACAGCATCCAAATCATGTTGTTGGCATAAACAACAGTCAAGCTGCCTTCCCTTCTTGCCAGAAGAACTGAGTGCAACGGGACTTAGTGACCACAATGTTTTTCACCATAGGTTCCAGCTCCAGACTTCGCACCAACCAGCCACCCATTTTTTGTGGGTTCCAGCTCTGGAATGACCTGGAAGAGACTCAATCTCAAGCTCAGGAAGGTGAGGGCATGGGTCCAGCTCCACTCTGGGACATGGCAGACAGTTCTCAGAAATCTGCAGGAATTCTGTTTGCCTAAAACTGAGGTGAATTTGACCCTTATCAAATTTTAATGCAACTGGCATAACTCTTACATTACAGTTGCCTTCTCTTCATTTAGCTCATAGTTCAAAAACTAATATTCCCCATCTATCAGCATTTCACAATGAGTTATTTGTTTAGTAGCAAAGAAAAGTGATTAAAATATACAACACGGTGAAAATCACATTCTCATCCTCTGCACTGCTGTATAATTCATGCTGAAGAACAAATGAGATTACAGCTCTGGGACTGTCTCTAGAATGAGTTACATTTGTCCTGTTTCCCATTCTTGTTATAATCTTTGTCAAGACAGTAGAATGATATGTCCCATTTGCTGTCCCCTTCACAATATTTGTCACACTACTGCAATAATAGAGTTGCTGAATGCCCATATACACATCATGAATTATTTGTTGATGTAAGGAAAGTTTTCTTGCATTCTCTTTGAGTAATCCGTCCTTCCGTTTAAATCCAGAAGCAGGTACTGATCAACATTATTCCTTTTTATTGCTTTTAGGATGAGATTTGCTACTCTCAGCCTTTTGTTTAGAAGCTGTAGGGGAAAGGGTGAGCAGCAGAGTGGCAGACACAGTGTATCACTTTGCTAATTGCAAGAGGGATCCAGGTGTTAGCAAAGATCAAACCGACTAATATAATATCACCAGCCCTAAAGGGCAAATAATTGCAACAGATAAATCACTGTTCAATAAACACACTATTAGAACAGCCATCTACCCCTAAGCAAACAGCTTTGAGAAAACTTATCTTCTTATGCAAGCATTTGTGCAGGATTGATAGTCATCAACTAACAGCATTTATTTAAGCTAACTTCAAAAATGGATATGCTCTGGTTGCTGCTGAGTAAATGCAAATAGGAAAAGCAAAGGGGAGAAAAAGAATGCATGAAAAGTGGTAGCAATGCTTCAAAATTAACAGGAAAAGGAGGGAACAAACATTACCCTGTTTTGCTTGCGCTACTAGGAATGCTTCACATGGCAGACTACTGAAAGGGGCGTTGAGTGATTACCCTGAGCAAGCAATCCCCTGTTATTTTAGAGGATCAGCGACTTACCTGCCCTTCCTTGGTTGGAAACTGTATGAGAGCAGGCTCACTCCTGTGGTCTTCAACGTATCTTGAGTCTGACTGGGCTGGAAATTAGGTGGTTTTGAACACTGGGCCATGGTTGGGAAGCGCAGCTCCAGCCTCAGACTCCTGAAGGAACTGCTCCCCTCTAGGGAGGGACCCACCGGAGCTCTGTGCCAAGGTACTCCGCGGCTGGAGTTAAAACTGCTCCGTAGCCTCTCCTGCCCCCTGGAGTCCCGGGGTGACTAAATGCAAACTTCTGAAAAAAGCAAGTGGAGGCTGTGGGTAAGGGGAATGTCATCAGAACCAGGAAATAAAGAGTTAAGGGGGATCCCAGTCCTGCAACCCCAGAGCTGCTCGGGCAGCTTAGCAGTGAGCAGATGACTGTAAGTACATATCATGAGCATTCATGGCTTGCTTTGCTGCGTCTGTCAGCAGTAATCTGCATTTGCTGTGTGAGCTGCAGCTGTACAGGGAAATGGTTTTGCTCCACTTTGGTACACTCAAAGCAGCTGTGTTCTGGCAGTACTGCTGCTAGTGCCAGCCACACTGGAGAGGACCCAGAAGAGTGTACCAGAGAAAGAAGAAAGGAAAAGAAGGAAAGAAGGAAAAGAAGGCCAGCTGAATCAGACTGACAGCAGAAGAAAAGCCCTGCTTTGGGCTTTCTGCCTGGGGCATCAAGACAGGAACCAGACAGTCTTTGTGATACAAGGTATGTCACGGGGGTATAAGAACAACCTTTGTGGTCCAGCCCAAAGGTCCATCCAGTGCAGTTCGCTGTCAGACCTAGCCTTGGCAGGGCTGGTAGCAGGGACCCAGATCATACTGGAGCTAGCACCGGCACAGACCATGCAGCAAAGCAACCACACAGAAGGAGCACAAGAACATGCTACCCCCTCAACAGCAGGGAAGAATGAAGTGGCCAGCCTAGCATGGCACTTGGGGAGGAGGGATAGCATACCAGCAGAAAGCCTGGTCAAAAGCAGCAGCAAGCCTACTGAGAGAAGACGATCTCTCTACGAGCACCAATTTGATAAACCTGCTTATGAAAAGGGTGAAGGAAGGGAGTTTGCTGTTGATAAATCCTGATTAGCAAAAGCATTTGTTCTTCCCAAGTCAAAGAGTGATGGGGCTCACTGTAATATATATTTCTGTAAACAAGCAATTGATATCACATGACAGCTAGAAATTAACAATGGAGACTTCCCGCTCCCCAGAGAGAGATAGAGGTGGCCAACAGCACGGTGGCCAGGGCAGCCACAGATGCAGAATGGGTCACGGACCTGTTTTGACGCACACATGCAGCAACTCAAGTGCTTCTGCTCTGACATAAATGACCCAGAGGCTCTTTTAACTGTCCTAAACTGGATGTCATGAGCCAGCTGTGCGCTCATTGCATCTTTCTTTAGGAGATTTGCAAGCTTAAGGATCCTAAATGACAAAGAAATTGAATAAGACGACTGTCATTCGTGCCACTCACACAAAAAATGAACTTTTCTCACCACACAAACAGAAGCAGCAATATGGCAGTCAGTTTTCTATTTAGAAATGAAACAGTAGCAAGAATGCTGTCAGTTTTTTTCAGAGATTATACATTCTTCATGGATACTTTTTGTATTGCTGTTTGAAATATGCATTTCCAAATGTGAAATACAGGCGTGAACATTGTGTACCAGTTTAAAAACCCCAACAAAAAACATAAAACTCTGACAGTGAACAGATTCCTGGAGAGAACAGGAACAGGAAGAGCATAAGGATACTCCTTCATCCCCCTAATATGACCCTCCCAGCATCAAGCTATTTTCAGCTCAAGAGAAGTCCTCCCAATCCCAACATTTTCCTTCCCTTAACTCTAAATTTTCAGTCAGCCTGTTCAGGTGAGAGCAAGATTATAGTCAGCTGTCAATGATTTTCAGCAATGATCCAGAAGGATTTCTTATTTTAGACTAAGATAGGATACTTCACATTGGTTAAACTTGACATCAACTAAAAAAAACAAAACACCACAAGTCAAGCTTACCAGAGGCAAAACACTACCTCAGTTTTTGCACACATGTCTATCAGTCAGCCAACAAAGTAGAAGGAAACCAATGACCATAGATTCCCCTACAAGAGCCAGTTTTGTATTTGCTGCTGTTTACAAAAGGTGTGTAGGCTGAAGTCACTTTAATACACCTTGAGAGCAAGAAAATTTTATATACATAAAATTATTCAGATCTTTATTCTTGGTTATATGTTGCATTCACCTTAATAATTTATTGCCCCTTGTTAACTACAGCAGCTGTGTTTATGCAAAACCAGAAGAAAGTATGAATTCCCAAGAACTATCATGGGGTTTCAGAATGTACTGCAGAAGGAAAGCAAGCAGTTGCATAATTATTCCAGCATGACATGTTCATGTATAAAATTAGGCCTTCTCTCCAAGCACTGTCTGTCAATAAGCCCTGTAAGTCTAAGGAGAGCTGTTCATAACACATTCAATTTTACCTATCAGTATGATGTCCAATTACTTGGGAAACGGTGAAAGACTTTATGCCACATCTAGACATGACAGACATAACCTTTAAGAACTGGCAAATGCCAAGATGTTGCTAGCAGTAGGCATTCTGAACATGTTTGTGTTTTTCTTTGTACAACATTTTCCCCCCTTTTTTTTAATATAAATGCAAATCGTTAAGTATTTTAAAACCCTGCATTATCACATCTCCCAAGGAGCAAGTCTGGAAAGTGGAAGGAAGTTTTACACTACCTAACCTTCCCTAAAGCATTTAACATAATGTAGGTTTTGTTACTTCCACAGGTACTAAAGTAGCATTTCCCTGACCCCTGGTTTCAGCACACAAGTATCAAGTTGTAAGTTCAGCACCAGCTCCAATCACTGAGCCCTGCACAAAAGGAAAAAAAAGTGAAATAATTTTGTTGTATTTTCCTAAGTAAAGCACCTCAAAAGCCTCTGCTCCATCTCCAAATGGTAAAGCTGATCTGTACCTCACAAGTCTTTTGAAATAGGCCAGCATGTCTTCCTTCTTAATACCTCCCAGCAGGGAGCACAACAGCAGATCTAGTTTGTCTTAATTATCTCTCTTTATCTCCATAGGAGGAAGAGATTACTGCCAGTGTGTTGCTGGCTAGAACAGAAGAAGCCAAAGAGCACGAGTCATCTCCATTTCTCCACAACTACTCCCACAGCTCAGGTAACTGCAATGGGAAAACCTGATGGAGGACGTGGAGGCCAGGAGAATGACATTTCTGTTGTTTTGGGTTGCGCATTGTAACTGGAAGTGGACAGTCAGAGTCACAGTGTGTGTAGAAGAGAGAAAAAGTTTCTTTGTGTAAAGGAGAATGTGTTTTATCCTTGCTTACTACACAGTTTAACAAAGAGAAAGCTGGCTGCAGTCACTGAGACAGCATGCCCTAGAAAAGACAAACTTCAAGAAACAGCCTCTGTATTAACCAGAAAAGAGACATAGTGAGTACTAGGGATACTTACAATGCTGAGTGCCCTTAAGACAAAAAGTGACTGTCAGAGTTTCCATTTTATAGGACAGCGTGTATATGGCAGTTCTCTATGCATTAGTGAAGTTACCTTTTTTCAGTTACTGACTCCCTGTGCAACACTGTACTGCTGCTTCTCTTTCGGCTAGCTTAAGGAGCAGGCATCTTGGGTGTTATGTTCCTGGGAAGGTGTTGTGGCCTTTGATTTGAAGCCTATAGCCTATTGGAAATTGCGGTTTTGTTGTTCTGTGGCAATTTTGGTTGCATCTTTAATAGTGTTGCTGCTGACTGTTTAACTAATGTGCCCTTGCTTTTGGTTCTTTGTTACTAGAGGAGTCCCATCCTATTTTCAGCAGGGCATCATAAGCTGCCTTAGGAGTCTGATACACTGCCCAGAGAAGTTGGTGGGGACTAGAACAAGATTCTCCTGTGTTTCCTAGGCCTCATTAGTAAAGCAAAAATAAGATTGTAACATAAATCTGAGTTATCATTTTCTCATGTGCTTTGTTCATCTGTGGTGATCTTTCCAAGACTGCCTTTCTCTTAACTCTTCAAGGCCCTGAGGTACAATCTTTTTGCATCATTCACATCCTGATCGGAACTAATAACTGAGCAGTAATTTCCAGAAATGTTAATGGAAATATTTAGCATATAAGGCTCAGCAGAAGCACCTTGCAGAAGTAAAATAGACAATTGTAAGTCTGCCATTTCATACCAAAAACTCAGCTCTGACTGACCTTATATCTGCTCCACATGCTGAATAAACATAAACACCATAAACTCACTGCCTTACTGGCCTAACCTAGATTATTGTTTTGACTCTTCCTCTGTTGATTATCATGTATGAGAAATTAAAACTCCGTTCAATCGCCTTTTGCTGCCTGTTCTAGATGATGGATAGCTACTGATGGTGAATAATTTTTCCTTGACTTTAAGAGTTGGATTATGGTGCACAGCTCAGTCCATCAGATCAGTTTTGGGGATTGTGGCAATCTGCAGGTCTCTGTTATATAGTGGGTTATGGATAGGGCTTTTTGCCCTCACTCTAACTCTTATATAAAGGCACAATCAGCAGACTGAGTCATCACTAAAAGGGAAGCTCTGGGCCTAGGATTCCTCAGTTTAAAGAGAAAATGTAAGTTGACCATAAAGCTAAATAAATGTTGATGTTGATGAATAGCCTCTCCTTTATCTTCATGCAGTGAAAGGTGGATTTACAGGACTGAAGTCAGCAGGAAATCCTTCCGAGCAGCTTTGAAAATTTTAGCCAAGAATCCTTTTCTGGCAGACTTTTGGCAGCATGTGCATACCCTTCTGGTTTCCTTTTTGATGAGGATCATGCTATCCACATAGTGAAGGATTAAAAAGCAAGATACCAGTAATAATAATATATTAATTTCAAAAGCTGGCAAGTTTTCTTCCTCCAAATCAGGAAGCACCCTTGAGCCAGCTGGACAGACTTGAGTACTGGTTACCAATGCTGTTTTCTGAGACAGAAGTAATTTGATAACCTCTTTCAAGCATAAATCTTTATCTCTTTGAAACATGATCTGTATCTTTTGGCTATCTATAAAAAACCATAGCCCAGCAAGACCCAAATTCTGACAGGGGCCTTCAGGACAATACAGCTGATAAATCCAAGTAATGATGAAGATGATGACTGCTTTAATAAGTTGTAAAACTCCTACTGTTGGCATGTAGCCAACAAGTGAAATTGTTGCCTGTTTCACTGTTCTGGGAATCCCACAACAGTCTGACAAATCTAAATCTTATTCCAAAGCCCGTGTTTGAAGTTCCAGCCATACAGGCCTCCAGGACTAGTGGCCCAGTGTCTGAGCACGGCTTTTATGTCAGAAAGCATGCGGAGGTTTCATAGCAGCAACAGGAATGAGAGCTTCTGGCTAGAAAAACATCCATATCCAAAATACTTACCCACCTGCTGTTTACCAGTGAAAGCCCAAACAAATTACTGACTTGCTGACCTTTTCTCCTGTGAAAAATGTAGAACCATGGTGGAAAAGAGTGATTCAAGCACGCGTGGCACATTTGTTGTGAAAAAATGGAATAGGGGTAGCATATGTACTTGTCCATTCAGTGAACCTCATCTGGTGTTGTGATCTGTGCTTGGTGCATGGTAGAAAAGGAAAGACTCCACTTTGTACCATACTTGTGCAACTCTTCATTCTGTAAAAAGACAAAACATGCCTCACTTGTGTTTGTGATTCATGCTCAAGACTGTTAGACAGCTGTTTACTTTGTGCCATATTTATTTTTGTTGCTGACCGTCCTTTGCTATTATAGATATTCCAACAAGGTTATTTTAATTTTTACTATACTCAGAACTGGAGAAATCTACCTAGACGCAACCATAAAGAACCATTTTCTTAGTCTACTCCTCTGTAAATGGGAGGTGGGATAAAAAACACAAAACCAGGAGAAAAAACTATCCATGTTGTGCAGTTCTTCCTTTTCTCTCCCACCCAAGGCCCATTTTCTTCCATAACTGGCTCAATGGCATTTCCAAACAGCTGAATGTTTTCATTCTTTCTAGGTAGATTTTTCTAAGCAATCAGAATTCTGCTGCAGCATTACATTAAAAAAAAATAAAAATAAATAGAATGAGCATTTCAACTACAAGCAGTCTTTGCTCTTTCACTGCAGCATGGCTCCTGTCCAAAGCCAATTATGTAAAACAACAGCACCTCAGCACCATTAACAACAGCCATCTAAATGGAAGAATTGCACCTACTCAAAGCTGAAAACATTTTCAAGAAATTTAATTATTTTCTTACTTTCTCGCCTCAAGTGTGCTTTTTACCTTACTTCACTCTAAAATGCCTTGGGTGTTATTCATCTAGAACATATGGAGCACTATATAAATCCAAGTTGTTGCTGATTTTACTTAAAAGTCAGATTTTATTTTCTGTTTTTACTTCTGCCTGTTTACACTCCTTGAAACATCTTTTGCATTGCCCCAGATGTCGCTTCTCACAGTGCTTCATCTTTTGTACATGTTAATCTTGCTTCCTCAGTACTTGTGATTTTTTGCTTCATATAGTGATGGAGAGAAATGCAATGTGAAAAACTAATTGTCAAAGAAAATGGCAAAATGATTTAAGTTCATGCCTTTAAATTCAGTATAAATTAAGTTTAATGGTCAAAATCCTTTCATCGATTTATGAAACTGTGTAGATCATGATTTCTAAAGGAAGAAGTAACTCTGAGACAGCTCTATCTAATAGAGAGATTTCTCTTTATTTTACAGCCTACTGTCTTAACTTTAACATACTGTGAAAATAATTCGTAGCCTTTTGTTCTTATATTGGGCTTTCAATGATCTTAGTCAAGAATTCCAAGTATGCTGATAACAGCTGCTGGCAAAGCATGTTCCCTGTGCTGCAGTGGGCTGTAAGATGGAATAATCGAAGCATGATTTACTCTTGGATATGGCACCAGTGGGCTCTCTAGAATATCCGTCAGAGTTATATCCTGGAGGCACAAATGAGTCGTTAAATATTGGCCAAAGTTGTAGTGGTCTTCTAGCAAATTTTTCATTTAACAACTGGGATGCCCAGCAGGCTGTACTCATTTCCAGAAAGAGTTCTTCACAAGAAAGTAATCTTAATTAAGATGTATAATGTTTCACATATAAACAGCACATATCTTTGCATAAATATTGATGCTGGTTCATGTGTGCACTCATTATACTTCCTAAATGAAAAATTGTTAAAATGAAAGGGCTGAGTGATTTCATCACTCTCAACCAAGCTCACACAGTGTTTTGTATCTTCCCATCTCTTGGTTTGTAGTGTGAAAACACTACATACAAGGGTAAGAGGAAATAATGATTTTCTGCCTTATATGTCTCTGGGTACTCATTGAATTTGAACACTCTGGGTGCTGACTTCACCTGGCTCCAAATTCTCTCGGGTAGTTGGCACCCCAGAAACCATGTATTAAAGTGCTTGTTCATGGTCTAACATGGCAAAGCTTATTACTTTACTGGTTTTGAGACAGAGACTACAAATTAGTCCCTTTCAATTAATTTTTTACTCTTCTATGTACAGTTTCCACTAACATGAACTGAGAACTGTGAATGAAAGCAATCATTTGGAAGAAATCTCTTTGACTTATGTACGTGATCAGACAGACCCTAAGATATAAGAGGCACTGAAGTGAAGGGGAAATGGGGAGACAAGAGTAGGAAGAAGAGAGTGGAGGGCACACGGGAATATACATAGGATTAGGGCAACTATAAGCAGAAGAGTAGAATTTGGCCCTGCAGCAGAGATGTTTTTTTGGAAAGCGAACAATTACTATAGTATAGTGCCAGCCATCAGCCCGAATTCCTCTTGGCATCATGGAAGTAAATAAATTAGTGGACATATATACATTTTGACAGAAGGAAATAAGAACTACATTCTAAACCACGTGTGTTTCTATTAACTGAGTTTACAGTATGTGAAGCTGGGTGGGAAGAGGCAAAAAATCTGGGACTTCAGGTCTCAGTCCTCTTTGGAAGCTTACACTCATTTAACCACTGTCCACATTGACCTTGTATTTCTGCAGCTTGTCTTGGTACTTGGACTTGCTCCTGCTGCTGAAAGCAATGGCAAGACTGCCATTATGCTCAAAAGCACTAGAATTGTAAATAGTGTCTCTGGAATCATTCAGCATGGATATCAATAGAGCTGTGCTGATGCCTGCTTACAGTAAAGTCCAAATTTTTCACATGAGGATGAGGATTATAACAAAGACCTATGGAAAAGAACAGAGACATGGCCCCTGACATTCAGTAGCACTGTGCTAGCAGGACCACGAGCAGTTCATTGTTAGTCAACAGCAAAAAAGAGGTGCCATGTGGCTCTGTTGTGGGGAACTTCAAAAAGCTCGGTAAGATCCTGCATCAATATATTATTATGCTCAGCAGTACCTATTGCTGCAGGTAATATGTTGTTTGCTTGCTGTCCCTGTTTGAAGATGTGCTGTGTGCAATGCTGTTAAGGCACTGGAGAGCTCCATCAACGAAAAGAGCAGTTCCTTGGCTTAAAAAATCCTAAGAGGCCTTAAGAAAGGCTTATTGGTTCTGCACAAACATAAACCATTAAATTACAACCCAAGCTTTTTACCAGGCTCACTCAAGTACAGCAAATACCAGCTGGAGGGTCAGGAGGGATTTGCTTTCCAAACAGCTAGGAGAGGCATTTATTTCACTAAATTAAACAAATATCATCCTGTTTATGAGAGTAGAAGTCAGCTGGACATCATGAGCTGTGGCTTGTACTGTGGGCGGTTCAGGACTTGGCATCCAAGGAGGAACTGAAGGGAGTAGAGCAAAGCTACAGAAAAATGCAAGAGATGTGTACTCACAGTCTGGCCAGAAGTGTGCAGGTGTCACTCCTGATACAGTTTGGACTCCCTTCAGCCCCAGTGGTATCTAAATACCCAGAGAGGCAGCTCTTCTTCCTAGCAA
This sequence comes from Haliaeetus albicilla, assembly GCF_947461875.1. Classification (NCBI taxonomy): domain Eukaryota; kingdom Metazoa; phylum Chordata; class Aves; order Accipitriformes; family Accipitridae; genus Haliaeetus; species Haliaeetus albicilla. Next base: position 29,339,082 of record NC_091486.1, read on the forward strand.
TATACTGGTTTAGTCCTGATTATTGGGGGCCACCCAATGCCTGACCAAAGGGTTAGAAACTGTCCCAATAGGAAAAAGGAACTGGGCCCAGTTCATTTCCTGTGTGTATCAATGCAGAGAGAACTCATATCATCCTAAGAGCACTCATACCATGCTTTCTGTAACCCTGCAGTGCTATGTATATGACTAACCCCTACCACTCATCTTACTTATTCCTTACTATCCAGATGATGACTGCAGGTGATCTTGAATCTCTCTGCTATGCAACTTCACAGGGCCCCGGTTATCCATAATGCAAGAAAAGGGAACCCCATCACACTGAATGATAAGGAGTATTTCCAACAACAACTTCCATCAACTGCTTATTCTTAATGTGGCTTGAGTTTGGACATTTTGTTGCCAGCCACTCATGCACCTTATATTCTGTCAACCTGCAGAGAGGCTGTGACCCCCTTCAATCCAGGAGGCAATAGGGCATTCCGTCCCAAAGAATGAGTGGGAAGGTTCCCCTTGATTTGTCATCTCCAACTGATTTCAGGGGGGCTGGATTTTCACTCCCTCCCCAATTCTTTTGCCCTGTATTCTTACATTTCCTGCTTTCCAGTACTAACACATGCATTTTGTGGAATTTCAGGCTGCCTTTCATTATTTTTTTAAGTATATCTGTCCTTCCTGATAATGCAGACAGCCTTGAAAATACAAATCAGAACACACATACCACCAGGAACAAAATAAACTTTCTGATTAAAGAATTGCTGCTCTAGGCTTATGTTCCTCAGTGAATCGAGACCTTAAAGAAACCTTACCTGACGTTTGCAGGAAATCTCTGGTCAGGCCAGCATCTTAGTACTGCTTTTGAATCCCAGCCTGGTGTTTTTTTCTGAGGACTGTCATTTTGCTGGAAGCATTAATGTCAGTGTGGTTGCAAGAGAGAAACAGGAGTGAACTGGCCAATGCTAATGCCAGTACACACACATGCAGACTTACTTCAAAAAAGAAAAGAAATTGAACTTACCTAACAATAACTGAGAAAATCTGATCTCTTATTTGTTCCAATGGTGAGAGGCATTTCTTTTGTCTCAATCTACTTCTCAGCAGGAGTCCCACACTGATGAAGTATCGTCAAATTGTCAGCTCCCACTGAGAGAGACACCCGCACTGCTCACTGATTGGAGAGATGGAAACAGTGACAGGTGTTTCTAAAAACTGTTGAGTTTTAAAATTAAAGGAGAAAAATATTTTTTGCCCTTGTGGAAGATATTTCCAAATTAGAAGAACTCCTGAAGTAAGGCCATGAAAATTACGTTGGGAGAGACTGAAAAAGGCAAATGAGACTAGTTAGTTTAGCAAGGAACTAGGTGACAAAAGTTTAAGAAAGTCAACCTTAGTGGTGCAAAGGACTTCATTCAAGGTCAGCTGAAGTCTTGATAATTCTGTGGCAGAGTAAGGATAGTCTCTTGTTGGGGTTCATCTCACAATGGACATTCAATCAAAGGAGTTGGTGGGATTCTGAAAACAGGTTAATTATTCTTGTGAATAAAGAGGGTATCTGCACTTATATTGATTAGGATGAAAATGCAAAATTTTTGCAGGACTGGTAGCACCACTTATTATTAAAACTTGACAGCTCTCCTCATGGCAAAACCATATTTCATTTGCTTTTTTAACCATTTCAGAGAGCACAATGGAAATTCTCATAGAAATTGTTCAGCAGCGATCTCCTCAGTTAAATGGGGATTAATGCCAAGCTCTCCTTTTACACAGATGAAAACAAGTGTGTTAATTTATGTGAGGTCCGCGGCTGCTAAAGTCAGGAATGTGACAGGAATGTCCATGGTAAGGTGAGTATTCCTACCTTCAGCATGAAGTGAATAGTGTTCAGTAAATAAGCCTGGGACCACACAAACAGAGAGGAGAAAGGAAAATACTGAACAGTTTCTTGTGCAGTGGATCTTGTCTGTCTCCTGCATTGTGAGACACAGGCCCTCTGGGGAGAAATAATATATGCTCATGCAATTAGATAATGCATGCACACAGGAGGGTTAATTAAGGTCACACAGTTCTGACATCTCCTATCTGTGTGTTTGAGTTTGCAGTCTTAGCATTGTGGTGTTTTTCAAGGGGTTGTTTTTAACTTCTGTGTTTGTCTAACAGAATATAATCAGTATTTGTGTTCTAACACCAACCAGCCATTCACTTCCTCCTCTTGCCTAACTGCATTGAAGCCCCCTCTTCCCACCAATGCAGGACCCTTCTTAGAGCTTGGATCTTGATCAGCTCCCTTCAGCATCAGCTCATAGGAAAATGAACAACAATAATTAAGTATTTTCTGTTTCTTTCTGCCACTCTCCTGAAAAACAGTACTAAAGCTGAGCAGCCACAGAAGAACTCGAAATCAAGTTTTACCTTTTATGTGGGGATACACTCAAAACAGGACTGGTCTGAGAATGCAGTTGAGTGGAGAGGGGTTGGTTTGTGTGGGCATGGAGAGTGTTCATGGTGGGCTACTGTCCAGTTCTTTTGTGTAGAACACAATTGAAAGGTCCCATATAAATTGGATAGATACATGCTAACTGAACAAAGATGTCTGATCCCTTCTGTGCTCAAAATAATTGATGTTGTCTGTCATGTAAGGACCAGATGCTTCCTCTGAACCCCTTGGGTAAAGGAGCTTTTCACAGGCTATGAAGAACACCAGTCTGGCAACTCCACAGATCGTCTGGTAGGTTGCTGCCTCTGCTGCAGCTGAGGGGCTTTTGCAATAGCCAGGGACTTTGTACTCCACCTGTCACTATTAGGCAGATAAAGCAGTTTAATTGTGTATCTGCCAGGCACTGTCCTGTTGTTTCTCTGTTTTTATCCTCATTAACCCTCTTCTGAACACACCTGACCCCTTTATCATGGAGCTGAATACTCCCACTATGTTTAAGCCTCCCAAGACAGCTTTTGGTAGTAAATTTAAGCCACACATTTTCCTGTCTCTCTGTAGGAATTTTCCTCCCACCATTCTTCTCATCTCATGTGCAAACCCTCTTGGGAAAGTCCTGCAGAAGTTAAGAGGGATGAAACCCATAAGAGTCTACAGAAGTGTAACAGTACTGTATTCTGGAATTGAAATAGAGTGCTGTCTTCTGCAACCTTTTCGAGCCATCCTATCAGATTATATTATTTGACAAAGATGTTAATTGTATTCTATTCTATAGGATGTTCAAAATGTAAGGAAAGGTTATCATTTCCTCTTAAATTCTACAGGGCTTTACCACAGAAAACGACATCACAGACCGTATAATGCAGTCACCACATGAAGTATGCCCATGTCTCTTTTGTTAGGTATCTTTTTTATTTTTTGTATGAATTATTTATTACTCATTAATACTGGGGGAAGTGAATTGTGCTCCTGAACATGACCAAGAGAATGACAGAGGCAACGTAGCAATAATTACAGGAGTGTCTGAGTTCTCTAAATGCCTGTAAAAATGATTTAGTTCACTGTAGGGGAAAAAAAGAGATGTTTAATGTCTGGTTTTGTAGGAAGCTCAAACACCCTGGCGATTAATGCTATATAAATACTATAATACAGTATGTAAACCTCATTTTGTATACTGATAATGAGAGTAATACACAAACAGCACAGTAGTCTCTGACATATTGACATCTACTCTTAGAATTTGTCTAAGAATTTGGTGGGATGAAAATAATGAAATAATCATAGCATCTGTATGTGAGAAGCTGAGCACAGAGTAGCACAGCTGCCCACCTGCTCCTCAGTAAATCCACTGTGAAATGAGGAAGAGATCTCAAGGCACCAGATTCTTGCTCCTGAGCTCCAGGGTGTGCTCCCCCTGCAGAATATTTGAGCATCAGCCTGTAGGTAGGACCTTACAATTTACTTTGCTTTTATGGTTCTCGGAGAGTTTTAATCTGTCTTGGGTACTGCTAAAATACTTAGACCTAACAGATTTTCATGCATCAGGGATACAATGCACTCAGCACACCCATCATAATTACATCTTGACCTTTTCTGGCAGGTAACCCCAGCAGGCTAGCATCAATGAATTTAGTAGACTCTCTCCTTTTAAGATAACCCAGTGTCTTCATTTCCCTTCTGAAAGTGGTTTTACATTTTTTGGCTATCTTTGTATGGCTGTTAGTATAATCAGTTGCTAAAATAAGTCATTCTTACAAATGCAAGAGCAACACAACAGAGCAGTAGAAAATAGGTGCATCTTGGGGAGCTGTCACTGAAGAGACGATGTGGCTGATCATCTGAGTGACACAAACAGACAAAAGGGTTATGGGGGGATGTTTTCCATAGACAAAGAGCAAATGTCTTTGCACTCTGAATAGCTCTTGGTTTAGATTAAAGGAAGCGGAGACAGAGGGTGAAGGGGAGTTTGAACCAAGCAATCGCGATTGACTTCCTGTGGGGCTTATAGAGGAGTCTTCCCACTCTGCCCATGTCATGATTAGCTCTCCATTACAATGTACCAACAGATATCAGTAGAGAGTTATTGGTGCTACTGGCAGCAATGGGAAGTGGAAAAATGAAGAGAGCTGTGTGTCTAAGTGCATGTATGTGCACAGATGATTTGCGCTGTGACAGTGACTGCGATGGACTTAGCTCAGAAGGAGCACTCCCTAAAGAGTGGCTGCAGGATCACTTTAAGCTTTAATTGCACAGTATATAAAAACCCACAAACCACTGGCACACATTTACATATTTAGCCTGTACCATTAAAGGCACGAACAGCCAGTGTCAGCAGCAGAAACGGGACGAGGGCAAACTGGAAGATTTTGTCAGTGATGCTTAAACCTTCCAAGCAGCCACAGAGGGAAAAAAAACTGTGCTATTTCCCCCTACAGCCCTGCACTCTTGTCTGCACAGGCACTGTCAGATCTTGAAATAGTTTTAAAATGTCTCATGTGCAGATTAAGTGAAGAAATTGCTGGTGCATCTTCAATGGGAGACCAGTTCCTATTGTATACAATACTGTATAGGTTTACCACTGAGGGCAGAGGAAATTAATGCCTCAACTCACCATTAACAAGAGGTTCTGACTTTTTTAGCTAAAAACAAAGCCAAGGTGACTCACATACTTCCTTCCAGGGTTTCTTTAGTGATCCAGTATCATTTAGCTCTGAAAGCAAAAGTATAGTCACACCATTTTCTTTGGCTCTACGTAAATAAAACATTCCTGTTGAGAAACTTGAAATATGAAGTCAAGTTCTAATAGGATCTTGGCACATAGTCAAATTTATTCATGTAAGGAACTATTTCCCTTAGCAGGGGTGGAAATAAAAGAAATTTCTGTCTCCCTTTTGCCTCCACCCCTGAACTGAGTGGGAGGACAAAGTACAGAAAATTTCCCATAAAAACCATTTTGCTTTAATCCAAGTTTTTTTCTGACCAGTGGCACTTACTTACAAATATTTCTTTCAGGACTTTATCTCTATCCAAACTGCAAACCTTAGTGAGGGTCAGTTTTTTCCAGCACTCAAAACCAGATAATGAGACCTTCGTAAAAATCATGAGGTCACTGTTAAAAATGCAGATGTTTAAGGGTAATGCACACTTAAGGTTCTTTTTTTTGGGGGGGGGGGGTATAATTTTTCAATTCTGTTGGATGACAGGTTTTCAGGCTTTCCTACACCATCAAAAGGAACAGACAGCATTTTTTTAAGAGAAAGCTAAGATTCCCACAGACCTGGAGTTTGGAGCTTAAAGAAAACAATCATCAAATATGGCAAGAAACCATGAGCTGGAGATGTTGAAACACTATTATTATTATTATTATCATTATTATTATTATTATTATCTGCTCTCATCCTGTCTTTCCCAACAGGCTTCACACTAAACAGAACAGAGAAAATGCTCTCACCTAAGACAGGATGAGTAAGCTGGTTACATTTTAAGAAGTGCCAGGCACCCGCAGCTCTGTTATCAGTGGGAAATGCAGGTGCTCTGAGAATAAGATCCAGTTGTCAGTTTTTTCCTGCTGTTGACTTGCTTTCTTGTTCTCTCTTCAGGCAGGTCACAGTCCCATTGCTTTTCTGTGTAACAATAATGGAGACCTGAGGCTGTTCTCTGCCAACTTCATCTGTGGGCTTAGACAGGGTCATTCAGCTTCTTGGGCTAGACATAAACTGTGCACTCTGTGCTTATGGTCTGAAAGACAGGGCTCTGCCTTAAACACCTCTTTACTTACTTTTCCTAGTTTATTTCCCACAGAAGCCAGGGTGTGGGAGGATGCGTATACCTATGTCATGCCCCAGCATGGAGCTGGGGTTTGCCTGGGTGAACGTCTGTACTGAGGAGTAGAGGATTACTTTCAGTTTTCTGTGATGATCTTTCTTACTGAAAACATCAGTACATGTTATGCAGTTTGGGTTCGGTGGTGGAGTGCCAGACTGTGCGGTTAACTGCCCTAGCAGGTGTCTGAAGTGTACCCCACAAAAAGCTTTTTGGTCACTGAGAGCAGGACTGTGCCATGGTGTGACTGAAGCTGTCTCTCTTCTCTGGCTGTGGCAAAGCCAATGGTACTAGTTCTCTGACAGACTTTCCTAAAAGCTTTGCTTTGCTGCCAAATGCTAAGCAAGGATTCCTGCTAGTGTGTGATGGAAGAAAAGTGACTTTGAGCCATCTGATAGAAGGCAATGGTAGCAACGTCCACAAATGTACCTCTGATGGTGTACAAAAAGAGGCTTGAAGAAAGCTAAAATGGAAAGAGCATAGAGTAATCAATAGCAATCCCAGTTATCACTGACAGAGGTGCGCGTATTTCCATGCTAGGAAGGGGGATGGAGAGACCACACCTTGTCCTTTGCTAGACCTGCCCTGTTAATATATCCTCAGTAGTTTCACAACTTGCAAACACCTGTGAACTAGCAAGAGCTGAAAAGAAACATGGATTTCTCTACCTTCTGGTCTTGCATTGATTGCAATTAAGGAGCAGGAACTGAAGGTAAGGCTTGTATGAGTGCATATCCCTCCCAGTCCAGATGAGTTCTTGCTATTTGATGTTTTTTTTCCCCTGTCACTTCGCTCTGCTTGTTAAAGGTGCCAATTGTATAATTTTGCGCTACGATGTGAGAACACTATTCACACCCATGGTAACGAAGTTCTATTTCATTGGGCTGTACGGCTTTTAATTTCAGGTTAATACAGTATGGAGGTTTTATGTCCAACATTCTAAATGCCACAGCATGTTGATGAAAAGAAATTACATTGATGAAACAGTTAGGCAGTGATTAATATGATCCATAACTCAGAGTGATGTCACAGCCCCAGCTTTCTATCCTACATAAAATGATGTCCAATTACTTGCTATTGATCAGATATTGCATTGCACCAAATGGGATGCCAGCATCAATTCATTTCATCATATTGAATTTCAGCCAATATCAATGGATATTTGGCACGTGTTTTACTGAAACATTTGTCTGCCATCACAGAGCTGATGAACAGGTTGGCAAGTTTTGTTTGTGAAAGGGGTGGGGAGGGGATAGGGAAGAAAAATAAATGTGCTAATCCTGCTTGTGAATTTGTCCTCATACCTGGCACTGACAGGACAGGAATGGCTCTGTGCATGTGCACATTCATTTCACACAAGTGGCTGCATGCCCCTTTCAGACATGTTAACATTCTGTACTGCTCACTGCTTATTTTTTATTGATAATCAAGTGAATAATTAAAGCCCAACAGCTACATAAAACCGACATAAATCATCCTCAATATGTGAGTAATGCACCTCTGCTCAGGCATTGCTCCCATTACAAATGACGGCCTAGAAATCCATGATTCATAGCAGTGTGTATCACTTCCTCACTCTGCATTTGTCTGTAGGAGATGTGGGTGCCAACCAGAGCTCAGGGAAATGGGATGGAGGTACGTAGGGTGGTCTTAAGATGTCTCTTTCAGCCCACTTCCCTGTGAAATGCTCGTCTTGGTTTTAAGTCTCTTCTTGGCTGTTGATGTGCTATTTTCCTAGCCAACATACCATTAGCTCTGAGCTTCCCTTCCACTTATTCTAATTTTTTTTGTTGTTTCTGCTGTTATTGGTTCACTTATAACATTTGTTCCATTCTCATTTGAAAGAAAACCCTCAGATAGGAGTGCCCATCCCTGTTAACCTCTCTGGCTAAGATCACCAGTCGTGTGACTGCCACACGGAGTACTGCTAGGCCAAATGTAACAACATCTGCCATGCATTCAACAACTTCCTTTTGGATTCCTCACACTCTATTTTCACTTCCAGCTCTGAGCAGGAGTGAGATATATGTTCTGCTGTCTCTCGGATGCCAAAGTGCTGGGAATGTGCCATCCTTCCACTGTGAACTGGGTGAGTTTTGGAGACAGCCAAATTAAGCCAAGCACTAGAATAAAAGTGGAGATTAGCTGTCCACAGCTTATTTCTGTTGACCCTCAAGGCACCCTTTGCCATAGAACTTCTTTCCATATCCTTGAAAAATACAGTAGCTACAAAATTACCAATTATGGAGCTGTAGCTCTGCAAATGTTTACATATCTGCTCAATTTTATGTGCTTGAACAGTCCCTGGGACTGCTTGAGGGTGTAAAATTAAGAATACACAAAAGTTTTTATAGGCTCCAGCTTTTTACCTTACAGAGCAGATGGCATCTCTGTAAGCTTTGTGGAACATTATATTTAGAAACAATTCCATTTGTTATTCTAATTTTTTGTTTACTGAGCACTGACAGCATAGTTGGTATGTTGCAGGTGTTGAGAAATGGCCCTCTTTTCCAAGAAGCTTGTGACTTCAGTGGAGAGTGACTACAGGGACCTGAACAGGACAGCCTACCTGAGCTTCTTTCTTGCAAATCCAGTTGGCTTTACCTGATGGCATCATTTTCTCTTCAAGATACTCTGCTCAATTCCACAGTAAACTACGGTAGTGCCTGTAGCCAGATTAGAATGTATCCTAGTGCACAAGCATTCCTTGTGCTTTAAAAGTCTTAGGACAGATCAGCTTGATTATGTTACTAAAACTGGAGATGAGGTATAAAGAGAAAAAATGGCTGAGATCACAAAAAAAAAGATTAAATAAATAAAAGAAAATTTGAATTTTTCATTCCATGAGCATTTCCACTTTTGTTAATCAGTTCTAGTGTATAGCAATAGTTAATTGTTAAGAGTAGAATAATAATCACAGCTGTCCACTCAGTATTGAACTTCTAAAAACCAAAAGATTTTCCAACCTTACCCTTTTTTAGAATATTTTTTCCAAATGCAATTTTAAGTCTATGTGCAAATTATAACTCAGCATGTGTCTGGAGAGAGAAATATTCTTCTGCAATAATTCAGCAGATAAAGGATTTAAGGGACAATTCCCCTGGCAATGCTTGTTGTGCTGTTGGACAGCATTTTCCACCTGGTGAATCAGTCTGATCCTTGCACTTGGGTTGCATCACTCAGAGACAGTTTTTCAGGGGGGTAGTCCTCATCATTTCCCCAGAATCAGACCCCTTTGCAGTGTTTCAGAAAACTGAGCTACCCCAAATCAGGAGACACTTCTAATTTTGTAGGTTTATATACTTATTTAATGGAAAGTATCCCCTCTCTTTTGAATCAAATACCCAAAAGAGGATTCAGTTCCCCAGTTACTCATAACGTGATCAATTTCATTACGATACTTGAATATTCAGCTCTCTGCATTGGACTGCTAAGAATCTAAACATCTCAAAATGCTTTCTACCACTTTCTCTTTTAAAGAGTTTGTAAATGTGATGTAAGATTGTCAGCTTTAGACAAAAAGAAGAGGAAAGTCTGAGTTTCTCAGCAATAATTCTGTTTGGCTTATTATTGATTTTAAATTTTTGTTTTATGCTAGGAAGGTGGGGGGTTTTAATCTCTGTTGGCAATAAACAGGTGAAAGAATGAAGGGAAATAAATACAGCTACTGATTACTCTTATCAGACTTTCAAAAATGAAATGTAAAACCTGTAAAAGTCAATTATGCTGATGAAAATCCTGCAAACCTCTGAAATAAACTTCAAACTCACATCTAGAACTCTTAATATCTTCACTCTTTTCCACCTCTAGGTTCAGTTTCATGTGTCGTTGTTTAAATGAGCAAATGTACAAGACACACACTGGAAACTACCCAGGTGCTACATATTGCAATGTTGAAGCTTCAGTTTCATCTTTGCTTGGTTAAAGTGATGTTCACTTCTCACCCATGAGAAGCCATTGTAGGTGATTGTCTAACACACTGTGCAGCATATGGCCAGGGCTGGTCCCAGAGCTTGTGCCTACTTATGGGGGAGAATTGGAGCTCAAGGAAAACAGAACATAATATTGCCAACAGAGGTGCTGAAAAAGAACAAATCAGCTCCCCTTCCAGAATTGTAAATGGCTTTAAATCTAGAAATTAACATTTAAAATCATAATTCTGGCATTCTGTTAGAGAACCACAGCCTTGCAGAAGGGCTGATGTTGGGAAGCATCTCTGGAGATCACCCGGTCCCACTCTCTGCTGAAGGCAGGGTCAGCTGGAGCAGACTGTTTCAGGCAGTATCCAGTCAGGCTTTTTAGTATCTCTAAGGATACTCCACAGCCTTTCTGGGCAGCCTTTGCCAGTGCCTAGTCACCCTCACAGAAAAAAAGGGTTTTTTCTTACGTTTAAATTAAATTTCCTGTATTTCAGTTTGCACCCACTACCTCTTGTCCTGCCACTGGGCACCACTGGGAAGAGTCGGGATCTATATTCCTTATCCCCTGCCACCCTCAGGAGTTTATACACACTGTTAAGGTCCTCCTGAGCCTTCTGCTAAATAATCCCAGCTCTCTCAGCCACTCCTCATATGTCACATGCTCTGATTTCTCTGCCATCTTTTTGCCCCTTTGCTGGACTCACTCCAGTATGTCCATGTGTCTCTGTACTGGGGAGCCTAGAACTGGGCACAGCTGTGGTCTCACCAGTGCTGAGGAGAGGGGAAGGGGCACCTTCCTGGAGATCCTCTTCCTAATGTTAATCAGCCTGTGATTTTCAAACTAGATCTGTTTGTTTCTTGTTTTCAAGCTTTCTTCCATAACTGTGAATGATAAATGGGGTAAAAAAGCAAGCAAGCAAGGGGAAAAAAAAGCCCACAGCAGAAAGAGCAAGCAGAGAATGTCAGACAAGCCCTTGGATCCCAAGGCCAGGGCTCTAAGAAGAAATGTCACACTGCCACAAGACCTGTAATAACTTAAAGAGCTGGCACTGCAGACATTATCATTCAGCCACCCTGGCTTTATTGCACCATTTCTTCTGCGGGGAAGCATCAGGCATTCGAGGCACAGCTGGCACCAGCTATGCTAGTTCCTGGTTTCTCTCTGCACTCCAAACTTTCCCCTAGCCTACAGGAAGTCCAGAGTAATTTCTTTGTCTCCTTGGGTATTTGAGCCTGTGGCACTTGCTCTAGGCTGCCATAAAGAAATCTGAGAGAAGAGTTTGGCCTTAAGCTGTAGGTGGAAACCTGTATGTGTGAGTGTCATGGAGAAATTGAAGGGAGGATGGCTGTTGCAATGTCTTGATGACTTAAGATAGGGAACTAATTGACTAAGCAAGTGGTGTGGAAGAGCAGAGGAGGGAGAACTGAGGAAACAAAATGATTTAGCTAACATATGATCCATTGCAGCAAGAAACTTCACAATTTCAAAAGGCTTTCCTATATTTATAAAAATGCAATAATAGGCTTAAGCAAAGAAAGGCATGAGGGTAGGCATCATGTGATGTCTGTGATAAGAGAAATGTGTAATTGAGCTGGAGCGGAGGTGAAGGCTCTCTCTGCACATACAGTGATATTACATTCTTTTCCACTTGGATACCCTCTCCAAGCACACTAATCCATGGATCTGGAGAAGGATAATCTATTGACATCCAATTTTCTGGTGGTTGTTTTTTTTTTTTCCTGGATGAGCCAATTTGTTCACCGAGAGTTGTGGGTGTTAACTCTTTCCTGGCTAAATGGACCTCAAAGATTAGTTTATTCACAAGCAATAAGCAAGCCTGTGCTTCCACCTGTCTTCCTGATGACATGAATAGATTTCCCAAGCTAGGGAAGACATTGAAGATGTTAGAGGTTAGATCACCACTGCAATTAACATGTAGGTAAAGGAACAAGCACAGGTTCTTAAAATTAGCTGAAGCAAAGAGAGAGGAGTAAGCTGAAATGTTTTGACTGTGATCCATGTTCAGATCTATTCCCTGGAGGTCAAATACAGAATTCTGGGCAAAACCCAATTCTAACATAGTTATTCCTCACTCTTACAAGATGAATGCATTTCTTTTTCCAACCACAAATGCCTTGAAGCTAGGATAAAAAAGGCCATTGTGCTTTGCTAGTGCTCCGCTCCTCCTGGTGCTGACAAAGCCCTATTGTTCTTCCCAGGAGGAGGAGGAGGAGGAGGAAGGCTAGGGATCAGGGTGTGGCCAGCACAGCCTCACAGGGAGCTTTGAGGTTGTTTGCATCCAGTCACTTCTCTGCAAGCCACAATGAAAATTTTGCAGCTGCTATTGTAGTGGAGAGAGTTCAGATGGTAGCTGGTGTATTAGTACATTCTGCATCCTTACAATGGGTACTGCAAAACAATTTTGTCATTTTAAAATGGCTTGATGTATTTAGTGGAGGGATATGCATGGCGGTGTTGCCTGTGCAAGCAGGGGCTTGGGTCAGTGATGGTTCTTTCAGTCCCTGCCCAGTGCTTGGCAGATCTTCCTTCTCAGGTAAGCTCACCATGGACATACTACTCCACTGCCTTCTAGAAAGGACATGCAGATGCAGCCTGAGGGGAAGGGTAGGCTCTTCCTCTCCTGCAAAGTCAGTTACATGCAAATGGCGTACTCTTGGCACTCAGAAAAAGCAGCCCAAGAAGCATTCCTGCTTCCGGTCAGGCCTGAGGAAGGACTGCTCAAGGTCAGTGTGGAAGTCTGTTGGGTGCTGTGCATGGCAACAGTTTGCATAGCTCCCTCAGAAACCTCAGGCCTCTGTGTCGGAGATGAGTGTGTATGCACAAGGTTTCTCCCACAGTGTATCTCTGCAGGAAGAAAGGCATGTTTAAAGGGAGGAGAATAGGAAAAGCAAAGAGAGTGATGAGATAAGGGAAGATGTGGTGGAGGCTTTTGTTACAAGTACAGAGGGACCTATTTTGGCACTGGCTGGTCTGCTGACCTCCAGGCTCTGGACATCCTCAGCCACACTGGTCTGCAGTTTGATGCAGCTGCAGGCATGATGGACTTGTGTTGCAGAGGATCCACAGGGGACATCACACACAGACCAATGTGATCAAGTGAAGTCCATTTACTACAACTTTTAGCACCGTTATATACCTTATGCGCTTGTGCACGCGCCTTATACAATACTCTAATTGGGACAATACCCCGTTTCACGCGACACTATCTTATCCTCTATTGGCTGTGCAAGCTTCTTCACGAGGTGTCCAGCAGTTACTTATCTCATTCTTCGGCATCCAGGAGTTGTTTGTCAGGCTCTTCTTATCTTCCTTTTTCCCAGCGTACAAGGACACAGTGTCCTTGTCTGCTCCAGCACTTTGTAAACTTATGCTTTGTTCCCACCTGACGGCTGGATTTCTCGCATGCCCTCACCCAGCCAAGAAATCCTCAACAGACGTGACCACCCCCACCGGGGAAGGGGGCTGCTTGTGGAGAGGACTTCTCTTTTGACCTCTATCTCTGGCATTGCTGGGTTAATTTTGTATAGAGGGATGGTCTCCAAGAACCTAATTACTCATTAAAATCTCATGTAGCAAGTTTCTCCCCAAGGGAAAGTAGCATTTTTGTAACTCTCTCTTCCCCTACAAATACATGCACACACCTCCTGTTTTGCTAATGCCTGGCTGGGTGTTCCCCTTGTAGGTTGACCCCAGTCACCACATAAAAGGGAAGGTCAGATGGGAGTTAATGAGTCCCACTTCCTCCAGCTGAAACCAGGCAGAGCAATTCCAGTAACGGTTTGCAAAATGGTCATTATTTTAATTTGTAGGACAAGGACATTGTCTCACATTGCCAAAGGGCCTCTATCCCACCCTGTTGGGGTTGTACTTTTCCCTTCCATTTCAGAGTGGCCCCAATCCCAGTATGGACAGCCAGAACAGGACAAACTGCACCTCAGTTTCCTACATGCCCGCCTCCCGGCTTCCTGTACAGAGACTGGGCCAGGTCTTCTCTGTTCCTAGTTGGTTCATAGTGTCTCTCCCATGTCTCAGGAGACCTGTCCTCCCTCCAGTCATAGCAGGGCCAAATGCATGTTTTTTCTCCAGCTCTTGGATCACAACTTTATCACAGATCACCCTTTGGCCCTGGAGATTCTCCCCATTTCAGTTCACACCACTTCATGCTTGAGGTCCCCCACTCAGAGAAACAGCCATCTTACTCCTGAAGATCTGCTGCCTTAGAGGCCAATCAATTTGCCTAGAGTGCAGATAAAAGTCATAAAATGTGCAAGCATTGATGCTCCACCTAGCATTTGGAGTCATCAAGAGTCAAAAGAAGAGGCAAACGGGGGAAAGGGGCAAGTCATGTTTGTGGAAGTCTTTTTCTTTGCAATAAAGAGTGACCCCAGCCCTGTGCTGCTGGCCAGGGAGTGAAAGGGCAGGCTGAAATTTCAATGCTAAGTCCATCCCATGACTTGATGCTGTGCTAGCTCTTGCTGGGGGAGTGGCTTGCAATTCTTGCCAGCCTCGAGCTCCTAGTTCTGCTCATTTTAAATTAAATGCCTCATTTCCCAGCATGCTTACATGATGGCTTTGTGTCCCACACAGCTTACTGCTCATTTCCCACCTCCAGCCCTGCACAGGAGACACATACACAGCAGTTTGCTTCATGTAAAATCCTAGCTAGATAAATTACTGTCAGATCAGGCAGATGGACATGAGAAAGTATTTGCTGCTCTTTGCTTCCTCCTGTCTGTCTGTGTGCTACCCCACCTGGCTTAGGAGGGCAGAGGCAGCTGCTGATGAAAAGAATGAGACAGATTTTCTTTATTATTCCACCAGGGCAGGAGACAGAGAAGCACTTGACACAAGAGAGCATCCCTTGAGGTGGCTGAGGCCTGGCTGGGCTGTCACTGTTGTGCTTTCCATGAGGATGCCTATTGCTTTGCTGAGGCAGTGTCCTCAGTGAGCAGGGAAGCACAGAGCAGAGCAGTAATAGGGTTGGTGGCTGTTGTAGCAGTTGATGAAGTAATAGGATTAGCTTGCTGTTTCCTTTCTCATCATTTCCATACTCATTTGTTAAGGTGGATGGCAACATGTCAATTTGCGTCCAGTCGCTATGGGGTTTCTTGTATTCCAAGCATGGCCATGTCCAGCAGCATCTGGAAAGGCACGGTGGCTGCAGTTGGGATTCTTTATCTTTACGTGACAGAGTTTTCAGGAAAAGGAACTGGAGTCAGGAACCTGACATCAGATATGTCCATGGCAAAAATCAGTATTGAAATCAAAGGAGCTATGCCAGATTTGCACTGCTTATCTGAGATCAAAATATGGACATTCGTTCTAAATAAAAAATATCAGACTCTCTTTCTGGTAAGCCAGCCAGCTGGTCAAAATTACATAAACACATTGCAATCAGAAAATATCTTAATAGTTGTGATTTTTTTTCCCTGTGGCCATGACTGCATGTCACCTCTAAGGGGCAGTGTGTGTGTGTGCATTACATGGCAGGGATCAGACGGGTGGAGATAACATGCTGCTGAGATCATTCCGCAGTAGCAAGTTGTTTTTCTGGCCGAGAAACAAGACATAATATATAAAGTTGCTTTAAGGATAAGAATAACAAACATGCTGCATAAATAATGTAAAGCAAGAAGAAAGTCCAGCATTGTTTAAAGTATTTTATGAGGAATTTACTGCTGTTAATTGAAGGGGAGAGATTGATCACTGAGGAATCTAGCTCATTACTTAACAAAACCTGGATAAATGGTGTGTCATTTCTCTGTTCTGCTTAGCATTCTCCTTCTGAAGCCTTTCTGTTTATGGGAGAAAAAAAAAAGTATTTCAAACCAGATACAAAGTGATGCCCCAGGTCCCCTCTCCAATTCCCATATAAATACATTACAGAAGAGAGCCAGGCAGGATATAATTCTCTCTCCTTCCTTTTCTTTTCCTGCTCCCTGACATTTTGAAATGCCTGTTGAACCTCAGCACATATAAACAAGGGGGGCCAGAAATGGAGGAAGAGAGGAATCCACTGTGCTGTGCCCCATATTCCTTCCTCTCGGGGCTTCCCCATGGTTGCATGCGGCAGAGAATTACGATGCTGAGTGCTCCAAGCGGCAGGTTGCAATGCTGCTGTCAGCTCCTTTGCCGAGGAGCCCTGCCAGCTATCGATCGGGCAGTGGGAGTCACCTCAATGCAACTGTGCTCAGGGCCTGATTCTCACCAGCAGGACAGTTTTGATAACAAGGATGCCTACGTGAGGTGCTTTAAAAGGTCTTTGCTGTTAATATGGTAGGGAGAAAAGCAGGGGGAGGTGAAAAGCCAGCACATTATGCTCATTTTTTCCCCTTTTTTTCTACCTTCATTCTGGGTGTAGTCTCCAGCCTTTGAATAGATTCTGTAATGAGCTGGCTCTAACCAGAAATACTACCAGAATTAAAATAAGACAAGAGTAACTTGGACATGCACAGGGATGCTGATTATATCCAACCCACTGCAGCCACCCTCTGCTGCCTGTGTAATATTCATTTTCCAATTATCGGCACCGGGCAAGTGAAATTAAAGGGCACTGGGTAGGTATTAGAGTCTAACCTTGTTTTTTTCTTGCTGAAGCTGAGGGGGTTGGCCAGCTGCGAACTGCTGAATCCAGTCTCAGCAGCCACAGAAACAAGTGAGAGGGTTCCATCACTGTTGTGGTTTAACCCCAGCCAGCAACTAAGCACCATGCAGCTGCTCACTCAGTCCCCCCCACCGGGTGGGATGGGGGAGATAATAAAAAAAAAGTAAAACTTGTGGGTTTAGATAAAGACAGTTTAATGGGACAGAAAGGAAGAAAATAATAATGATAATGATTATGATGATGATGACGATAATAATAATATGACAATAATAAAAATAAAATAATTAGAATATACAAAACAAATGATGCACAATGCAATTGCTCACCACTTGCCGACCAATGCCCAGTTAGCTCCCAAGCAGTGATCTGACCCTCCCTGGCCAACTGCCCCCAGTTTATATACTAGGCATGAAACCATATGGTATGAAATATTCCTTTGGCCAGTTTGGGTCAGCTTTCCTGGCTGTGTCACCTTTCCCCCCACTCCTTGTGCCCCTCCAGCTTTCTTGCTAGCTGGGCATAAGAAGCTGAAAAATGCTTGACTTAATATAAACACTACTTAGCAACAACTAAAAACATCAATGTGTTATCAACATTATTCTGATACTAAATCCAAAACATAACACTGTACCAGCTACTAGAAAGAAAATTAACCCTATCCCAGCTGAAACCAGGACAATCAGCCAGCAAACCACCCCCAAGCCACTCAAACAACACTGTGGCGGCACTGGGCAGGGCCTGGGCTGGACCAAGCTGGATGGATACAGAAGAAGCAGGGCTCTCCAGGAACACAGTGATATGCTTAGTCTGCCTCCCATCAGCTGCAGCAGAGATATCAGTCCTAGAGTCACACAGGACCACACGCATCCTTGGGTGAGCATTACGTGACCTGATCTCATAGCAGCAAGATAATTTTCAAATAAATCTTGATTTACTAGCTGTGTTTTTTTAAAAAAAAAATTAAAAAATCCCCAAAACTCAAATTATGTCTCTTTGGTCTTTTTTTCTAATGAAGCATTTTGATTTTCAGTTGTCAGCACAACATTTTTATTTTTGAACTTCCATTTTATTTTGAACAGATCAGCAAAACTGCTTGAATCCAAATTTTCATTCAACATAAAGCAAAATTTCTTTCACTCTTCAGTTCACCAAAGGTTCATATCTAATGTCAGCCTGAAAATATTTTCACGCCATTTTTTTCCCCTGGAACTGGTAACACATCAAGGTTTAACTATAGTTTCAGTGAACCCTTCCCTTCTGCACCTCCTAGTCACTGAAGCACAGCTAACACTTTGCAGGTTTCAGGTTTTATAAGATCCTCAAGACAGATCCTCTCTCTGGACATCTCCTACCACCAGGAGCTCCCAGCACTAGGCAGGGCACCACATAACGACGAGAATTGTGATTTCTTTTTAAATGGCATCGGATCATTCTTCTTTAGATTTGTAGGTGCTGTGCAATATAGTTCATTGACAACTGCTTGTCAAAACATTTGAGAGATGACTGCCTATTTGTGTGGATAATAATGTGTGAAGTTTAGCTATGGGCAAATTTTTGAGGTTCTAGCTTTCTTGTCTTTTCTTTCTTTTTTGAATTTCTACAGGGCTTTAATGAAAATCATGCCTAATTAAGTGTGGGATTTTTTTGTCAGGGCCTTGGTTATTGCAAAGAAAATTCAAGGGTTGTAAGGGAGAACAACCTATTAAGAAGAAATCAAAGTCTTTGGGTACTTTTTCTAAAATATTCACCTGTCTCATTCCGCAAAACATTCCTACAAACCTAAGGAAAATCCCTGGGTCTGAGCTGCAGCACATGGGTGTTATTGCAGCCACACTAACTGCAACAGAAAGAATTACTTTGGCTGACCTTCTTCCCTGGGCCTTGAATGGTTTCTGAAAGACCCAGAGTGGAAACCGCCCCTCAGAAGTCACAAGACTTCACCTGCTGGATCTCCTTAAACGTTATGAGGTTGGGGAGCTGGTCATTGGATGGGAAGGGGCAACATGTTCCCCTGCCTTGTCCTGACTTCTACCTGCCATAGGTGTCCCCCGGCATGGATGAGTCCCCAGCAGTGGGGTGGCCTCTACTTGGTGGACTGCTTTGTCTGTGCTGAGAGGCAGTCCTCCATTCACCCCAGGATCCTCCAATGGCCAGTTAATTTTCGTGCCTGTCCCTCTCCACTGACTTGTACAGACACTCCAAAACCAGCAGCCCTGGAAGTCAGGCACACCACAAATCTCTCACAGATTTTTTGAGCATAGATGCTGCATTAGGCAGCTAAGTTTGTCTTCAGCCTCACAGTTGGCTATTTGAATCCAGCCCCAGCTGCCTCGTGATAGAAACACAACACTGACATTTTATTGTGTTTTTTAGAAACGGGTTTAGTCAAATGGTTACAAATAATTTGAACTTTGGATAGCAAAATCCCTTTTTTCCTCTGGGGCCAGTGCTGGAGAAAACAGGTGATTCATGAATGACATTATGCTCTTCATTTGCTGAGTGCTGCAAAGATCAGATTAAGCTGCTTGTGTACAGTATGTGTGGCTGAGCCAAAGCACTGCCATGGAAAATCTGGTCCCTTCTGCTGCAGCAACGAATGCACAACTCCTCACTTTGGTAGCCTTAATGGTGCCGAGGGTCAGGCCAGTCACCAGTGGTCAGCTATGGGTCAGTGTTCATGCCTCTGTATTTGCATGTCTGTGTGTGTCCCTTGGGTCCATTTATCTCACGTCTAGCAGGATGGCCCTTCTATGTCCTCGTACATTTGCAGTGACACAGAGCTGTGATATTCCCTTCCTCCACTTCCTCTCAGTGTTGAAATTGAGAGAATTTTAACAGAGTGATTTCCAGCAGAGAACAGGAATCAAGAGCAAGGGACTGAACCCTCACATGTATTCATGACCACGCACACTTTTATGGACCCAATAGTACTGTCAGGCATTTCATGGGGCTTTCTATCAAGGACACTATATAACAATAAGTTGTATTGTACTGCACTTTCAGTGAATATATGAGGTAATTGGTGTGCAGTTCCCTAGACTAATACTGGAAGACAGGCACCTGTAGACAGAGAAAATGAAGTTTAAAAATCTCTTTGCTGACTGCATTCCCCCAGCTGGGAGAGCAAAGCACAGCCAGTAGCAGCCCTAGGTCAGTTGTTCTTAACCCTCTCCAAGCCTAGGTCACATCCCTCTGCTGCCTCCCTGTCTTACTAGGATGGAGCTGAGGACTGGTTTCATTTAGCATTGGAGGGAGGGGTGTATGCTTACACCCTATGCCCCTTTCTAAGTCCCAGAAGAAAAGGCTTGCCCCCCTCCAGAGTGCTGAGCTGAGATGTAAGCCCCAGGGCACTAGACGTTTACCATGTAGAAGGCCAGGTGAGTGAAGAGAAATCCCTGCCACGTGGAGTCATGGTCCAAGCTGCTGTGAAGGACTGGCTGCTCCCAAGCAGGATGCCCGGCCCCGGTAGCTCTCAAGGGCTGTGTAACACATGCTGTCACCGCAGTCATGGAGCACTTGGGGAACAGAAAGAGCGAAGCCTGCAGCTCTCCTCTGAGCAGCTTCCCCAGGCCACCATGGGTAACACAGGACATGTTGGCTGCAGGCAGAGTGCCCCCCTGCTTTCTTTGTAGCTGCGTTCAAACAAGATGTTCATCGTAAGAGCCATAAATGATATCTCTTCCTGTTCAAGGCCTGATCCGTTGACTGCCACAGTCATCTGGACTGTCTAGGTTTGCTCTTCTGGGCATGGTGTAAGTCCTTCTTGAAACCAGCCCTTGGCGCAGCGCATGGCCAGGAACTCACCTGCTGCTGAAGCACTGGATATGAGCTATGGCTAGGAGGAATGCAGTATATTTTCCTTCTTGTTCTTTCTCACTCTGTGAGCCATCACAGGGCCATTTCGCTGAGATGCTGAGTCCCAAATGTCAGGAATGTTATTAGGTTGAGTCATCCTTTCATATAGATTTCTTTATTATTATTTCTAACATTCACCCGCTTGACCATGAACAATAATATTTATGGGGAGCACGTCCATCCATACATAAATATTGCTGGTGATATGCCCAGGGACAACCACTTGCTAGGCAGCAGGACTTGAAAAACGTAGGCAGTGTATTAAAGCCCACCCATAGTGTTTTATCTCCTGACTTAATCTCCACAGGAGGAGGCCATGCTGGCAGTTCTGCCACACTCACAGTGGCCGAAGAGCAGCTTACAGTGTTACTAGCACTGTGTACCATGGTAAAATTGTGGTCAAGGCAATCTGTCACCCACTGCTGCCAGGGCTAGTTATGGATTCAGATCACCTACCAGTGCATGGGAATGTGAACTTGCACGTCTTTGGAGACTGGATCTTTATTTCCACCCCACTGTGTATGCAAGCCAGTCAGAGAGTGTCATCCTCTGACCAAGTGGCAGAGCAGGTGCAAAACACAAAGAAAAGTGGCTCAGAAAAGGAGAGGACACCTGTGACTCACAGAGATTTGCCCCTCATAATACAACAATGAAAAAAGCAGCAGCAGGATTTTCAAAGAAATGTGCTGAGAAAAAATGAAAAGGTTCTGTGGACATTACCCATCAGATGTAGCACTTCATGGTAGAGCAAGAAGAGATATCAGACTGTAAACTCTCTGAAGGCAAGGGCAGTCTTCGTAGTCTGTGTTTGTGTAGCACCTTGCAAAATAGTGAGCCAGTCTATGACCTGTCTTCCTGGGAGCTACTCTAAAGCAAATGCTACTAATAGGTTAGGTAAAATAGTAAGCAGAAGCAAGTATGTTTGTCAGTCTGTCTCTCTATAACAAGGTTGTATAGTTACTCACTAGCAATATAGCAACTATGTTGTGATAAGACAAAATATATACACAATATTTGGCATCAAACCTTTTTTTTTAAGATAGCTGCAGTATTACAGCCTAAACCTCGCTGTACACCCTATTTACTATTGTACTCTTCCATGTTACTGTTTAACCGTGTCTGAAGACAAATGTTTTATATTAATTCTAATTTCCCTTAAATTGTCTTATTTCATGCTGTCAAGCAAATTAATCCACTGAATCAAGGGCAATTCCTTCTATTGGGCAGCTTGTCTTACTCATTATTCATTTCTGAAGGAGTGAAAATCCTTTACGTAACTTCATGCTTCTCTTGCTTGCAGAACTCCCTGTAAATACAAGGAGTTGTTTTTCTTCAGACATATGCAATTGGGTTGGGAGCTCGCTGGAAATTGCCGGGGTAGCAAAGGAAGAGACATATCAGTTTAACCCAAATCCAGAAGGAATCTAAAGTCCATTTTGTGGGGAAGTTTGCTCTAGGATTGCTTTGGGCCTGGGGAAGCCAGCACCTATGCTTCTAGCGCATGTTCAGGAGCTGCACTCTGTCTGCCTTGAACTTTGTGAACCTTTTCTCAACAGAATATAACCAAATTCAAAATCTGTTGCTGGCAGAATGTCCTGAGTAGAGTTGCGACGTTCAGTGAGGACTGGCTGGTGCCCTGGGAATCTGGAAGCCCAGTTACAGCAGAATTGAATCTTTTTAACCTTGTTATTCTGGCAAAGAATAATCTGGAACACCTGGTTGCGAAATATTCACATGGATTATTATTAGGTATTACAATATCTAATATAGTATGCACTTTCTAGATACTTTTGGGGTCCCAGTGTAAATCACATTCTCAGTGTACCCAGTGGCTTCTCCCAGCACACACGTTCAAGAGGCAGGCCTAGCACTGCCTCAGGCGTTGGGGTTGCAGGGCTGATTCAGCCCTGCAGAGGGAATGGATTACAGGCAGAGGGGCCAGAAGCCTGGCTAGTCCTTATCCCACATACCCACTAATGCACAGCAGATGATGGCACGGGGAAGAAGGGAATTTGTGCCACCATCCAACTGATTTGAAAAGTGCTCAGAGGCTGTGGGTTGCCTGTGGATGCTGCAGCAGCACAGACATCTATGCATGTCACTTCTGAAGGCATTGGCTGATGTGGAGGCTGTTAGTGTGGTGGCTAATAGAAGGTCCCCTCCTGAGAGGGGAGTGGGTGACAGATGGAATTAAGCCCCATTGCTTCTCGTGGAGGTAGAAAAACTTTTGAAGAGCTAACCTAATTTCTTAGCTTTTTATTTGTTTTAGCAAGACAGGGTTCCATTTTCATCCTTGTACACTGATCTTGCTCATTCAAAATTGTTCATTCAACAGGAAAGTAAACAGCTCTTTGAGCTATACTTGTCTCTCCCACTTCTGTGGCAAGAGAGACCTGTAAAAGAAGATGACAAATAATGTGTCAAACATGGTCTGGAGAGGATTCAGCTGAGCAATTTCTGGCTTCCCCTGCCTGTCCTCCAGCTGTTGTGCCCCTAGTAACTTCAATGGCTGTACACAAGTTTGGCCTGGCTGCAGTTTCATTCAGTTGGATCTATGCTTCCAAATATTTGTCTGATGTAACAGTCTCTGGCCAGGCCAGGGCTTCAAGCCTTTCCCTACATGGACTGGGAAAAATTTGTAGTAACTATTTCTGCACTCTGCTATGAACAGACACTTAATACCTGTAAGTAAAAGATTTCAGTCAGGGCACTGGGTCAGCAAACTGCTTCTGTGGGTACCGGTGTCATGTGTGTCAGGTTCATATGTACCTCATCATATACTCCCGTGGCTTGTGTTCCCTGGGAAGGGAGACCTTACGCTCTAACAGCATTAATCAAATTTTTATTTGATGACTACCAGAGCTCCTCCATGAATCTGCCCTGAAAACGCCTTTATGAATGAAAATTACATTCACACAAAGCTGAAAGCTATCTGCTTTCAACAGAAATTTCCTGTTATTTGTCAAAAAGAAGTATATAAGTGAGTCCCAACTGTCTTGATTCTAAAATTGTGGTGTGATGCCCCACACCAACTGTTGTTCTCTAGCTCACTCTGGGCTGGGATCGTGCTTGTAACAGCAGCAGAGCCATGTCCCCACAGCAGGATCAGCAAGAAAGGTGGTGGCAGAACACCGTGAGACTTGGGATATAGCCATGGTGCCGCAGGGACAGAGAAGAAGGGAGTGGGAGATATTTAAACAACAAATGCCAAAGAGGTATTTTAGAACACAAATACTCAGGGATTGATTTTTTGCCAAAAACTTGAAACTGCTCTGAAAAAGATAGAGGGGAAGGTTCTTAAAAGCTTCTACAGGACAAAGATTAATTCCAGTCATCTCTAATGACTATATTAAATGATGAATATGTTCTGTTAACCTAATTACTGTTTAGAAAATGGATTGCATGTTCTGATCAGTTGCCTTGCTATGTACACCTCAAACACAAATATTAAAAATCATCAGCATTTTCTAAACTCCTAGGGATTCTCTAATAATAAGCGCTCTGGGTGTGTGGTAGAAGATATGGGACTTCAGCTGGAGCTCTGAGTAAATCTGGTGATCTGTGATTTTCCAAAGCTGTTTACTCATTGGTGTTAACCAGTAATATTTGGTGACTCTTCCCCTGTCATTTCACACAAGAAATCTCCTCCCCATAAATCCAGCGACTAAAGACTTGAGGTCAGTTTTTAAGAGTGGCACAAGAGACGTGGCTTTTCCATAAACTCCACAATAATAATAATAAATAATGCTTGGTGCATAAATTTGTAAAACTCCAGTTAACATCCTCCTCTCAGCTATTTAGTGAATGTCATCAGTTATAAGATTCTAGTCTCAATATAAGCAGGTAACACCATTCATGTCAGCTGAAGATCATACATGCAGGGAAAGCAAAATATCAGAACCAACATTAGCTGGGAGCAGAGATGTTGCCAAAAATATAGAAATGTCCATTTCAGTGAGGGAGTTAAGCAGGATGGTTACAGCAAATTGTGTCATGAATGGCAATCAAACATTTAAAGGGAAGACAAGGTAGCTTTTTGTTTGGCTGTTTGGGGTTTTTTTAAGATGTAAAGTAAAATCTGTTTCTCTCTAGCTGGCAGCTGTAAGGGAGAAAGATTTTTTTTAAACTCATGTTGATTAAATTAAAAGCTTAATTTCTGGAGAAGCTTTTGATATGAAACCACTTGCACTTGGAGAATTTTGCATTTCATAAGAACAAAACAATCCTTTCTGCAATTGGTTTATGGATTGATTACAGTACATCAAAAAAGGCAAATAGATTGATTCATAGCTGTTTGCATGCTTGTGCTTACAAGCCTCATACTGCATGTGCATTTGCTGTTAGTATGATTTATAATAATATGTTGATAATATTAACTGTATGCAAGAAGCTTTGCAACACAGGGACCTGACTCAAACAGTTTAGAGAATAGCCAGACACTGATTAAAGAGTGGAGGCAGTACACTGGGATGTGCTGTGGCTGACTAGGGCAGTTTTCCATGTGTTTCCCTTAAATGGTGATTTCTGGGATTTCTTTTTTAATGGGGATTCTTCAATCCTAGATTTGCTTGCACTCCTCTGGGGGCAGGCTCAGTGCTTTGGGAATTTTTTTGCTTCAAAGTTGTGGTTTAGAAAGCTAGAGATTTAAGAGCAGAGAAGGCGGCAGGGTTGAAAGCTTGGAGGCAAATGCAAAAGAAGTTACAATTGAGGTGGAAGAAGGTGGCACTGCTGGTAAACTTTGCAGATTAAATAAACATCTCTGGCATGATAAGTGATGCTAATAAGGACAGAGCATTCCTACGGCAAGATCTGGATTGCTTGGTAAGCTGGATTCTTTTAGAAAGCTGGTGTATACATACAGCTGCTGGAAAGGTCACATATACACAAACCAAGAATGCAGGTTATATTTTCAGTTTCAGACTGAGAACTAGAAAGCAGAAATTCTGGAAAGGATGTAGGGGCTATTTTGGATGAACAAATGAATGTGAATTCCCAGTGTGAAGCTGGTGCTACAGGGGCTTATGCAATCCTTGGGCAAGTAAACAAAGGGATTTAGTAGGGCTTGAGGAGGAATGATGTCACTTCTTGATATGGGATTGCTGAGGGATCTGCTGAATTCTGTGTCCAGTGCTCATGCTCAGACATCCAGAAAGGATGCAGAAAACTGGAAAAGCAGTACAAAAACAACTGAAAGAATGATTCCTAGCCCTGGAAATTCTGCCTTGCAATGAGAGACTTAAAAAGCTCTTACAAGTCTTTTCTAGCTTATCCAAAAGAAGGTTAAGAAGTAATTTGACTGGGATATATAAGCATCAATATCATGAGAAAATTTCTGATGCTAATCCTCCATCTGGGAAAGAAACTGTAGCAGAAAGGAAGACATACAGACCAGGTACCAGGAAAAATAGATTACCTTACTCTAGCTACTCTGCAGGAGCTGGTTGTCCCCTCTCTGCAAATGTGTGTTTACCCCTCTTACCCTGGGCGACAGGCTCCCCTAATAAATCATCTCACCATTATTGCAGTTTGCAGCAGGTAAGAGCATGAATAAGGGTGATTACCACAGGGAAGCTGACCTGCTGTAATTTTTTCCCTTGAGGTGAACTATTCAAATGTTAAAGTCCATAGAGAAGTCCAAGGGCTATCAGCTGAGTCTAGCCACATTTGGATGAAAGATATGATGCATTTATTTTTAACAGGGAGGGTTAAATCTTTAGGTCAAGCTATCTAGGGATGTAGTGGCTTGTCCATTAGTTGCAGTCTTTTAATCAAGACTAGGTGCCTTTGTAAAAGACACACTAATCATTCAAACAGAAGTTATAGGTTCAACATGGAAATTCCTGCATGAAATTCTGTGGCCTGTTAGGCTAAATGGTCATAATGAACCTTTCCTGGCCTTTCACTCCATTAATCTGTGAAAAAATGAGCAGAGAATTGAGAAGTAACCAGGAGCTACGTAGTTCAGATTGTGGATAGCAAGGACAAGGAGATTAAATTTGGGGGAAAAGGTAAAAGGAAGTTAGAGGAGCCTGCTAGTGAAATGGGCAGAGAGCTGGGCTTGGCTGCAGTAACTTGGGGCACACTGGAAGCACTCATGAGACAATCTGGGACATTCAAAGAGAACAGGAGTAAGCGAGGGAGGTATAACTGATGCAAATGGCAGAGACTGTGCAATGGAGAGACAGGCAGCTCTTGAAAGAGAAAAATACACCTGCAGTGGAGGAAATTTCACTGCCAATTTAGGGGGTTAGAATGGGAAACAATTTGCCAGTTCTGACAGAGGAGGGAGGAGAGAGTGATTTGGGCAGAAAGGTGAGACAGCCTGGGGGGAGAGGGTGCAGAGACAGAAAGCCTGGACACTGCGGAGGAGAAGTGAGACAGACAGTAGAGAAGGGTTTGAAAGATACTTGCTTTGGAGAGATACAGAAGTCAGCTGAGCATGCGCCTTCATTCATATAGCACACGCTTGACTTTGATAGCAGGATTACCTGATGGCATTACACCCATGCTACTGAGGAAGAAACTAGGGCCCTCACATGATATAAAAGCAGTGCATTCAATTTTAACCACTCCATGACCAAAAATAAATTGTACAGTCATCCTATTCCAGAATAACAGATTGATGGCTGAATAGTTAGAACTCAGCAAGTTAGGTAATTTTGCACTGAATGTAAATGAGAGTTGTAAGATAAATGACATTTAGTGACATTAATTAACTGATTAAATTAAACTGATATTTTAATCAGAATTTGTTTATGCAAAGCTCTGGATAAAAAGAAATGAAGTTTAACCTAGTTACTTTTAAAATTCCAGTTACCATAACAACTTCTTGTGATATCAATTAAAGGTGGTCTTTTCTTTACATTATTTTTAGAACTTGAGTTACCATAACAACAGAAAGCTGCTTCATTTGCAAAGAGTTAAAATATGTTGTTGTTCTTTGAGAAACAATCAAAATACAAGTGGGATGCCAGGAATTAACACCCCAGAATGGTTGCACAAGCAGCATTTTTCAAACACCTCACTTGTGGCACGAGAGACTGATGGATCTTCTTCAGTGTGACAGGCTCAAGATGTTCCTTGGTTGCTCAAATCAGAAAGAGATTATTTATCAATTGGAGAAAAGTGGGGCTGTCAGGCACCAGAGGTATTATGAGCTGTCAGATCTGCAAGGAAAAACAATGCAATAGCAAATAAATTCACCTGGCCCTCAAGTGCTTCCGGAGGATGCGCAGGAGAGCGTGTCTCAGAGCTGAAGCAGCGACCCCATGCCTTCTCCCCAGAGATCCCTGGTGGGAAAAGAAAAATGCTGACAGATCATTTCAAGGGCTATCTCTCGACTGTGCTAGGCCCCCTTGGAGGTCAGTGCTAGCATCCTTCTATTCCACCTCTGGCTGTTCTCCTGCGAGGGGTTTTCCCTTGTGCAAGGGCAATAACTGCTGAAAGAGAGCAGCCTTGGTATGAACTGCCTACAGAAAGGACTGGATGAAGTTAGTCTCCTGGCCCAGCCCCACAAGAACCTCCATGAGACAAAAGCGTGGGTAAGATTACAGGATAGGTGTGCCACAGTGGCCAAGATGCGTAAAAGGCACCACAAACATGCACACACATGTTTTTGTGTATGTTCATCACAAAATTAGCTAAGGGCTTACACTCATATCACTGTGGTCCCAGGCCTAATTTTAACATAACTGCTTCTCTAACTTACCTCCGAAGGAGAGGTAACTAACAGCTGTTGGGGGCATGCCCTCTGCACGGTCTGTACAGATGGAACAGATGGAGCTTTCCTCTTTATGCAGAGTGGATCTTAGGGATCCCATTTACTTGTGTGTAGAGCAAGGGGTGGCCTTTAGACACTTAAAGGCCCTTGAACCTACAAGGAAAATGCCTTGAAGCAGACAGCAGCCCATGA
This sequence comes from Haliaeetus albicilla, assembly GCF_947461875.1. NCBI lineage: Eukaryota > Metazoa > Chordata > Aves > Accipitriformes > Accipitridae > Haliaeetus > Haliaeetus albicilla. Next base: position 29,367,645 of record NC_091486.1, read on the forward strand.
AGCATTGGAGTAAGATGCTTTTTGCAGCCAGGATCCCCCCTATGGTCTAGACCTAGTCTAGAAAATATAAGTAAGGTGGTCATCAGCTTCTGTACTTGCTGCCCTGCTGGACATTGCTATTCATCAGAGGACACTGCAATACAAATGCAGTCCCTCTTACTTCAGCTGCAGCTTCCAGTAGATCATCTGTTTGATCAGAGATACTTTAGTCTGTTATCAAACTGGAGAAGAAAGCAGGATGTCTGAAAGCACAAACTACTTCCCCCCTACTTGCACAATTCCTCCCACTTGCACACTTCCCCCCCACTTGCACATTGACTGCAGAAGAAAAGGAGACTCATACTGGATTTCTGTTGTTGCCTTTTGACCACAGGACGAAAGGCAGTCGTAGCCATCTTAGATTGTTCTGCAGTGACCTTTTGTCCAGGCAAAGATGTGCAGAGGACAGCCTGAAAGTAGGAGAGGCAACCCTACATTCCTGGTTTGATTGTGGTCCTCTTCCTTAATGAGTTTTTAAGAGGAAGAGGAGGAGGAGGGCACATGGGAATTTGCACGTGCTCATGTGTCTGAGGCTTATTTAATTAAAAGACAATCAAAGTGTCAGCTGCTGCAGCTTGCAATTTGGATCCCCTTCCACCCCCATTTCCCTTCCTTCTTCTTCCTTCTTCTTCCTTCTTTCAAAGCAAATAGATAACTCATGTGGAGGAGGGGGGCTGAAGGGACAGGACTGCTGCAAAATGCCAGCTCATACTGATTTATGCTGGGCTAAATGTGAGGGGGCTCAAGGCAGAATCGTTCTCTCAACAGCAGCTCCAAAGTCACAGTGTGTTTGTCTCTTGCAGCGGTTCACTAGATGTGACTTTGGGGCAGCTTCCTTCCCGGGAGGGATGGCTTGAAAACACAGCATCTTCTAGTGGCAGCCACCTTGGGGCCAAGCCCAACTGCTCCTCATGACTGCTCTGACACAGTCCACCTCCTTGGATCTGCTGGTGGGTGTCTTCTGTGAATGCTCCTTGCCCATTTAGGCCAAAACAGGCTGTTTTGGTGAAGGCTTTAACATGTGTTACACTGGGAACAGCTCATTGTCCCAAGTAGGCTAAGGTCTGCTCACACAGAAGGCTCATCTGGCTGAGCTTTGTGCACTGGTTGTTGTCAAAGGGGAGAGGGCCATGAAGAGCTGGGACTGTGGTGGACCCAACCTGTTGCAGAGGGATGAGGCAGCATGAACTTGCCCAGACAGATTGCCTCCAACCCTCTGCAGGAATCTGAGTTTATAGACGGGCAGGGGAAAGCTTTATATCCGCCTCCCATTCCTCAGGATCATCTTGTGTTAGCCCCACTGCCCAGCTGGGCCACACTGAACCTGTGACTCTACATGCAATTTTATTGAAGAGAAACTGAAGAGAAGTATCATCTCAGGCTTCTTTTACCAGCTGGTTACCCTTCACTCAGCAATGCTATGTTCTGGATAGCTTGTGCTGTGGGGCAGAAGGTGCTGTGAGAAAGGCTAAGGGCAGGAGGTAAATGCCAGAAGTGACTAGCTCATGTCCCTGCACTCACCCAACATACTTGGAGTCCCAAAGAGGTACCTATGATCGAGAGGCCCCCCTTTTTGTCTGAATACACTGTTCCTATTTGAATGGCAGCCATCCTGCCAGGGGCAAGGCAAGGTTTTCATATGCTGAATCTGGTGCACTCTTTTCCTTGGGGTAAGTGTCCTGGCTGGGGAGCCCAGATGCGAGCAAGGGTACCCTCTGAGGGACTGAGCGTGCAGCCTCTGCTGAACCCTTCCCCAGCCTCTGTGCAGTGCCAGATACTCAGACATCCTGACTCCCTGAAGCTGAAGTCAGTGGTAAATGATTGCGGTAAATGTGGCAGTGGTAAATGATTGTGCTGTACACAGAATAGCTGACTTGTCATGGCGGTGATAGCAATAGTGCTCATAATTTTAATTTGTATGAATCTGTTCTGTATAGGGTCTTGCAATGTGCTAATCTGCAGCTGCTGAGTACCTTTCCTTTTGCATCCTCTCATCAGCTCCTAGGAAAGCTAGCTGTATGGAGAGTGGATTGTTTTACTACTGCAAAAAGGAAAAGCATAAGAAGATGGAAATAAATGTATTGACAAGTGAGACGAATAAATGTTCCTCTTGCCTGCACTATATAGAGGTGTTTGACATACCAAATTATGACATAACTGTAGGAGTAATGGTTGCAGCTGTTGCCTTTGTAAAATGATCTGCAATACCACTTGCTAATAAGTAAGACAACATGTCTAAGTCATTTTATATGGTGCCAGAAGACTAATCCCATGCCATGCATGCACAGTGCCAAAAGTGGTCATATCACAGCAGTAGGATCAGTCCTGGAATAATCACATCCTTAGGAAAAAATTCACTGTGTAATACAATGAAATCCCACTTAAACAAGTCAACCTTGTGAATCTATTAGAGCAGCATCCCCAGAGTACTGCTACCGTAGCATGCTTCTAGCACAAAGTGGAACGCTCATGTGTAAAAATGAAGACAGGAGCAGAATATTTACTCAGATGAAAATAGGCTTCTTTTTGGAATCCTAATGGGGAAAGAGACAGAAGAGCTGTAGTTGCCGCAAGGAGGATATCAAAACCTGAAAACACTTGTATGCAAGCAACCTGTCAGCCCAGTTCTGTGCCCCTAATCCATACAGAACTCCCCTTGTCTTCTGCAGGAATCTTCTTTGAGCTAAGATGGAGGATCATCCCCCTAATCTAAAGAAGTTCAAGCCCTCGCTGCATTTCCCTCTTCATACATTCATCCTGAATAGGAACAGGATATCAGAAAGTCCTGAGACAGCTTTGCAAATCTCATCCTTTAGACCTACAAAATCTGGATTATTTTTTCCCCTGTGTATTTTGCATTAGCTCTAAACACCAACTTTGAAAAAAATGCTTTTGACAACTTGCTTCTAAGTACGACCACACATATAAATCTGAGAAATACACGAAAGCTGCCTATTTATTGGATAATGAGACCAGCCTAGCTAATTCGGCCGTGCAACACAGACAGATGTGATTTCACCAATACCTGGGGCTTAATAATTGCGGTATGTTAGGGCACATCTAAGCTTCCAAATCACAACAGGTTTTTGTATATCCATGCAGAGTGTTGTCCAAGTGTATCTGTTCCTTGCTTTTCTTCCACAGAATGATATTTATTACATCTATTTGCTGTCACAAAGCATAGGAGGAAATTTATAAATAAGCACGTTGGTCAGACAGCCTCAGGGTCTCTTAAACAGCTGCTGAACTTTCCACTTCCAAGGAAACTGGGGGATTTGAATAGGCTGCAGCCAGACTGTTCATGGGACTCCTCTACTTTCCTTGGCAGGGGGAAAACATGACTTTGAATAGTTTCTTAGGCACAGACAAGCATGCATCCCCCAATACTTGGAAACTCATCCTCTACTGCTGGCTGCTGCCAGCCGGTTCCTTACCAGTTAGTTGTTTGTTGATCAGTCTTGGGGCAGTAGCAATGGAAGAGGGTACTGCCATCAGAAGACTGCTGTACTCTTCTCCCATTCCTCTCCAGTTTCAGCCTGGGCAATGAACAGTGTGCTGTTGTGGAGGATACACAGTTAGGGACTTTCAAAATATCCTGCGATCAGCACTTGGACTGATGGTCCTATCCTTTGCTTCCCTTCCATCTGGTACTCTTAAGTCCTGGCTGATCACCATATAAACCATACAGATCTGGACAGATCTCTGAGGCAGGAACCTTAGCAGGTCTGGACATTTTTCTGCCTTGAGAAATAAAGCCTCTCTATCCATGGTCTGTCTGCAGGGATTTCATGGCAAATTCATCCCAATTCAGTGAACAGTTAAAGGATGAACACAATTTCTCTCTTTTTCCCCCAGTACATTTACAGATTGCAAGAACCTGCCAGCCTGTCCTAGTAGGGGTGCACAGGGTATGAAGACAGGTGAGGCAGTTTTCCAAGGAAAGCAGCGTGGAAGGCAAATGCATTCCCACAGAGCTTCCACACATGCTGTTTCCAGACAGGGTTTGGTAACATGTTATAAAGTAACAGGTGATTTAGGACAAACGGTTTAGAAATGTCCCCTATGTAGGCAGAGATGACATATTTGCCAGTGAGTTGCACAAATTCTTTTTTGTCCAAGAAGCTCCTGAATCATCTATACAGCTGTGTATAGAGTATGGTGGATATTTCAGGCCTCTTGGTAGTCCTGCTGTAGAGATGACACTGCTATTCCAGAAATTCCCCTAAACAGATGGCTTCTGCAGACCAGAAGTCCTATAAATGCATTGGAAGTATGTTAATTGGTTTTGCATGCAGTAAATAGAATTTATTCAGGATGGAACATTTTGTGGCTTAGTCACTGAAAACAGCCTGAAATTATTTATTGGAGAAGATTTTTGTTTGGGGGCCAGGACAATGGCTGAGAAAGATCGGATCACTTTCAAAAGTGAATAAATCTACCCATACAGATTTTCTTTCTTCCTATCCCTCTTTCCCTCATTACTCATTTTTCTGTCACTTTGTCTGTTGTCTTGATTTACCATAGCTTTTCCCAAAGCAAATTTTCTAAGAGAATGTCAGCTAATTAATTATTGTTTCAACATCATTTTTATTCCAGACCTTTGACCTCTTGGCAGCTCTGCAAAGCATTCTGATGCATTTCACATTTGCTTAGTAAATATTTCTTCAAACAATAAATTGAGAAGCAAGGGAAAGAATGCATCATCTTCAAAAAAAAAAAAAGACAGTAGAGGGGAGATAGATAAGAAGAAACACACACCAAAATCACTAATCAGAGACTAAACACAGATCGATGCATTAGGTCCCATAAAAAAATGGAGTGGCAGGCTCTGTACCTAGTACAGGGTAGAAAGGAACATATCAAGTAATATTACTCTACTATTTTTTATAATTCACTTTATTTTATTGGCTTTTATTCCTTGATTCCCCATGTGAGTGTACATGCTCTCTCTGGAGCAGCATCATTTATCTTTACCCTGGTGAGGAGGGGATCATTCCTTGCTGAGGCTGATTTGCCAGTGCAGCACTGCAAATTAGTGGTAATTGCCACTCACCAACTGATGCATCTGGCCCTTTTGTTTGGAGGCCTGATTGGCATCCCTCTGCCTGCTCACCTCTCTGCCTGCCTTCAAGCCCTGGCCAGAGAGGACAAACTCTCAGCACAGAGCTCGCTTCTCACAGGATGTGGGGGCAATCAGCTCTCTGCAGTTATGGCAACACCAGTGCCAGGAAAGAGGGGAAAATCCAGCCACAGGCCTCCTCAAAGTCTCAGGACTATGTTCTGGTGTCTAAGCACCACTTTATGTCCTTGACCCAGTTTGATGAGAGAGTGAGACACCTCTCGGAAGCCTCCAGTGGTCTGAGTAAGGCACTGTTGATAGGGAGTAGGAGGCATTAAGTCCAGACGTTGATATCTGTCTGAATGCGGCCCTGAAGGCAAAGTCCCACTGTCTTTGTGAACCTGAATGTACTGCCTTGGCTGCATTTTACCCAGATTAAAGGCTTGATGCCACTCCAGCTCTCCTCCAGCTGCTTGCCCCATACCCATCCTCACACCCACCAAGCACGTGTCTGGCCTTGCTCTGTCAGACTGTCCCAGATTAGTGTGATCATTTCTTCAGAGAGAATTTTTAGCCAGATTAATTAATTTGACTAGATTAATTAATTTTACTTGATCTGATTTCAGAAGTTCCTCAGAAATCTGCTAAGGTTGGGACTATCTACCTTGCCTTATTGCCATAGGTCCTGGGTTCCTGTGCCCTTGAAGTGGATCCAGCACTCCTCTGGCAAGCTGCAGACGCCTTTTGCTTTCATTTTTTTGCTGAAAACTGTGGGGAGGGGGGAAAGCATGAGAAGACAAAGCAAGGTTTCACAAGCTGTGGTCACAGTGGCCAGGCGGTATGCAGAGAACAGTCTCTCAGCCAAAGCACAGGGCCCTGAGCCAAGCTTTCTGGATCCTTTTTGTCAGTTCTCCTACACACTTCCTGGAGGATTTTGAAGGACTCATTTAAGCTAAATTGGGCATTTGCATCCAAAAGAGCAACTAAAGTAGCTTGATTTTCAGAGGTGCTGAAAGCTTACAGCTTCTGTTCAAAAAAGAAAGGTTGTGAGTTTTTTTACAGGGCAGGAAGTACATGCCCTTAGAGCCCCAGTTTCCTCATACGGTCTTCATCTTTCTTTGCCTTTGCTTTCCACATCTGTAGACTAAGGAGAGCAACAGCTAACTCAGAGGGCTCAGAGAGAGTTAATTCAGTAATGTTTGCAAAGTGATCTGAGATCTCAGATGGAAGGCACTATATAAATGCAAAGTATTATTTTATGAAGATCAGTTAGCAGCACTTCATCATTTCAAATGGTACCAATTATACACAATGTACATTGATATATACACTCTATTTTCATAAAGTGCTGCTGCATTTGATTCAAACTTATTTGCAGTCTGATAACTACACAGATATTAATAATGCCAGGAAGAAGAGAGTTTTGCATAGTCTATCATTTGTAAAATTATTTTCCAAGCATTATTTTATATGCATTGAATGCCAGATTCACCAGCCTGTGCACTGGCCTGTGCGCAGGGCCCTTGTACTGTTCTGGTGACACAAAGCAGCCATAAACTCTTGTATCTGTTTTGTATCACCAAAGTAGGGGTGTAACAGCCAAAATGTTTTTGCCAGTGAAGCTGGCTCCAGACAGGTTCAGTCTGTGAATGGTGATTGGTGAGATCTTCTTATGTCCTTTTAAACAGACTAATTTTTCTGTAAAGAAGTAACTAAAGCTTTCTGTAAATATAAAGCCTCAACAGATACTTTAAATTAAGACAATGCATATAATCTCCTATCCATTTTCAGTATACAATACCATAATTTACTCAGGTCCAATACAAATATCTAGGGATGCCTCCCCGCACAAAAAATAAACACTGTTCCTGTAGCTTTGCCATCCTTTCTTTTTCAGACGGTGCATATGGCATCACTGATAAAAGCTACCAAATCATACAGCTAAACTCAGGAGCAGTGTGCAGTTTTGTATGTCCAACATTAATTTCTCTGACAAAAGACTGGAAGGCAAACCATGAGTTTTCTTCCATCCCCTCACCTCTGTCTCTGTGAGTTGCATCTATATTCCCCCATTGTATTCTCGGCCTTTGCAATTGTTTTAGAAGACTTATGATATCTGGTGCTCTTTCTTTTTGTCCCTTGATTGGCACACTGCAAAGAAAAAAACCCTCAGGCATCATGGCTGTTGAACAGCTTGAGAACTTGAGTTAATGTGTCCCGGTGGCTCTGAATGGACATAGGTAGACCTCATTAATCTGCATTTAACCATGTAGGCACACCTGATGTGGTCTCTGCTTTGCTCACAGCCTTTAAAACATAGCTAAGCAGCATCTGAGGACAGAGGTGAGCCAACCCTGCAAGTCATCTGTCAGAATTTTCCTATGGTCAAGAGCCACTAGACCTACTCCCTGTCCTTAAAGAGCAGGGAGATGCTCAGGATGGGGTCCAAGGAAGGGGACAAGTTCCACTACTCCTTCGTGTACTTCTCGATTCTTTGCTGGCCCAGCAATGGCTGCTGGTCGGCTTCTTCTTAGTCCAGGGGTTCAGGTGACCCAGCGCATCGTGGCCTTGCCACAGGTGGGAGCTGCCCCTGAACCCCCTGCAAACTACCTTTAGCTGTAGAACACCCATGCAGCCCCTCTGCCTGCTGGGTGCTGACAGCACTATGCACCAGGGCTGTGGATGGCAGCTGCGGCTGCATTTGAGGAGGGAGGTGAGGTGCCGGGAGAGGGTCCCAGTGTCCTGCGAAGTCACGCGCAGGTTTTGCAACTAGGCACCATACCTTGCTAGTGCAGGAGGCAGTGAGAAGATGATGTTCACATGTCTCTGCTGGAAGTCTTTGACTCTGTCTTCTTAAAGACACAGACAGCAAGCACAGAGGGCATTGGCACCCTGCCGATTTGAATTTGCAGTTCACTTGAGCTCGGTTTCAAAAAAGCCTTTCATTTGAGTACATAACATATCAACTTCCCCACTACCTCACATGCAATTTAAGAAAAAACATTCACAGCTCTGTAACCTCTCACAGTGATTCAGATGATCCTAGGCTTCAGAAAATATCTGGGAATATACAAAGAAATTATATTTTCAAATGAGTGTGTTTTCATCAGGTTTTCTCTGCATCTCAGAGCTGTGCTGTTTGTGAGCCTGATCTATTTGAGGACAGCTGCATAATTTAAGTTATTGATGGAAGTATCTGTAGGATAAAGATTTTTGGTTTTCCCATTTTTTTCTCAGCCATATTTCACTCCCTCCCTTTGAGTCCATGCCAGCACAGTGGGTTTAAATATTTGATGGCAAGAAAATTGTTTTATTTAGCTTATAGTTGAGTGTAAGACTCTTCTAGCAACAAACTACAAAAATCATCCTAGCACAAGATCTAGAGGAGAAGGGTTTTATGTGCAATTGCACAACATGACAAAATGTTAAGATAGCAGAAGTGAAGGCTGGCTATTGACACAGCAGTGGCGAAGTGAAGTTGAAGGCATAAACCAAGAGCAAATTGCAGCATGGCAGATACAGGCTGTGCATGAGAAGTGAATGGGCCGTGTGTTGAAATGGACACTTCTGAAAACCTGATAAATTTACTTGTGATTTCACATCTGGGTAAATCTGCTCTAGTTTCTAGGAATGGTGCGGGGTCCATGCAGCTTTTTCGAAGTGGGACACCTTGACTTGCTTCAGGCTGAGGTGCTGGAGGTGCTCCTGGCCCTCAGGTGCCCAGGCAAAACTGGTGTGGTTTTCCAAAGGTCTGAGTGGCCACAGCGGTATTTGCAGATCCTCAGCATCTTATGATTCCTTGCCATGGAAAAAGGAGTATGCAGCTTAGGTGTGAAATCATTTCAGTACTCATGTGTACAGATATCTTTTTATGCCGGAATATTTTTATTTTATTATTATTATGGATGTACTGCATTTCTAAGCACTATAATCCAACATCTTCTGAACAAAACTGTTTCAGAAGGCGGAGGGAATGGTGTGCAAAGTTCATTTTTCGGGCCTTCCCCTCTGTTGACCTAAGATGTAACTCAGGGGTAGATAACAAATGTATAATCTTAGTTTAGATTTTAATGGGTACACCTCCACACAGAAAAATTTGCCATGCTGAACACTTGCTTTCTTAAGAGAGGCCCAGTGTAGAAAACTGGGATATTGCAACACATAAAATAATGGAATAAAATGCCTGTTGCCATGTTTGCTTATTACACCCTTTGATCCTATTAGTTTCCTTGCAATCTTTTAATGAAGCTACCCTCTGTAAAGCTTCAGCAGGAGGTACTTGATGCATTTCAAAATAGAGATCTTTTGGTTGGGCAGGGCTCAGAAGCAGAGGCCTTTCACACTGAGTTAAGGCAGTAATTCCCAAGATTGCTTGGTTCCCAAGGAGCAAGAATTCACAATTTTTTTTCTCTTGCTGGCATTGGCTGTAAAAGGGTGCAGGCATGCAGGGACAGCTGCAAACAGCTGTGGAAGTTCAAGATGTAAGTACGTTCCAGCTGCTTGTTACTGCCCTTCAGCTGGAGGTCAGTAAGCAGGAAGCGGAGAACTGGAGGCTGGGCAGAAAGATGTCGTCTCCTGTTCCACTTCCATACTTAAGCTGTTAATAGTCAGCAAGCTCAGTTTGTCTAAATTCCACCCCCGTGACAGTAATTTTGGCAGCACAGTTATAATAATTGGTTGGTAACTATGCAAAATGAAGAAAAACTCAACAGGCTTGACGTGAAGAAAACCCTGATTTGTACCTGAAAAATTGAACGTGGAACTCGGAATCAGATAAGAGCAAGCTAGGTTGCCAGGGTCGGTGGTATGGCCTTGTACAGCAAGCCTTCGGTTCCTCAACAGGTGTGTGCAGCATCTTTAGCAGCCATGGAGATGACCTTGCCAGAAATTTTCACATCTGTTCAGGTGAAAGCTTGGTCTTCCAGGCTTAACTACTGAGTGAAGAGGAATCAGGGGGAACAATTCCCTTATTTGTTTGAAGGAACTATAAAAATTAGAAATGTAATGAATCATGGCAAGACCCAGATCAGAATTAGAATGCACACAGCCCATTTCTCAGGCTTTTAATGCTTTTCTTCTTTAATTGGACTTACTGTGGTTTCAGCTTATTTGAATAAAGCTTCAGATGTGTTTGGATTTATTCTAGTTTGAATGATGTGATGATCTAGCCATGTGATATTCATGGGATTCAGAGAGGACTGTGGGATTCTCATAGGTATTTTAAGCTGAATCTTAATGGGAAAGGTGACATGGATTGTCACACAAATGGGAATTGCCATGGCTACCAGTAGTGCTAATCCAATGCCTTGACTGACTAATCCTGACCTCATTGTGCTCAATAAAGAACTAAGCAAAGATTTCTGCAGGTTCATTGGTTTTCCAGCTATGATACCAGCAGCTATCTAACCCGATACAGCTTGAGGAATTTGCATGGATAATGGGCATGGATTGAACAGCATCCCAGAAAGATACTTTTATAAATAATGCCTTTTGAAGATTACTAACAGAGTGCAGTGTAGGGCTAGCTCATCTGAGCTCTGGGATGAAATGGAGATCTTATGCTCCCCTCTCACACAAAAGCACAAGGTCAAGATCAACATACCAATTACTGCAGGAGGTATTGCATCAACTATCAAGTTAATGAAATTAAACAAGTCCCTGGAGCCAGCTGATTTTGCTGCTTCATTAGTGGACCTTTTGTTCAGATCTTTATCCCATAGCACCATGAGATTGTGAATTCAGGAGCTACCAGCCGAGGAGCCATCTTAGCACAGAGATTTTGGAGTAGGTGCAGGTGAGGCTGAAATCCAAGCAGCTGAAAGGCTTTGCAGCTGCTCCATCAGGTTACATGGCTAGATCCCACAGGGTGCTCTGCAAGTGCAAGTGCAGAGAAGAAAATGACGAGCAGGGCAGGGAATTCAGCAAGCAGCAATGAAACCACTGCTGTGCAGAGGCCAAGCAGCTTGTCCTTAGCAGCAGGAATAAGGCCAAAGCTGGGTCTGCATGGCTCAGAAGTTCGTTTGCATTCTGCCAATTCACTTTAAAGTTATTGTCTCTTCAGGGAGAAAGTCCCTGCAACTGTATTCCCCTGGACTCCAGGTTGTGAAAGAAGGCCAGAACAAGCCCTACATGCTCCCAGAGTCCCTTAAGGGCTGCAGGAAGGCTCTCACAAAAGCATTTGCCTGGTTTCCTTGGCCCTTCGCACAGGGATTAATTTCACGAGGACCTTGAGACTTCTTTAGTTTCAGCTCTTGGAGTTATGCCTACTGCTGAGTGCTGGCTCTGCTCAGAGATGGCCTCTGCTCTCCCTACAGTCTCTGAATTTGTGCAATTTCCATTTCCCCTTTCACTTTAAAACACAGTACCAGTGTGCAGACTGCAAATGAACCGGAACACATCAATGTCACAGGCAGAGAGTGCTCCTACACAAAATAAAATCTTTCACTTCGAATAAGCTCTAAACATCGTTCTGTAAAACACATCTCATACCAAAACAGTCCCTATTTTACCAGCCATTTCTCTAATAACCCTTCTTGCATAGTAAATGTGGAAAGATCATAGAATCATAGAATCATTTAGGTTGGAAAAGACCTTCAAGATCATCGAGTCCAACCATTAACCATGCCCACTAGATGTTGGGGAGTTGCACTGTATTCAGGCGCTCCCCAAATTCTGACAAGATTTGAAGGGAAAATGAAATCCAAAGGTTACCCTCCCATTCCTGGTTCCTAGTGTAGCCTTTCACCTACTCTCTTCCTCCTTACCCCAAAGCTGCTACTACTCTTATGCTGAAAAAGAATGCCCAAGTGTCACTGGAATACACACAGAACATGCTTTAAGACATCAGAAAAAATTAAATGAAGTGTGGGGATCCCCATATGCTGATGGCTGATTCCTTATCAACACATCAAGGCTCTTCCCAAGTCCACAGAGGACCTGTTCTCCTTGTGACTCCTAAAATATTGAAAAAAATAATTAATGAATTATTCTACTGTCTCTGTTTCTTACGCCCTGTCCAGCATGCTAATGTCAAAGCTATCTTTAACCTACACCAGCTTCCTCCATCCTTGTACATCTCCTTTGGCTGCTGCCATGGTGGTTGGAAAATGATCTGGCTCTGAACAAAGCTGATTTGGGTTATTGCCATGCAGATGAATATGGGGATGTGCCCTTGGAAGCCATTCTCATCTTTCTTGTAAATGTCCAGTATTTCTGTGCAGAAAGGTAATGGTGTATTTAAATTATGGGTTTGTTTCTTTATTATTCCAGAACACAAGGACAATGAAACTAGCCTGAGGCTGTCTACACAAGTCAGGCAGGGATAGCAGGCCAGTGGACAGACATCTGGGCTACTGAAATAACACTCAAGAGGTAAGTGCTGAGCATCTGTCCAGGTGTGGAGCTGACACAGGCTGCCTCTCAGTTCAACACATTTCTCAATGGCACTTTCATTCCTCTATATCCTTTTTTTGCTAGCCTGAGGAGTCCCATCTCTGTGCTCAACTCCTGTCAGAAATGATGAGCTACACTGCTGATTATTTGCTGCTGGGAAAGTCATTCTAGTGAACTGTAAGAGAAATCATCTGGCCAGGAGTGCTGTCGACTGCAGAAACACACAGATCTAAAACAAAGAAAGACACACACACACCCCTTGACCAAACCTGCTGGTTTGGGATTGTAGGTGATTTCAAAGAGGCATAGAGGTGAAGGTTCCAGTACCCATGGAAAACAAATTGGAACTGGGTGCCTAATTATATTATCTTTTATGAAAATCCCAGCCAGGATTGAGAGTTCTATGCTTTGTTGGAATTATGCCGCCAATATAATTCTCTTTTGATGCATAAAATACTTGAACATAGCAGCCAAGACTATTCCTCTTACCCACCTCCTGTGCAACTCCCTGGAATTCAGTCAGTCCCCTGGCCAGGCTGTGTGAGAAATGGAGCAGACAGTCAAAGAAGACCTCTCTATTCATGCATCTGGATTTCAATCAGCCTAATATACAAACCTGTTTGGTGGAAATGTGCTGTTTGGTCATGCCTGTGAAATGCCACTTGTTGTGGAGGAATAATTGGCTCATTGAAAAGGAACTTGGATGACACTTTAATTGGGTGGCAGGAGGGTTTGCCCAATGGTGTTGAATAGCGCTCTCAGCTCAGAACAGGGTTTGTATCATGTGTTCTGAGCATAAGATGCAAGACCTCTTTTAAAGCCAAGGAGGGAAAGCAAGGGCAGGATAGGAAATGGGGTAGTAAGAAGTAGTCAACCCATGAGGCCAGAACAGATGGAGACCCATCCTGAAACATGAACTAACAGTTTGTGGTGGCTCAGGGAGGCAGCCAAGCACACCCTGCAGGTGATATCTAGGATTCCCAGTGACACCATGAGGCACAAATAGTTTAGGAAGTCCCACTTTAAAGTAGTCATCCTCCTTTTTTGCAATGATTCTCTGCATGCATTGGAGTCAATGTGGGCTTGATTTTGATATCTGTTTGATTTTTTTTGTATGCCATTCTGGAGAGTATGGCTTAGACTTGGTTTTCAAAGTGAGGGCATGATTTTTCTGAGTGCTCATCTCTTCTGAAAATCAGGTCCATCTTGTGTGAGCATGTGGTTCTTTTTATTTGTCGCAAAACTAAAAAGGAATTTTGATGGAAAACAAGTTTTGTATCTTCTCTTTCATACAGAAAACATGTAGAACTGCCCTTGGGGCTTTGAATATATTTACATCCTTTCACAATTAACCCTAATGGGACAAATGTGGCATTTTTTTTCTTCTCTGAGCAGATACACTCAAAGCTGCAAAACATCCAATGTTTAAATAGATCTCATTATATCAGCTACACCAAATCTCTCCTCTTTATATACAGAGGATTAGACTTCTTTTCACTGTCATGCAACATTAAAATAGGAAGGCATACACAAGGCTGACATGGATTTGACAAAAAATTAATGATTTGTACATCACTTTAATGCTTTAAATCTGCAATTCATGTATGCTAATTAGGTCATAATGGGGCTGTTTGAGAACAGAACTGTCATCAGGCTGCTCTGGCGGCTTCTGGGAGCGGAGATACAGCCCTGCCTTCCCCTGGTTGGCTCCTGGAGTCTGTGCTGTAACCTGGCAGATCTATGACACCATTTTTTTCTTGCACAATTGTTTCCTGGATGTGGTGCTTTAATCTATCAGAGTTATGATGGCATATCTCAAATAGCGAGCTCCTGGATCCTGCAATACATCCTGGTGGAAACAGCATCCAGGCGCTATATCTCAGTGATTGATTCCTTGATTTTAAACTGTCACACTCTATCTCATAGGGCAGCTGTCAGCTTCCCAGATGCATGAAGTTATATTTACGCAGTGTGCTATGAAAAAAAAATATATATGACTATTTTATTTACAGATAAGTAAGGTTGTAAAACTTAGGAAAAACAAAAGGGGATTCAAAAACATGTCTATATTTTATTTTTCATCTGAAAAGCCTGGCATATCTCTCTGTTGCAGGAGAACAAAACTGCTCCCTCATTCAGAGATCTCTTTAGTTTTGCACCAGTGGTGCAAAGACAAAAGCTGTCACAAAAGAGGGAGAGAAAGCCAGAAAGCACCTTCACAAATAGGACAACAGGAAGCAGCGCATCTTGCAAAATGATAACAGTGCAGGGCATTGTGCTGTGTGATAACATGAGCTACTGTCTTTGCTGACAGCTGTTCTTTAGAGGTTCTACCAAAGCTGCTTTACAGTTTGGACAAGGGTACTTTGTATGGAAATTCCACAAAGCATGCAGTAACAGAGGAGAAAGTTATGCCTTCCTGGGAGTTTCTTCAGGGAGAGTGTTATAGGTGTCATGGGGATAATCCAAGCTGCCTGAGGACAGCTTGATCTTTCAGTCAGCTCCAGATCATAAAGGAATATTTTCAGGAGACATACCACATTCTTTGTTCTAGAAAACTGGAAGAAAGGCTAAGTATAGATGAATACTTAAAAATTATGGGATTTTAACAATGGTTCTGCAGGGAATGATGTATTTAAAAAATCTGGGCAGCAACAGGTCCAGGTAGCAACTGGATTCTTCTGCCTGTGGGATCCCTCTTTTTGACTTCTCTTTCAGCACATTGTCTTCAGTCTTGTTCCCTATCTTGTTTCTTCTCTGTCTATACACACACACACAGAGATATCCATTCACTCATATTTATGGTCAGAACTGTACTTGTGGTGAGTGTGCATCTTCTACAGCCAAAGAAACCCCATCCCATTAAGATATCTACCAGTCACGTCTTTCCTTCGCCTATGTATCTGTACTGTACCTTGTAAATGTGGGGTGTTTTCATGACATTAACAGTAATAACACTGTTCCTCATCCATTTGTTAACAGTCATTTTTAAGAAATATGGCGATAAAAGTTCATTTTCTTTGGCACTTTGCATGGTCATATGTAAAAGGAGAAGCCTTCTTACAGGGTGTCTGTTGCCTTGTAGAAAAGCACATTCAAAGCATATCTTCAAGGCAAAGCAGCCCCATTCATAATCTCGCTTTTCATGTACAGTCAACAATCAAAATGAAAACATAGGAGGTCTACTAGGCAGCATGTCTGGCCTACTCTGTACACAGAGTGCCAGGGTACATGCTGGATGATCTGAGAAGTGCTGGCGTGGCAAATCTTGGAGTAGTGGCCCATTTTGACCACTCTGCAACACTTTTGTGCAAAGTGGTAATGTAGACAGCATGGACTACGGAATAGCTGTAGGTTTTGTACTGTGCCTCAGAGTCCCAACAGAGATTAAAGCTCTCCTGTGGTTGGTGCTGCATACTCATCGTAAGAGACGATGCCACTCCCAAAGCTTCCAGTCAAACAGACAAGACAGATGAAAGACGGGAAGTAGAAGAGGCACACAGAAGTGAAGTGATTTGCCTGAGGTCACACAGCAGGTCAGTGACAGAGCCAAGAATAAGAAGCCTTGCTACTTCTTGCCAGCATGATGTCCGTTGCCTAAAGCTATGTACAGAATTTCTCTGAGGCTGAAATGCTCACAGGCTTCTGCAGGGCCACTGGCAGCAGCAGAGTGCAGCTGCACTGTAGAATGATGGCTTTTACTTTCTGCAAGGGAGCACTGTGCACAGCCTTTGTGGGGCTTGAGCACAGGGCACTGCAGTGTTAGTTTGTATGGCTGTACTGGCGCTGGCTCTTCACTGATCTGGCAGCCCTATTGTAATACTAAGGGATAAGCACAGACCTGGTGCAGGACAGTCTGTGTGCACAAAGGATGTCAAGTCATCACTACTAAACACAGTATTTGCAAACAGTGAGATGTGATGAGCTCCCTTTCTCCTTCCCCCTTATCTGGGCTAGCTGTGTTTTATTGATTGGCAAAAAGTCTTTCTTGTTGTGTTGTTCTTTACTACTTAGTCGTGATGCAAAGAGTATCCTTCCTTTGCACAGGGACACCGGAGACCACATGTGAACTTGAAATATGTTTGTGTAGGGCCATCTTTCAAGAGCTTATAGTTAAGATGCTCTGCCACTGCTAATCCAGGTCAGAACTGGCTTCCCTGTTGCAGTAAAATAAATAAAGCCAAATGCCTCTGTAGCCTCACAAGTATAATTCAGCACAACAGTGGTTAGGACAGAGACAACCTGTCTAATGACTTCACCAGCTTTTGCTCCTGAAAGGACAAGTAGCTGGAGCCAGGCCAAAAGCAGCAACAGGGGATCCAGACAGAAAGCATTTGTCATAAGCATAGTTCAGATTGCCTTTGACTAGTACTCTGAGGTTTTATGAATAGCATAATTGATTTAAGCCCTCGACCTTCTTGTCCTTGCTTAGAAGTTGCATGTCATGTGGTGAACCAGACCAGTGCAGGAGTACATAATGACTAGGTGGAAAGTACAAGGTGTAAAGTGAGAGCAGATAACAACATTAAGGTGCGACTGTATGGGTGTAGTAATAGTCCTAATCTGAGAAAACGGGGTAAATGCAATCTTTAGTGTGTGTTTTGTTTGCTTCAGGTAGAAATTGCCTCCTGATTCTCTGGATACAGCAAACTTGTCAGCAAGCACATTAATGCCAGATTGATTTTTCCAGCAGTCCTTGTCCCACTCATCATTTCATGTGTAAACATACTGAGAGATAAAATCCCCACCTTTCCAGTGAAAGGCAGCAGCTTTTTCTACAGGGACTTGCAGTATTTGGTGAAGTTCACCACGCAGGACATGAAATCCATTGCTAAAGAGGCAGGATGTGAACATACTGGCTCAGTTTCAGTTCAGTCATCCTCAGCATCATCACTGATGTCCCCCGAGTCACCAGTGCCACATTCCTTGTGGCAAAAGCTGAACTCAGCTTTTCCCAAAATTACTCTGGTGCTTGATATCCAACTGGAGACACCCTGGGTCTGAGTCTCACAGGTGGCAAACACCCACAGCCGCAGGAGCTGTCCACAGCAAAAAACCAGCCCCTGTGCATCAGGAGCAGCTGCCCAGCACCTGAGACACCCACACAGAGTGGCACTTCCACCTGAGCTCCTGAACTTTCTGTGGGCCTAATTCCAGCTTTTTTGGAAATGCCTTCCCCCTGCTCAAGGAAATTAAGTGCCTTTTAAAACATGTCTGACGCTCTGCTTTCTCCTTCAATTTAGCTGCCTCCCATTTCTGCACCTCTGTCAAGCAGCCTCCTCCATATGCATGTTGCCTGTCATCTTACTCAGTAAATGCAACTATAAAGCATAATTAGTATTAATGATGTGAGAGATTGAGTTTCTTATTTGTATTAATTGCTGATTAATGCCTTAAATGTCTCTAGCACTTACAAAGATTTTAAATTAGAAGTATTCCTTTCTGTAGTGTCTTCTCGGAGGGGGGCTCTTAGTGACTGACGCTGACTAACCCAGTGTGCCATGAGGTTGTTTATATGTTCAGGTCTGTTACCACAAAACAGGGAAAACATTGACAGAGCTTGGTTAAGGAGGAAGAATTATTTCACAGCTAGCACTGCACCGAGCTGTGTGTTTGGATTTTAAATAAAAAACGTTGCTGTGGAGCAGGAGGGGCCTTGTGTGAGCCCCTTGGTAGCATTGCCAATCCTACAGGTGGAGGAGGATCTCAGTTTTTGTTATATCTGTGTGCAGGTAGGGAAGTTGGTGTCCTTTTCTCTGTAAAGGGAACTTCTGTAAACCAATCTCTAGGGCTACTAGGGAGCAGCGCTTGGCTCTGCTTTGACAGCTGGAGGCTGGGACAGCTTTCCTATACATAGTGTTGATGTATTGTTTAAACATTTAACTTTGTCATGTGTGTCAATGTATCATCTTAGAAACCAGCGACCCCAGCTTCTCAGTCCAGCCCTGTGAATAGCAATGACTGCTAAGGAATCCAGCCGGTGACCTCTTTGGGAAGCAGAAGTAGTCACAGAAACCAGCACAAGGAATGTCCATGTTCTCAATACCCAGTCCATACATATGAATTAGATATGTAGGATAAGGATCCTGGCTGGGGGAGTATATGGGTATATCAGTGTACCTATTCCACAGGAACACTTTCCTAAGAAGAAAGGGGAATATACTGCCCATGAAAGGTACCTCTGAATTGTATGAATTCATCCATAGGAGGGGTTATATTAACATAACTATTTCATGAAGAGCAACCAACGTGAAAGCTTAAGAGCTTTAAGCTCTTAGCTTTAAGACAGGCTGGGCCTGCACCTAGAAACAGCAGTCCCATCTTCTGTGTAGGTATCATCTGACAGCATTGCTTTGGTACTGCTGCTTTGCAGTTTAATTCAGTTTCTGCATTCTGCTACCAGTGTGCAGGTCTTAGCCGGAAGAGGTAAATGCTGTGACCTATGTTGGTCAGCTGGTCTGGTTTAAGAAGTTATCATCTTCCAGTTGTTTCTTATTACAGCACAGCAGCTCACAGTAGGGTTGGGAGAAGGGAATATGTGCTGTCAGACCACCAGGGTCAGGGCTGTGTGACACTGCTGGACCAAGAAATGAAATGGTGAGGCAGAGGCTGGTGCTCCCTTCCAGATGTTCCAGAAATTCTTGTCAGAGTCCTGTATC
Organism: Haliaeetus albicilla; assembly: GCF_947461875.1. NCBI lineage: Eukaryota > Metazoa > Chordata > Aves > Accipitriformes > Accipitridae > Haliaeetus > Haliaeetus albicilla. The sequence continues at coordinate 29,386,794 of NC_091486.1, forward strand.
CTGACTGGAGGAGGGACTTCAATGACAGTTCTCCACTGAGGTCAGGAAAATAAGTTTAAAATTTCCATTCCATGAGCATTGTGGGTGAGTGAGACTGCATTTGTTGAATGTACCCCAGTGGGAGGGTGACAGCCTGCAGGAAGAAGCAATTTCTCACTTTTTGCCTTCAGCTGGGGTGGGAGGCTTGCAGGTGTGTGGAGGCAGTTGCAGGCAGCCATTATCCACATCATTTTCTCTTATCCACATAAAAGGAGCTGTGGCTTGCAGGGATGGGCCCTCCCTAGGGGAGAAGGTGGGTTTATATGTATGTCTTCCCACAGGTGAGTGCTTCCCAGTTTGGGGACAGGACAGCCTGGCTGTTACTGCATGCTAAGGTTGCTACCATGAAGCCGCTCTTCCGCACCCTCTGTAGTATCACTGAGAGGAGGACAGTAAGGGCTAAGTTTCACTGTAAGGGTGCAAAGTGTAATGGAGTGCATCACCCACCCGCCTGTCCTAAACAGTGTGCTTTCATTGGCAATGAGTAGGCTCATAATCTTTCATATGAAAGGTATTGCCTTTAATTTCAATTGCCATTATTAAACCAAAATATTTACCCTAAAGTTTTGTTTTGAAAGCATGTAAGGCCTTCATCTTAGCTTCTCAGTGACATCTCAGTCTCTGTTTCATATTTCTGGCCTTTGAAGACTCTGAATTCTGGTTTCAATTAGTCTGAGAAGAGTTTGTTCTTTTCAATCTGATTCAGGCCACTCGTATAGAAAGAGATGTCCCTGTTACTGTAAGTTGTGTGAAGTTTATTTCAGCTCCAGAAAAATATGGTTCTGACAGGCCCTTGGTGGAGAAGGCCTCCTGGGAGGGCAAATGCAAGGTAGTGGTCTTGCAGTGGGGTGCCCAAGGCGTTTATAAGTTAGACAGCACTCAGGTCAGCTGTGCTCCCAAGCACGTGCTCTGTGCACGCGGAGATGCAATGTGGCCCTTTCCATCTTGCTGTTATGATTCTTTACAAGGACCAGAATGACACATTTTCCAACCCATTTAACTTTTTACTTCACAGCATGTTTTAAAATAGTAGGTTTTTTGCAAGCTCACAAATTTTAAGTTCAATAAATAAAGCTTCCTATTTTTTAAAGGCTTTTGATCTCTGTAAATGTGACAAATGGACCGGAAACCATAGGCAGTTAAGAAGGGTCTCAGATCCATAGCGTGCATGATATTTAACTACAGGAGCAGCACACTGTATGCAGACGTGTTTTAAGACCGAGTAAAGATCCCAAAGTTCCTTATGCTGGGTAGTGTCTGGTCTTGCTCTCACAGCCCCGGGACAGTTGCTCTCCCCTGCCTTCTACATGAGGATGGGCCCAAGATCACTGCTAAACACTGCACCAGAAATGATGCAGCCCCACTCCTTCTCTGTGTGGCCAGAGTACTTCAGCCCCTCTGGGAGGGCTCTCTCCTGTGTGTTGCAGCCTGTGGCCCTGGGAATGCGCAGCACAGCCTTCCCCAGAACTAGTCACATTCCTGCACTCAGGTTGGGTTTGTCCAAGCAGTGCACTGGTCTGTAGGCCCTCAGCAGTCCACCTGGGTTAAAAAGCCCTTTAGCACGACAAAATTGTGAGGTATGTAGCAATGCTTGGGGTCCTTAGTCACATATTTGTCTCGTCACTTGACAGCTGGGGTGAAACACACATTTGCAATGAAAATGGGGGTACATATGGACATTTTAGCAACGTGTCTTGAGCTATTACGTTGACTGTCAAATGAACTCTTTGCCCTCCTCTGTGACTACTTGGGGAGGGAATAATATCCAGTGTTCTCCTAAAAGATCCTGGCTATCATACCAACAGTCTGACATAAACTGATTTCAACTAGGAGCCGTTAGAGAACACTGGAGAGCCACTCACCAATGTCCCAGTCCAGCCTTTAGTTGTGCTGTGTTGATATCATCAGTGTAAGAAAAGCAGGAAATTCCATACCTGGCACTGGAAAATAAAGGAAGAAGTTGGATGACAACTTTCAGGCCATTTAACAACAGATTTGTGACCTACATTTTCTTTTTTCAAACAATGGCTGGTAGATGGGGGCTCATTTTTCTTTTTCATTACAACTATTCAGGAGTTACTTTATTTTCATTGAGCATGTGTATGCACACGAGTGTTTTACAGAAGCAACAAGTAACGCTTTCCGTGGGCCCATTTTTTCAGTCCCCCTCATTTGCATGGTAACTAGAATTCAAATTCTGCAATGAATTGCTCAAAATACAGTCACGCCTATGCAATGCTGACTTCATCAGTATTCTGCATTTTCATTGGTAAGCCCAGCGCAGCCTGCCCATGAGTTTAGTGTGGCTATTACAGAGGAAGAGGAGAGGAAATGCCAGCCAGTCCAAACACAGAATATTGAAAAGGTCAACATAGTACAGCATGCTGCTATGATTCATAGAGACTTTAAGAGTCTAATATTTCATCTCATGACAAAGATTGTAATGAGAACTGAAAATGGCACAACACTAATTCATCTTTGTGACAAACACCATAATGAGAGTGGAAGTGTACAGGCTTCAAATATTCGTGTTACTGATCTGTGGTCCTTGTTCTGTAACAGGACACAAACCCCAAATGCTCACTTAGAAATAGAAATCTAAAATCAACAACTTCTACAGCTACTCTGAACAGACTATTACATGTTCTGATGCTAATGCAAGCAGAGAGCAGCACAAGCCTGCCAAAGGCAACCAAATCTGCTGTGTGCTGCCCAATCCCACAAGGCACACTAGCACACAGTCTGGCTGCCATGGCACGACCATGCTGAACTGTGTACCTCCATGTGTGTTTGTACAGTTGTATAGCTGTTTGCATAGGCTTATGTCCACAATGGCTGGGGGCAAAGTGATAGGCTGGATAGTAACAATGAGTCCCTTATTTTCTGCCTCTGACTAGTGCTTAAGCAAATGGAGGGGGAGAAGAAGGTATGTATGTGTAGAAAGTGCTTTCACTTACGACATTTTTAGTCGTCATTTTCCATGTTATCCTTAGGGTCACGGCAACCTAAGCAGAGCATGAATTGCAAGTCTAATTTTATTTTCTGTTGGTTTGTTAAAAAAAAGGAGAGAGAGAGAGGGAGAAAGAGAAAGAAAAAGAAAAGAAATGGCATATGGACTGTGGCAGCAGTTCTTGGAAATGCTCAGATCCAGTAAATAAACAGACATGTATGCTTAAGTATTGTCATACAAGAGGCTGCAATATCACACTTCACTTTCTGGGCACTGGACACAGCCTCTGGCTTCAGCTCTATAGGCTGCTCTAACATGGGGAGTCTTTTGTCCTTGTAGAGTGTCACTGTAGGTCCCCCTACACCCTACTCTGAGGTTTCCAGGTGACCCATCACTTTGTGTACCTCTGTCTATGGATAACGATCTTGATCCCCTCCCCTGAAGAGACTTAATTATGATTATGTGCCAAGCATCCTGAAAAGCTTTGGATGTCTGATGAAAGGCAAAGAAAAGAACTGGCACCTTTTCAGAGGTCTGGCCCAAAACACAGCTTGGCTAGTGGGACTTGGCCCTGAACAGCACCTATAATGTTGCTAGAGCCGGGTAGTTTTTCTGTCTGAGAGCAGGAATCCACTACCTAGTGGATCACATTAACCAGAGGGATCACATTAACCGGAGAGATTCTTGTTGATCGTCCTTTCCCTTCCTTTGCCTCCCTACTTGCAATTGCAGAATTCGCTTCAGGCAATGGAAATACTTAAGTAACATTAGGAAAGTATTTAACGTATATTTAACAGTGTCACAGTGCAATTTAGCAGCTGGAAACAAGGAGCAAATGAGCACCATGTGACATACCAGCTCATAATGGGCCATCCACAAGTGCTCTGTGGAGTGCAGTTTAAGAATCAGTGTCTTATTCCATGTTTTAAAGAAATCCATATTAATAAAATACTGTCTCACTCACGTACACATATACAGACACGCAGGGATGTGTGTTTCACATTGCAAACTATACAGACAGAAGAAGTGTTAGCCACTAATGAAATGGAGCTCTGGGAAGGACCAGCAGCTGTTTAAAAGCACACAGTCACACTACACAGCATGCTGGAGTGGGAAGTGAAGAGAAATATTGTATCAGGTTGTAACTACAGGAGGAATTTAGATAAGCAGAAGGAATTTAGAAAAGCAGAATGTGATCACCCACACTGAAATTTAATTAGACCTCCAGAACATCCACCCTCTTACAAAAGGTGTCATAGGATTGCCAGCAAAGGCGAGCAGTTACTATTCTTGTGCTTGGCAATGTACAAACACACAAGATGATATAATTTATATCCAGAAGACTTAACAGTTTAAAGCCCCCAATTAGAGTGTCAGGAAAGAAAGTGGAGTAGAGACAAGTGGGGAGAGGTGGGTTGGGAGGAGGGAAGAGCATGTATGATTAACTGATGGTTTTGGCCTCAGTGGAATTATCTGCAATGCTTAAGGTGCAAATATGTGTGTACATTTTCAGGGTCAGAGCTTCCTTGAAAACAAGCTTGTAAAAGATTCGTTAAAATGGGGAGGAAAGTGATGGTCAGAGGATGTTGGAACAAACATCTCTATATGAAGTATAGGGTTTCTGTAATTTTGAGGTTCCAAGTCATCTGAAAAAAGTTTCACGTTAAAGAGGCAACAGTCCCATGATTGCTGAATCCTGTCCCAAGGGAAGAGGTAGAAGGGCAGAAGGGTGGAAGGCAGGACTCTCGTGTCTCAGCCAAAATGAGCTGGAGGTGAGTGGAGATCTGCAGTCACATATTAACTTATTCATAGTTTCCATTAAATGTTCCACTGTAAAGACAGATTATGCCCTTTAACACCATGCTGAAGCATCAGTAGCTCCAGGATTTTGCTTTCCCTGGAGGTCTGCTGTTCAAGCCGGGCAAATGTACTATGAAGTCAAACTATTTGGGGTTGAAAACCTGGCCCTAACTTAAGTTGGTTTTAAAGATCTCTGACTTCATTGAAGGCCAAGTTTCACCACTGGTAATTTTATGAGCCATTTTAAACTTCTGTGACATTTTAAACTGATTATTTTGCAATTGGTTTCCGAGCATCTCTTTCATGCTGGAATGTCACATTAATTCATTCTTAATTGATACATGTGCTTCCAATTTTCTAAATCCAAACAACTCTAAAACTTGAGTAGTCAAGATAGTATCTTAAAGTTTATTACCAAAGGTACAGTTTCTGTGGTTTAAATTCCCTTGCAGAGGTAAGAAGCAGCAGCTTTTTGTTTAAAAAAAAAAAAATTTAAAAAAAAAAAGGAAGAAAGGTATGTTCCCTAAATTGTACTATTTTTCCAAAGAAAGTTGTTTTAACTGTGGTTACTTAAACTGCATTTGATCTCAGAGGATGTAAGGATGACTAGACACCATGGTTACTTGATATCTGCAAGTTGTAGCTGCTTGCCAAAATATAGTTGGAAGGACTGCTATTTAGTAAGACTATTGTTAGATGCTGTGGTCTTCTTTTTTCTCCCCTGAACAATGTGAAATACATCCATTCAGATTAAAAATATTCAAGCTCCTACTGCATGGCAGACATAAAAAATTATAATTTATATTCTCATTTGAAATTAAGTTTTAGTGGAAAATGCCTATCAATCTTACTTATAGTAAAGAAAGATTTTTTCCTACAGCTTTATAACTGTAAAAATATGCAGATATGTTTTACTTCTCATTCTAGGGAAATAGGGCTTAAAATGTAGGGGGTGTTTTGAATTTACAGAGTCTGAAAGGATAAGCTCATGGCTTATTTTGTGTCAGTAATGAACAGAAAAAATTGCTTCTCATACTTCCATTTGGCACTTATTTTGTATTTTCTGCAATTAAAGTGGGGTTATAGTCAAAGTGACTCTAAAAATGACACATTTATCCTCTCACAGTGACTCCTGTATCAAATTTCCTCTGATTATATATCAAGAGATGATTTCTGTAGCTGTCAGCACTGCAAATTCATTCTGGGATCTCAAACTGCATTCTTTATGCTTATTACAACATCATTTGTAACAAAGACCCAGGAATGTGGATGTGATTGACTCTGCAAAATGCAAAATATAATCCAGCTCATTCTCTCATGGCATAGCTGGGGGCACAGCAACACAGAGAAATGGTCTGACATAGCTGTGAGCCAACATGGCCACCTGTGCTATTCTTTTGTAAGCGTGTTGGTGTAACTCCCTCGCATGGACTTTTTAGCCCAGAATAAACTGTCCTGGTTGGACAGCACTAAAGTCACACGAACATCCCTTCACATGCTGAATAAAATGCAATGACTCGGGTGCAGTCTTACTCTGCAAAATACAGATCTACAGAAACACAGAGATGCCCAGGCTTTAGTTTCAGTTCAGCTCTGTTTTGTGTTTAACCAGAATGAAGAGATTCCCACTGTCTGTTTTGCCGGTTCTCATGTTTCTAAGTACCTGCCCAATTTTTCTTTTTTTCTTTTTTTCGGTTAGACCAATCTCCTGTTGCTCAGCTTTACCCAGCAAAGCAAAGCTGCAGTGGCAGGTGCTGGAGGCACAACCAGGGTGTGGGTAGTAGCATGGCATGGTCCAGCAGCCCAGAAATGTTCACAAGTGCAGAAAATGATGCCTTCCCTTTGCTAGCAAGGTTTATGCTAGCAGAGGTGTTCCACTTTTGTTCTTAGTTGTCTTTGTTTTTACACTTTCATTTTCCAGTATCATCAGCACCACAGGGACTCTGGTACATCTGGCTCCAGAGGGCAAGATGATTATTCCCCAAGTCATCTGTCCCACCCAGAGGTCACTGCCCAAGTGGCAGGTTTAGCAGAATGAAGTGGTCCCCAGGCTGCCACCACTCCCTGCAGCCTCTTACCTTGAATCATCAGCAAAAGGAGATTTGTTCACAGTTGCCAAACTGTAAGATGAATTGCTGAAGACCTGGTGTCTGCTCCGCTCTCCTGAATCTGCTACAGTGAAAGGGAGCACCTCATATCAAAGATTTGGGGGTCACTGACATCCTCACAGGCTCCTGCCATTGTGCAGGGAATTCTGCCCGCAGGCACATGAGTCGGAGCCCAGGGATGCAGAATGTAGGGCATCTACATGTCTTCTCCAAACTTCCAGTCCATAGCACAGTGAACTCAAACTGGCACGTTAAAAGACCAGCGACTGTATTCTGTCAAGCTTATTTATCACCAGCTCCAGGTGTGGGAGTCATTTAGCTTTACGTTTTGTGTAGCAATTCAGTGTACTGCCACCTCACCAGCCTGCTGAGACATCTTCTAGCTAATTATGCTCATTCATTAAGTGCATGCTGCCATGAACATCTTCTTCGTGCTAAAGCAAGGGTAGTGCAAACTTAGCTGGCAAGTGAAATACAAAAATGGTTATTGTTGCAGTAGTGCTGGCACGGGAGAGAGATGTTAACTTGCATACAGACTCAATAATAAATGAAATGTTTGACAGAGAAAAATGAATTGGCGATGTTCCTCCATCTTTCTAAGAAACTGACAGTGTATCCTACAGCCATGGGGTCCACATGCTGACAGTTACAAAGAGGTTCTGTGAACAAACTAATATAGACTGTGTCAGCTTGCCATTAATTCTGGAGTTCCTTTTCTGGGCAGTTTGTAAAATCTAATCAATGGGGCATTTTTCAAAAATCTATGAAAATTGTGAGCCTGTAATTGTGCCTTCCTAAAATAATAACAGGGAATCTGGCAAGGGAAGGTGAAAGCTACACCATGTGCCTTTCTTCCTGGCTGCTGCTGAAATGTGTCTTGCAAGCACAAGCTTTTCCCATTACGCAATAGTCCTATGCAAAATCTTCAATGATATAATGCTACTTGGAGACATTGGAAACTTCAGATCCACTTTCCTTTCTCTATTCCCACAATATATATGGTGTTAATATCATGGCTTTCCCCTTGCTTTTCCCCCACGTAGTTTTACTGTTTATTTACATATTTTCCTTTTATCTCAAATTGTATGGCAGGCTCTACTCATCTGAAGATGGGCTGGTCCCAGCCTCCCCATGCTTGAACTGCCTCTTGAACTTTCTCTGATTACATCATTATATATAATGATACATTATTAGTGCCATCAAGGCATGCAGAGTTGGTCACAGTGCTTACACTCTGAATCTGACAGAAGCAAAGAAAGAGGGCAATAGTTTAAATAAAGGAGGAAGTGGAGATGACATTGAGGAGGAAATTGATTGCAGAAAGCTTTATGAAATGAGCACTTAGATGAAAGAGGGCTCTGAAGGAGAGAAAAGAGCCTGTTGGACTAGAAGTTGGGGCTGTTCCAAAATGAGGCCCCTACTCAAGAAAGCATTTCTGTTCAGGGTAGTGTTTAAGCATGAAGTCAGACATTTGTTGGACTGTGGCACATAGACCTTAGGGAGACATGTATATAAAGACATGATGAGAAGGAAGAATCAATAGGAATGTAAGTACAGGAGGGCAAGGAGGCCTCATAGCTTGTGTTCAACACGGTCAAAGTCAGCAAAGTAATGAAATGCGTGAGGGGGAGATGCGAGTTTGTCATACCAGAGGTTCAGGAGAAACTGGCTATTTAAGTGAGAAGACTTGCAGGGAGAGATGCTGTCTTCTACTAAATAAACCAATATGCTGATGGGGAGGGGGCAGCTGAATTTTTGAGTGCACAAACTTTTCTCTGAGGCTTTAGTAGCACTGTTTGGAGGCCTGGCCCAAAAGAAAAACTAATAAACACCTTTTCCACTCTCACAGGTTTTGAACTTTTCACTTCCTTAAATAAATGGCTTATTGCTTGCACCAAAGTTGTAAACCATGGACTTGAACATGAGGCTTTTGTACTCCAGAAAGATGTCGAAGCTCTGTTTAGAAAGGGGAGAGTGATAGCGGCAGATATGTCTTCATCCACAAACAACACCATGACAGGTTTAAGAGATCTTGCAAACCCAGGCCTCTCATTTGATTTTGCTTATTTCTGCATAACTGAATTGGAGCTTTACAGCTAGCCTTATTGTGTTCTATGGCTACACATCAGGAGGAACAAAACTGGGAGAAGAACACAAGGCTGACTATTAGGAGGAAGAGAGCAGTGTGGGTAGGAATAAAGGAGCAGAGAGCAGAGATCACCTGATGGGCATACAGCTAATTTAAGGTAAAGGAGTCATCTGCTCTTGATTTCCTTAGCATACACCTATAGTTTGATGGTGGATTTTGAATACACAACATCTGCCATACTAGCTGTCTTCTGACTGCTGTATAATATGAGGATTATTTGATTTTTAAAAAGATAGATGATATAGAAGTAGCGTGTAGGCCATGGACTAGACACGGGACTCTTAGTGGTAAAGGCCTCAATATTCTTGACATGTAACAGTGTCTGCTTCAAGGGGCTTGTAGAATAAATATGTAGGAAAAATACCTCTGAGTGCTGCCTTTCCTCTCCTGAAAAAAAAAACCTTTAAAACTTCCAACAACCTTTCATTTAACTCAGGTAGAGCATAGTCAGAAAAAACATCTCCTTTTGTCCCAGTCTGGCCCAATCAGAGTATATTGCACACACATACGTGTGTGTGGTTCCTATGGTATATCTGTTCCCCCCCTTGCTCAAGATGCAGCTACATGATTGAGCACCCTTATGTTCAATATGACAAATTATTTTATCTGAATATTCCAATGAATAAATGCAAATAAGGGATAGTCTCATCACATAAAAATCAGCAGCTGTTATAAATTTGGTTTTGACACACAGCTGAGTAATGGCATCTTCACCTGTTGTTGCTAAACTGCAGGTATGGTTGAGTGTGCACGTCTAGCCCTGCCCATGCTGAAGGATTGTAAGTTAGCCTAAGCTGTACAAGGCAATGCAACTTAGTGTACTCGTTTCAGTTCAAACCACCGTCATGCATACTCATGGCTGATAGGCGGTAAACTGTAACACCATGGTTTAATCTCTTTGTCCTTTCTACTTAAAAGCAACCTTGTAATAAAGTTTTGCTGAAAAATGGAAGTTGCCTCAGTAACAGTAGAGGTAGAACAGAGTTTAACAAAAGAAACAGTACGCTAGTGAATAAACTGTTAGTGGAGGTGTGAGTTGCTGTGTCTTTGCCTGCACTATTTGAATCATCTGGCTTTCTTAAAATAAAATGGCTATTTATTTCAGGCTGCATCTTACAGCTACCTTAGCTGTCAGAAGTCATACATAAAAATATCCTTTCTTCCAGAGAGAGCCATTCATCACTCAACCAGTAAATATTACTCACTTCATTGATTATACTGTGATTATATTTTCTCTTTAAATGGCTGTTAGAATTGGGTATAAAATACCCATTTGTTTCTACTATAGATAGTCTCTGTCTTTAAATGCTTCATTGTTTTGAATTAGTCATTGCAGTTTGCACAGCTGAAATGCCAAATGTGATGCTTTCTGGGTGAAGTCTGGGAGCTGTCTCAGCCTTTCTCCTCTTCATTTTTGGGCCTTCCAAGGGAACCTCCAAATCCTATACAATGAGTTTAGAAGTTATTACTGCCATCCCCTTGTACAGAGATGCAACCTGACTTTCTGCAGCACCAGAAATTCTGAAATAATTCTCCACAACAAAAAGGCCTCAGCTCAAGCGAAGTGATTTTTATCAGGTAAATAAGGTGTCAGGAGACCTGAGTCTCAGACACAGCTCTTCCCTGCCTTGCTTTCTTCCAGCTTTTCATGTGCTGTCAGCTGAGGATAGCAAAACCCCACATAAAGTGCTTTAAAATTTGCAGGTGGCAGTAAAAACTGCCTCTAATCTAGCCTGTTCCTCCAGGTCTCTGTGCTCTCTCTAGATATAAACTGCCAGGCAAAGAACTCCCTATAAATATTGTGCAGCCTGTGAACATTATCAACCCACAGACAACCTGGCATGTGGTTAATTAATTAGACTGAATACTAATTAATTAAGGGGCATCCTCAGTGATTCGGTCCACAGCCAGCTCACATGGAGCCTGGCTCAATAGCATTTGCGCAGCCCAAGGTCTGAGCTTGCTGCCTGCCTTCACACAACACTGTGACAACATGCAAGGGAACCATCAAAACACCGGGAGCAATCCTGAGTGTGCTGTATGGGGTTTTTTCCAACACCTGGGTATCACTACAGAGCAGAGTGCTGGCTGAGTGTAGGTCTGGCAGCCCGGCACAAAGACTGGACTTCTTTTTTCATTGGCCACCTCTGTTCTTTCCAGACCCCTCACTCTTCCCCTCCCCTACTCCTCTGACAGTACAAAGCCCTTCCACCAGCCAGCTGAAGTTTTACCGATTCTTTTGAGGATGCTCTCAATATCCTGCAGACCAGCAGGGGATTTTCCCGCTGCAAGCAGCCTTAGAGACCCTTGCTGTACACCAGCCTTCCCATCACTACGCTTATCTGCAGCAGAGAGGCTTTTGACAGAACTGCAGCTTGTCTTGCAAATGGCCAGACCATTTGGGAAGAGGTTATTCAGGCCACGCAAGGGTAGGAAACTGTCCTCATGTCTTTCCTTTATCCCCTCCTCAAAGATATTTCTTAGCCTCATTGCTGTGTGAGAAGGCAATCTGAGAAAGTCTGTCTTTGGAAATTCAAGTTTCTTAAGACTGGAGAGGAGGAGGAGGAAAGGTTTAACACTTTCCAAATGTCCAAGCTCTTGTCTGTTGTGAGTGAACAACAGTCCTGTGGTCACATCAAAAATGCAGCACATTACAGGTTTACTGGTGATCTCATTTTAAGCAGTTTTAAGGGCTCTGAAAGTGATCTGTGCCATTTGATTAAAAGACAAACATGCACTGTATTTGGTTATAGATATGCTATGTCATGGCTGTAAGAGAAAAACCAAACTGAGCTTAAAATAAAATCTTCAAAGGTACAAGAAAAACATTACCTGAGATAATCTGAGGTTCTGAAGTTATACTGAGATTCACTTATCCATTATCTTCAGATTAGGAACCACCTGTTCTTCATAATGTCTGTTTGTATGAATGAGTTTAATTAAGTAGCATGTGTGGGTGGAACAGGCTTCCCAACAGCAGTGAGATTATTAATGGACATCTATATTGAAGTTCTTTGCATTTTTGAAAGGCTAATTACAATGTAAATTTAGTTTTAAATTATTGTTTTGCTGTAGAATGGGAGTTGTCATTTATTATTAGGTTGTTTGGGGTTTTTTTCAGATCCCAGAAAAACATTGGGTTTGACTGTATAAGCACTCTGTAGTCTCTTATTTTCCCTAATTTACGCTTTTTGCTCATGGTTCAATGTGCTGTAAAATATGCCCCCCATCTCTAGTTTCATTATTTTTATAGTTTTTTGTTTTGTTTCTGCCCTGCAATATTCTAAGGTTTCGAGGAAATGAAAGCCAAGCTTTTCAAAAACAGACTTGAAGCTGAAATCTGGAAAAGGTGAACTTGTCTTAAGAAAATAGACCCCACTGACTTCCTGGTAGTTTAACGTTTTAACTGCTAGTTTATTACATGTAGCCAGTGATGTTTGCAACATGAACTCAAATATGCTGGATGCTAGACCATGTTCAGTTGTCGTGATCCCAGAATAATTCATACGTAGTTCACCAGTGCCCACAAGGAAAGCAAGCCTCAGCTGGTGGACTAGCCTGCAGCATGCCCAGCCCTTCCCATGCCCTGCTGTTCAAACTACGTGAAAGACAGTTTTGGCCCATGCTCTGAGCCAAGGTAATGCATGCTTTATGTTCTCCCTGTTTCCTCACCTGAGGAGTTTGAAATTTGGCCTGGAACAGGTTTGAGGTGTGAGCCTGAGAGGTGCAGGCAGTGTTAGTCAGTGAAGGCTCTCACAGACAGAACGGGGTCTTTTGCATCAGGCATGTTGTGCCCACATAGTGTTTGCAGGTAGAGGGAAGAGAAAGGCAATGAACTAGCACACCAGGGGAGATATTACTTGACCTGTTTCTGCAGTAACACGGGAAAGCAGCTGGCTGAACATCAGCAACAATTTAGTTTGGTATTTTGTGTGTTGGGGGTTATTAAATGAAAGAGTGCTCTCCGGAGTGAGCTGCAGCCTGCCTGCCATTGGCCACAGGGTCACTTCGAGGCTAGTAGGAAATAGAAATATCTGATTCCACACAGACTACATTAAAGACCTATCTGCTTTGGCACTGATGGATAACCTAAAGTTTACAGATGGGAACAACAGGAAAAGATACAATATCTGGTCACATCTGAAAGACCTGCAAAGCATGGTAACTCAATTGTATGCAGTAAGCGCTTCACTCACATCGTCACCGATAGAATTCAATTAAAAGCTATTAGCATAACAAGCCATACAAGGGTTGCCAAAGTGCAAGGAAGCTATAAAGCATCTGCCTGGGACTAGGAGGGCACTGATTTGACAATTTTGATCTTTCCTAGTCCGTCCTCATTTAATAGTGAACAGTGACAAAGTGCTGATCTGCCCAGTGGCATTTTTTCTTTACCTTTTTCTTAAGTAAGAACTACCTCATAGAGATTTCTGAGGCCTACATCCATAATCTGTCTGCCTTAAGGCTCTCTTGAAAGAAAAGAAGCACTATATAGTTCTTGTTATGAAAGTTGCACAGTTCATGTATGGCTGGGGGAAGGTACCCACAGCAGGAATTGTTTGATTGTGTAGGAGGTCGGATTAGGTATTTGTTGAAGTCTCCTTGGTCTTATACGATATGACTCTCTACAATTTCTTTTCAGAGCATTGAAAATAAAACACAGCTGTGAATTAGAGTCAATTCCTACCTTCTCTAGTAGTCCCTGAAGCAAAACCGGCATGCAGGATATTGAGGAACCCTTCTAAGAGCCCCGACAACACCTGAAATACAGGAGCAGTGTGTCTCCAAAGGACTTGCCACTCCCTGTGCGTTGCCCTCATTTTGCCCTTCACTCACCCACCCGCTTTCCTGCTCCAGGTGTGTGTGGGGTTCCTGTAAAGCTGCATGCCCCAGTGCTGAGCTCCTTCCCCCAGCCATGGGTCCACACATCTGGGGCTGGGGCTGGCCTTGAGAGCCAGCAGCTGCCACAGGCTACAGGGGGAAAAGGGGTCTATCCTAACCCTGTATCTGCCCAAATCCATTACTGGGACTGGAGGTTTTTAATGAAGACTGGTAAGAAGTGATCACTAGATATCTTTAAATTCTTAGAAAAATAATAAATTGCAGTTGAATGGTTAAAAACTTAAACAAAACTTGTAAAAATAACTTAGCAGCTGAAAACTATTATTACCTCAGGGTGGGACTGTTATTACTGTTGTTGTTGTTGTTGCTACTATTACTACTACTACTACTGCTACTATTATTATTATTATTATTGGACTTGTTGGGATTTTTTGTATGGCTGATCGAGTGTTCTCATTTTGCCATAAATCGGAGAAAAATGGCTAGACATGTGAAAGCACTTTTGTAGCCAAGTCTCTGGACATGGCCATTTCAATACAGGAGAGATGCTTTGCCCCAGGTTGGCTCCCAAGGTGACCCTCTGCCTCTTGGGGACAGTAATACTCACGAATGCCACAAAGACATTGTGTCACTGCTTAACTTCTTTATGAGTTCCTGAGATGAAAGCTTGTATAATAATACAAAATAAGATTCATATTTATATTATTCCATAGTCCAGCTAAGGGCATGTTTTGTGAAATGGCAGAAAATAGTATGAGATTTTCATTTTAACTAGTTTTTCCTTAAAGTATCCTCTGTCTGTTTTTCATATGTACAATAAGATTTCCTTCCTTGCTCTGTAGCTGTGTAGTCATTCCTTTTTTTGTTATTAAAACTGAGAAGGAATGCCTTTAGGTAAAAAGAGACTTATTAGTGTGTTAGGTCTTGCTCTCAGGAATAGATCCTGATTTATGTGTTACTATTTGGGAATTATATTAACTCAAATTTTCTTCGTGGAATGAGAAGGTGCATGTAAATTACAGAAAAAATAACTGTGATTTAACATAATAAAACTATTTTGTTTTATCTACACTGTCTTTGAAGTAGGAATAGCACTAATATTATTAAATTATCCCAAACCCATAGATTATTATAAACTCTTCCCTGACTGCAGCATTTTGGAGAGAATTATTAAAGAAGCAGCTGGTGTTATTCTATACTGAGTTCATCTAGCTTCATGCTCATGCAGCTCAATTCAATACAATGCCATAATTTATTTAGGAACAACTTTACAGGCTCACTTTGTAGTCTTAAGTTTAAGACATGCCCAGAGATAGATCAACATGTACCAGTTATTCCCAGTTTTGCCTGGGTTAAATATTTGAGGGTAGGTCAGGGGTGGATAGCATTATTTCATGTGTGGTACTGCAAGAGGCTGTGTATCACATTTTCTAATGCTTTTGCATTTGAAGTTTTTATTTGATTATCTTGTTGTGGGGTGGAGTCAAATGAATATGTTTTTAATTTTGCAGTGAATTGTTACAATCTGAAATGGCTTTTGTAAGCTTCTTGGCATCGATAAGCGTAAGTGATTGTGGTTTTGAACCCAAGACTCATAAGGATGGCCGTAACACAATCATTCCTCCCTCTCTGCACATTCCCCCCAGGTTCTGACTGTGGAATATTCTGAGTTAGCCAAAAGATGCACATGGAAAAATGGCTTTGTTTCAAATAAATGTGCAAAGAGGCACACAAACACAGTGTTATTCCTGTAGGCTAATATTTTCAGGCTTAGTTATATACTTGCATTCACATATTTTAGTCCCTGAATCTAATCCAATTTTCCAAAGAAGTTACAGCATTCTCAGTGACTCTGTAGCCATGACAAAGAACGAGGATGCTGATTCAGACAGTTAAATTTGCACCTGTAAGTTTATCAGAACATTGTAACTGTAGAAAATGGTGAGTTCAAAAAATGTCTTCATGATTAGGGCCAAATGAATAATTGATATTTTTTTTTTATTTTGTCATCCCTTTTTTTTAAATTGGTTTAAATCAGACTTATTGTCCTGCTTAACAAAATTACTGCTTTTACCTTCCCCCAAATTTCTCTTAGTTCAATTTAAAAAAAAAATCTGTAAAAAGAGGACACAAAGACTGAGATTCAGAAAACTGTTTGAGGATGCAGTGGTGGTGGTGTTACTCTCCTCTTGTTCAGTAGCTCAGTGTCTAAGAACACTTCTCCGAATGTGAAGAGACTGGTTCAAATCCTACTCAGAACTGGTAAACTTTAAGCAGGAACCTCTTTTAGGTGAGTTTTCTAACTAGGCTATAAGTACTTGGAACATGAAGTCAGTCCCCTCTCGTGGGATTGCAGCTGTGCTTTGCACTTGGGACTGCTGAAGTATTTCATGTAGAGGATGATTCCACAGGCTCTTGGTTAGAGCGTGTGCCTGGGGCTTGCCCCACAGAGTATTTGTTCAACTGAATATAATAAAAAATATCACTGGAAAAAGGACTATGCAGACAAATTATCTTTTCCAATGGCAGTTCCTTCCTTGGGATGTGGGACTTGTGGTGTCCAAGCTTTTCTGGCAAAGAAGGGAATATATTCTGCAGCATTTGCATCCTTTTGATAAAGGGAGAACAAAACTGCATCCTTTCCTGGTCCTGTCTTCCCCTTCTCTTCTTCTTCCCTCATCAGGTATTATTTGTGGCACACTTTATGTTAATTTGCAAAACTAAAAATAAATGGAGGTTGTGAAGGTGAAGTTACACTTTCAGCTACTTTACGATTTGTTAGCAGAATTGTAAAAACCCTCTGTTCTGATACTCTCTGATGCTCCTTTCTCAACTTGACTAACAGATCACCCTTTTTGCCAAAATACACCCTGCAGCCAATTGTCACACCAGTGTATATCTGGTAGCTATCTTAGTGCATCCTTGGAAAGATGAGCAATGGGTATAAAAATATTTTGGCACGAATATTAGCTGTTTAGAGTCTCACATGTACTGTTTTAGGGAACATGTAAAGGCGCCTACCCACACCTTGAAACAGTTAAGAAATGGCATAAGGCCAGGTAAGAAGGCTAATTGAAATATCATACGAAGGGAAAGAATTTGGAGCACAGCGGTATCTCTACGTCATGAGTCGACTGTATAACAGTGGAAAATAGTCAGAGGGAATATGAGGTGAGAGGAAGAACCATCCATTTAGTTCAAAGAGTAAGCTGAATGTAAAATATCCAGATTCAATTTTACATTTATAGTAAGGCAACAGCACACAGCTAGCCCTCCTCCAGTTCTTGTAGTTGATGCTTCAGTCTGGCACAGTTGTCTAAAACTCTAGGAAACGTGACAAAGCTGGGGACTCTGTGGCTGTGAGGAGCAAGCTGCTACGCAAAGAGGATGCTGTGCTGTCCCTTCATCCTGCTGCTGTCGAGGGATGAGGAATCACATGAGACAGGCTGAAGCCTTCAATGTTGCATGCCTGCTCTAAAAGGGATTTTTAAAAGCCCCCCAAAAATTGCTGGCTACATCAGATGTACATTTTAAGTGGCTAAGCAGCAACCAAGAGAATCCCTAGATGAATCTGCACCTTGTTGACAAGCCTTCTGTGAGGTGCACAGCTACTTCAAATGCGGGCAATCATTCCTTCTTCAGTAACAAAACTGTTTGATGTGGCCCTGATCTGAGAAAGCCATTAAGCCCATCTTTAAATATGTGCATAACAATCTGAAACAAAGAGGCTTTCCGAATCTGGGTCACCTGTGGAGATACATTAAACTCGGCCTAGAACACAGTGCTTGCAAAAACAGAGTGCCAAAGCTGGGCTCCCAGGAGCCTCAGGCTTCAAAATGGCTGAGTTGCTTAGTGCTGGTTGAGGCCGCTTGGGGGCACATGCCTTTACACTTAAAGCTGCTCAGCACACGTATTTCTGCATTGGTCTTTTGGGAGGGGGCAGGAAGGCAGGGAATGTGTTTTTTCTTGAAACGTTGGTTTTGCAGACATCAAGGCATAGGAAAGCAAGGCAGGGCTCGCTGTGACAAATGCACCAGCTTAGGAGTGACAAATCCAAAGCTCCTGGGCTGAATTTGGACAGTGTGAGCAGCTCACCTGCTGCCCTCGAGCCAGCTATATGTTTCTACTCTTGACACACCTGAACAGCAGGCAATAAATAAGGTATATGAACTACTCCAGCTGCTCAGAGCCTACCCCCCGCACCATCCACATTGAAAGCTGCTAGGTGCCTCCATGTGGCTCCAGCTGCATCCAGATGCATGTACAGGTAGAACCAGTCTAGCAGGGCTGGGGAGAGCACGTCTCAACCTTTGCTTGCCAGGGCAGAGGGCGGCAATACTGCGCCTGGCCACAGGGTCGATTACAGCCCTGAAAGAAAGGCAGGGCACTGCCATGTTGGGTAAAACAAGCATGGCTGGAAACAACCTTCTTGCAGGGCTGCGTGCCCCGTGCAAGGTCACTTACCTAGTGAGGGAACCAAACCCAGTCATTCTGGGCTCACCCCACAGCTATGTGTTTCAGTTAGGTATTTTCTCCTTGAATAAGCAGGACAAAAGGGATGTGATATGCTGAATCATTTAGGGAAAAAATCACCCTGTCAAGTGGATTATCATCAGCTAAGCAAGGCCCTAGAGGCCAAAACCTCAGCCTCTAAATTATACATGCTGAATGCCTATGCTTTTACTGTATTGTTGAGGCAAAGCCTGCACTGTGTGTTTTAGGGACATTAAAGAAAACACGAAATAAAAGTTATGTCACAGCTGGTATTTGCCCAGTGATTCCACCTTATCCTTGGGAATAGCAGGTGTCCTAGACAGACCACATCCCTAGCAGGGAGGGAGGGAGGGGATGCCCAGTGTCTTGCTTTGTAATTGTTGGGAGAGATGCCTCTGGGACCTCACTCAGCTGCTAAAACATTAAAGCATATAAAAAGCAGGATGCGGGAACTGCAAACCTAGAAGAAGGTACACCCTGCACATGAGAGGGAACAGATGCAATCTCGGGAGGTGGATGTCACTCTTGCTTGTACTACTCACTTCTCTGACATTTCTTCTGTTTACTGTCTACCTTTTCCTCCTGATTTCACTTTCAAAGCTACCTGTGCACATTAGCAGATGGTTGACTTTCTGGCTATATTCTCTTTCCAGGAGGAGTTCAGAGTCAAGATTTAAGTGAAAACACTCCTGCATTTGGCTTAACACATGACATTGTCTAGTTACTTCAGGTTTGAATGTGATTGATACTAGCAAAATTGCCCAAATCATTTTCTTATTGGAAATTGCCCCCTGCAATTGCATTTCACTCACAGGGATTATGTCCCAAGCCAGCTATTCTCCACTGAATTATATTATTCTAACCCAAAACTTTGGATATTAAATTAGCAGTTTCTTACCCAGGCAATTTAGAGCAGTGGGGATATGAGATTCTGGTATGCATCTCTGGAAAAAAGCTGTAGTTTTCCCTTTCTCACTAGGTGCAGCTTCTCTTCTAGGACCTCCTGTGCTGGCTACACTGATCTCCCTGGGCTTGCTCTGCAATTAGTCTCTCTTGCTTTTCCCACTGAAATGCTGCTTTTGTGAGCATTTCTGTGGCAATCACTGTCTACGATGGTAACTCCCATTCACTGTGCATTAACATAGTCTCTGAATAGAGCATTTTGTTACATGCCATTCAGAGGAAATCCATCTCACCTGAGGAAATGTGCAAAATGACCTATGAAGCATAGGGAAGGGAGTAGGACCTGGATCCTGCATTACCTTTCTTGCAACTAGGTCACACGGTGCTTTGCACGGATGCACTGGGAAGCACGAAGCCCCCCTCAGTCTTGAGCATCACTTTCCTGGACTGCAGGCAGCAGTATAGTGGGAAAAGCAGCACCCGAGCATTGCTACATCCTCTTTTTGTTTGTGAGCATGGGCAAACCCAACTGGTACAGCTATATCAAAAAAAGGCAAGACAGGCAAAAGGGATAGTACCTGTAGTCTGCCCCTTAGGACAAGCCTGTCAGCACATAGGCTTATGATGCCAAGCTTTTACTGTAATAGAGGGAGGCCAGTGCAGGGCTGAGTGCGCACACACAAGAGTTTGACATGCGTGAACTTCGCACCTCTAGCTAATAACTGGCATCAGGACTTTTACAGCAACTCCGGTCTGCTCCAGGACTGTGATAATAAGCTGCCCCCTCACTCTGAGTAATAGTATGATTGAGTCCCCATTTAAAAACTGTATTGATTTTGATGGGAGTTTTGATAGAGTATGGGTGTTGAAGGACGGCCAGATTTGGCTGTTAATCTTCAGGATTGCTTCTTTCTGCTTGGCTGAGCATACGCCTCATGTTTGCTGTCCCCAGTGTGAAGGATTTAGGAACTATCAATATCTCTGTTGATATATGACGCACTAAACACAGTGGGAGCAAGATGCACATTTGGGTCGCTCCTGCTGAGGCCTGGCATTTATACTGGGGTAATTTAACAAGTCCCCACCTTCTGCTGTCCCTCTGTAAGAGCCTATTGCCCCAGGAATACAAGCTGTGAAATCTTTTGGGTGCCTACTCTTCTGTCGCCAGTGCTGCAGCTCCACACTCAAACAGAAGCTGAGATGCAGGGTGGTTTCAGTTAATACATGCTCACCATTTCATCTCCTGCTTTTGCTGTGTGAGGTCCTCCTCCTGCCAGTCCAGCCGTCGCTGGAGAGGTGCTCTGCAGAACGGTGGCTGCTTGAACCCACGTTGGGTAGGCAGCAGCAAGGTGGGGTCTGAATTTCAGAGGCGCTGAGGACCCATCGCTGCCATCAGTCCTTCTGGAGTGCTCCCTGCTCCTGAAAGCTAACCCCTGTATATTGCAAGACAGGGCAACCTGCACAGGAGGATTCTTTGGAAACTGTGTTTCATGTGTCTATCTTTGTAAATTTACCATAGATGCCCTGTTTCAGTGAGAATGAGTCACTTCTGCAAGTGGTCTGGTGCTTAGACTGCGATGGCTTCTGCTACATGTAAAGACTGCAAAGTGTTGTGGCTGAACTAACATGTTCATCAAACGTATATGGCAAACAAGACTTTTAGAGGGGGTGATTCTTTTTTATTTATTTACTTTTAAAGTAATGCCTGGCATTTTTGTCACAACCTTAGCTGACAAAGCATTTTCTGGTCACATTGCCGCAAGACAGCACAGAGATTAATGTTTGGAATATGCTAAGCTCTTGAAAAAAATGTAAAGATAATATCAGAAAAGTAATTCAACATGTTCCCGAAGCTCTTAACCACAAGTGATGACATTCTAATCTTTGGGGAAATGCAGGACAAGTGCTGTCAGCCTTTCAGAGTGGTGTGAGAGTGTCACAATGCAGAGGGTGCACAACCAGGGCTGAATTTGGAAAAGGATCACTGCATGGAGTTCTCCAAAAAGCAGAAAATCCGTCAGTGCACCAGAGAAAGTTCTTCTCTCGGCTAAGCCTGTGAGTGTCAGCTGGGTGTGGGATATGTTCCTAGCTGTTCCTCAGAAGTTTCAGTGTGACCTTGGGGCATATGCATCCTGTTCCCACATCCGTAGAAACAGGCACATGAGCAATCTTCTTCACTCCTGGACTGCTTCATTTGTCGGCTCTGGGGGAGCCTGGAAGCACGCCCCACAGACCGAAGCAGAGGCATGCTGAATTTGTGTAAGTGCTAATTGTGCTGGGCTCAGGCTTAGGTGCTCTGCTGTCATTTATATGCAAACACACAGGAAAACAACGTGCGCAAATGTGGTTCGTCCGGCAAGGTGGGAGCGCAGGCACGGTTCAGTCGCTGCCCGTACTGTGGCTGGTTACTGCCTCATGCAGTGGGCCTTGGCTCCCTCTCTGCTGCAGCATGCTGTACAGCCATGAACAGAGAGACCGGACAGGCGGCACTGAGGTCAATAACGCATGGTTTTCTGACGCTGCCTGCTTTTCTTTCTTTTAAACTGGAGTGTGCTATGGAGGGGAAACAGAGTTGCAACAGTTACCTTCAAAGTCAAGAGGTCTCAAAAACCAAAGCTGCTGATGTCGGCTACAGCAGAGCAGTTTCTGATGTCCTTGCTGAAGCTAGTGAGAACTTGGCTAGAGCAAAGCCTGTGGGAAGGTTGGGCCCAGAGCCTGTGCTCTTTAGAGTTGAGGCAGGAGAGCAGAGGTGGAAGGGTCCTGGCCCACAGCCGTGGTGTCCTTTATAGCTGCAGCCCTCCTGGGAACTGCTAGTTCTACACAGGGCTGGTGGCAAGGGGGTTACAGGTTTTGCTTCGTTTCTGACAAACTGAGCCTTATTTACATTACAGTGAAAGAGAAGCGACTCTCACTGACTTTTGCTCTGGGACCAAAGCTGAAGAAGGGCAACAAAGGCCATGTAGCTTGGCACAGGTTGATTCCAACTGTTAGCAGAGAGGAGGCAGATGCAAGTGCACTGCTGCTGGTGTTGTTCCGTTACACTGTTCCACAGCAAAGCCTTTAGCTGTCATCTAGGCATCCGTAAATAGATTGGTTTATTTCTAAGTCTCCATTTGCTATAGTAACTCATTCTTTTGTCTGACCTTCTTCAAATGATGACTTTCTTGAAACAAATGCACAAATTAAAAAAAAAAAAAGAAAACCAAGCAAGCTGGAAAGCCACCAGCCGAGCAAAAGAATGCTACAACTCTAAAGTTGAGCAAGATGATCCTGAGAAATGGAAAATGTCCTAAAATTCCAATTAAAAAAAGGAAATATGTGCTTTTCGATTCTGAGCCCTTAAAGCACGGTAGAAACATGTGACTTAAGAAGTCTCTGGCCCTAATACTTGCAGGTCTTGCTTGCTTGTTTCCTTAACAAAAACGGAAATGTTTGTGTGTAAGTTGACTCCATCTGCTGGGCTTTAGGCATGGTATTAAGTACCACAAGATTCAGTTTTGCCTGTTCTCAGTTTTGGCTTAAGTTGGGCTTGCCAGTCAACAAGGGAGAAGTTTATGTTAGCTGTGAGGTTAGGACCATAAAACTGTGACTAACTCAAGGAAAGAAAGTAACCTGACAATATTTCAAATATACCCACTGGATCAGGAACACTATCTACCATCAATCGCAAAAGAATACTTCGTTTTCAAAGCTATCCCTGTGGTTTCATAAGCTTTGCCTCTACCAGAAATGCAAGAAGTAATAAAAGAAGACATGGTTCTAAATGCTATAATGGATCCGAAGGGAGCACAGATGATTACAGCACCGAACTCCCTGCTATGGAAATGGACATACCTGAATAGAAATTTCCCTTCAAAACTTAACAATGAGGTTACAGCTCCTGAGACTGCATAGTGCTGACCAGTACTACTTTTCTGGCACAGTTTTCTTTAGTAACTTCAATAAAAATATAAAATTGATAGTAGTACCTTTCATTCAGAAACTCTCTAGGCTTCAGGCCCCAAATTGTTCACAACCTGTGTATACCAGGGACAAGCTTGTGGTTAAGCCCTTCTTCCCAAGAATCTCTTGAGAACAGAGCATCCTATGAGGAAAAGCACTAAGAAGTCTGTTAAAGCTTGTAGTGTGTCAGCCATTAATTGGAAATTCTTTATAAAAAGAGGGTAGTCTGATTTAAAATCTTCAAGTGGGTGGTTTTTAATTATTCAAAATATTGTATTACAAATCTAGCTGAGTCAATTCAAATTTCAGCAAAAAATTCAAAGGACCATAAATTATCTGACTGGCATTACATGATTACCTCAAAAATGTTAATGACTAAAAAACCATGTTTCCCTGTAAAATTGCCAGATAAATTGGAAAAACCTAAACCGCTTCCATAGCATGTTTCAATTGTTGCAGCAGACATTAAAAATCTGAAAAAAATATTACAGAGAAGTTCCTTATCTTTCACATTTTGCAGTGCCCAAAATATAAAGTGTGTCTTTTTGTTGTTTTTATGTATTGCTTCTAAATCTTTAATCGTTACATTCTGACTGTTTGTGTGCTTAATCACTGCTCATCAACACTCTTTTTCTATGCAGCACTGCTAAAAATGTCTGTTGCAGTTGCCCTTGTGGTCTGAACTGTGCCGTTTCCCATGCATAACTTCCTATGCAGGGAGGCAGAGCATTAATACCCTGTTCAGGTAATTCGGAGAACACAGTGACACATTGGCATAATTAAATAATGTCATCAGTCTCTGAAGTGTACTCCCTACGGTGATGCACCGCATGAGAAACCTCCTAATATGACACCTACGGGTTTCTTACACAAAACTGACTTTACTGTAATGTATTCCATTAGGAGAGCTGAAGTTTAATGGAGAAATCATTATTTTATTTTATTGGTATTTCATGGGTAACATGGTATGGAGCTTCTGCCCACTGGATCCTGTTATACTTTTTTCCAGCTCAATTAGAGACCTGTCTCTTCTATGTCTTTGCCTCATAGATACTAGACCACCATGTTCCAGCCTCTTCAGTGTAATGAGTTTAGGTGGCCTCTGACTACAACACAGGTTTTGTATTGCAGAAGTTCTTCCAAGCTCTCTTCTAAAGCCTCTGCAGTTTTTAACAGTCATTTTGAAGTGTGGGCATCCAAAGCACGACACAGTGTTCAAGTAACAGTGTCCTCAAATATTAAATTGTACCTGTCTCCATTATGTCCATCCCATAGCTGTAACCCTAAGCGTTTCTTCCATCACACCATTCTCACCATAGCCATCAGGCAACTTGAGATCCCAATCCTGAGGAAAATGGCTGGGAGTGGGGTCTTTGCAGTGTTGCAGCTGCTCCAACATCAGGTAATGGGCAATATGTACCACACTGGTCATGACAGCAGGGCAAGGCTTCAGCTCTAATACCCATTGCCCTTGTCATATGCTCCAGATGGTAGATAAACTTTCTCACAGCAGAGTTGAACACATTTGCAGTGCTGCTGTCTCAGAAAATCAGGGCAAAAGCAGAGGAGAAAGCTGGGACAAGGGACCATTGCCCCAGGGTACCATACACAGCTTGGCTTAGCAGCTTCTTGGGGCTCTCGTTCCTTGCCAAGTTTTTTTGCCGCTTTCTGACCTCCATGTGGCCTGCCCTTCCTATTCCTGCTACGGTATACATGAGCTTTTGGGTTCCTACCTTGTATCACCTCTTGCAGTCAGGCTTGCTTTTTTTTACCCATTCCTTGCTCTGACTCCTTGGCTCTCCTGTACTATTTATTTATCCATTTAACGCTGTTCTCATGATTATGGTATTTGGGCACCAAGCAACTCGAATAAACTGTCTACTTCATTGGCTCAAACTGTTCTCATTTATGTCGGTTGCCTGGTAACAGCTGTTGTAACTGAAGTTGCAAAATTTTCAGTGAAAAAAGAATCTCTTGCTCTGAAACAGCCTGAACTTGAATAAAACTGCAAACGGAGCTGGAATTTTCCATGCTTTCGGGCTCTCCCAAGCTGATCTCTCACTGTCAGCTTGGAAAAGTTCAAACAAACCCAAGTCAGCCTCCTTAAAGTCCTGTGGGGGGAAGTGCAGAAAGTCCCGCTTGTGCCTCTGCTGCCTTAACTCCAGTGCTTGCTGCACTCCCATGAATGCAAATCATTACGTGAGCCTTGCAGCTGGCTGGAGGCTGCTGGAGAAGCTCGCTCTTGGCTGGAGGGTGTTCCTGACTCTCAAAATGGCAACAGAGGGTTTGTCTCTGTTTGTCTCTCCCGGCGGTTTCCACCCTGCAGGATTCAGTTTTGAAGCTAAAAGATGTTTCTAATTACAAGCATTGCAGAGGCAGCCTGGGAGCTGGGAGGCTGTGTGGTTTTAGCTGTGCTGGGGAGAGGAGGCAGAGGGTATTGGCAGTCAGGCACGTACCCCACCTGCTACCTGGGATGAAGCCTTTGTGGCTGGGTGCTGCGGATCTGGATGGTGCAGGTGGCACTGCCTCAAAACTGGCCTGCCCGTGGCCCAGGACCCATCTCACACTTTGCCTTCAGGGACTGGGAAAACAAACTGGTGGGCAGAGCGATAGGAAGGTAATTTGGCTGTTGGAAGAAGCAGCTTTGATTCAAAACCCAGGGTGCAGAGGCTCTTTGAGTAGCAGCAGGGCATTGCAAAGATTGCGGCAGCAGCTCTTGGACACACCCTTCTCTCTTGAGTCCTACCAGCCCCTGCCCACCAGCAGTACTGGGATGCCTTCCCTTGGAGCTACTGCAAAATGCTGTTAAAACTTCTCCCTAAACTACTCCTAGATTCGACAGTACCTTGTAAAAGCCCTAATCCTTCTGCTAAGCAGGGAGATGTTCAGCTCCTTGCCAAAAGCACCCGGACCTTGCAGGAACAGATTTTCATGTGACCATAACATTAACTTCAGGGCCAAAGTTGTAACTGCTGCAGGAAACTGTGGAAACACATGAAAAACTAACAGTTAACCTTATAATGAAAAATCCATACTATAGAAATCACAGAGAAAGAGTGCAAGACTTCATGGGACAGTTACAGGAAAAATAAGAAATGTCATGCTTTGTTGCATTAATTGAAAGGCATCTAAAACCACCAATAATGTTATTTCATAGTATTAATAATGATTATTCAGTGTTCAAAGTTTTTAATGATGAATCCAAATACAAACAAAATTAGTATGATCAGATCATAATCTATTTTTAAAAATATGAATGAGCTGTTGAAACAGCAAGCAAAAGAAATCAGCATGTGTTTGTTTGTTTGTTTGCTTTTTTCCTTATGGAATTAGTGGGTGTATTTCATTCCCAAAGCCTAGCAGAGGACAAAAAGAGCATTTTGCCATCCATTTAATATGAGTTCTGGAGGGGTGAGAAGCTGTTCCTAATGCCAACATGAAAACTTCCCCTCTGTGTTTGTAAATATGTGCACAGATAACAGCAAAGGATAGTGTGTGTAGGCTTTAACTGCTGAGTTTTTCAGGGTAATGTTCTCATCACAGGGACAAATCACAGAGATTTTTAAGCCTCAAGGAAAACCAAATTTAGCTGCTTTGGGGAAATGGCAGATATGCACTGGTGCTTCCCAAACTTTGGCCAGGGTATCTGGCTCTGAGTTTTCTGAAAACCAGGCTCCTCCCGTGTGAGATTAAAGAAGAGAAGCTAAGGAGCATGATGACAATGGATAACACTAAACAATATTTGCTTAAATTGCCATGTCCCTTAGTAATTACTGCTTAAATATAATAAAACTAAATCATGTGTAAGATTTTATTTTTGATCCTTATTGATCTCTGCAATGTGTGTAAACATGTTGGGGCAAAGTAATTACAGCTGAAAAATATTATTTATTATTAAACAGTGTGTCTTATTTTAAATATCAATATTATAGCCTCCAGCATTAGCTGTGGATTGACTAGAACCATAAAGGTTGTTTTTTCTGTTTTTTAAACAGATCCAGCACTTGGTAAATACTTAACATTGTCTAAACAGATACAATCTTGGTTTATTTTCTAAAAATCCCTTTGGCTTTGCACATAGCTAACAAGAACATTACTTGCACTTTACCCCCAAATTTCAGATTCCTTTCTCTCATCCTGATTAAATGACAGCAAAGGTAAAATTTGTAACATTTGATAAAATGGATGGTAGGTTTGTTGTTCTTTTTCTTTTCTCCCCCCCCTCCCCCCCTTCCCAAGTGTCTGGTTTTGGCCCTTGCCTCCTCTGTTGTGTGACAGTGCTTAAGCTGGCTGCCTTAAGCCTTGCAGGAGCTGACTTTAGGGCAGGTTTGTCCCCAGCAGACACATGGTGAGTCAGCAGCATGGGAACTTCTGCAAAGGAAGTTTTGGAAGAGTCCATGACAAACCCGGTTCCCATTTGAAGCCAGTGACTTCAATAGGAAACGATTTTCTTCCCTAGCAAAGGGAAGATCAGTTTGTTACTGGAACAAGAGGGAAAGCTGTCGGTAGAAGTATTTATGTCTTGGAACTATTTATTTACAGCTGTGGGACTATGTAGCTGGTGTATTAGGTACTTGTTAGTCCTATGGGTGCAATAACTCAAGAAAGCCCTGAATGTGCACCTACAAATAGCTGTCAGAATACGAACTGATGCCCAATAGGTCAGAAAAGTGAACTGTTTATTTAGGTCCCCAAACGTCCACAGGTACCTAGCAGACATGGCTGAGGTTTCACCTCTTTTGTCCATCCCTGTGCTTATGTGCTTTGCTGAAGCCAACCACACTTACTAATCAGGAGAAATATAGTACTGCTGCACAGCCATCCAATTAGTGAAGGGTTAATTTCTTCTGCTCAGCTCAGAACCTTCAAAATAGCATTCTTCCTGGCATGGCCAGGAGTCTGTGTTGCAGGTTTAAATCAAGCCCCAGGCATCACATGGCTGTTAAGCACGGCATAACCCCTGGTGATGGGACACTACACAGTGTCCCTATGCTCCTCGTATCTTCCCTAAAACACGTGGCTGTTCGGGGACATGGCTGGCTTGGGTGGCCTCTTCAGCGTTGTCTGGACCAGCTGCCAGCTCACACTGAAAGTCTTGGCAGAGGGAGAGGTGGGGTGAGGGTGGATGTAACTGAGGAGAGGCTGAATGTAAACGGTTGAGCAGATGAGAGAGTTCGTCGTGCCTGCTAGCTAGCTCCGTGGTCACGCGGAGGAAGTCAGAGCTGGGTTCCCAGCAGGCACCAGTGGCAGGGAGAAGCCGCAGCAGTAAGTGGCAGGCAGAGAAAACTCGGGGCACAATGCCAGGCACGCTGAGAGGAGCTGGAAATTCTTTTCCTCTTTGCCATACAACCAAGCTTAGGCGGCCTGAGTTTTGCTGTAGCTGGTGGAAAGCTGAGAAATCCCTTAGGAGGAAGGGTGGGATAAAATGACTGAGGGTTTTACACAAAGGCTGGCAAGGTGTGACCACACACATTAATGAGAGGGAAGTCGAATTCTTGTCTGTTCCACCTGCGAATCCCCACCGAAGTCAGTATGGGAAGGCATAAATGAAAGAAATATCTGAAAACAGCTTGCAGTTTATTATCAAAAAGCTCTAAGAAGAATTTGAGTGGCTGAGGAGTTATGCAGTCTGAATATATATCACCAGAGTAAAATCCTATTAGAAGCAGATGAAACTACAAGAAGGTGATAGCTGGACTACAGAATAAAAACCCTGTTCAAAGGCTGATGTAATGTATTTTTCCACTGCAGGGCAGGAGTGAAACTTCAAGTTATTGTTTAAAGAGAGAAAGAAACTCCGGCCCTCAGGGCTGCAGTAGTAAAGATAGTTAAAAAAAGATCATTAAAGAAAAATCCCTCTTGAAGACTTTGATGTCTATTGATGCAAGGTGCTATTTGTTCTCCTACTGAAGACAGATCTGAAAGACTCCGCAATTACTAATAAATCACTTGCAATATTGAGCAATTACCAACAATGCAATCATAAAACAGTGCAATAACTAAATAATTATACACTTGTTAGGAGAATACATTATTGGGCACCTTGGAAAGAAAGGGGAAGGAGGTGAGAATACAAAAGACAGGATATTGGATACCACACAAATAGCAACAAAATATGCTTTGCAGCCAGAATGTTGAGCAGTCAGTCGTACACGCTCAGGGCCAAATCCTAGCCCTAGAGAAAATAAAGGAAAGTTTTAACTATTGGTAGGAAATTTTTTAATAGGAAGATTAATCTGTCATTCAAGCACTGAATATGATGGCTGGAAAAGGCCTCTTCTGCCTACTCGTCATGTTCCACCCAAAACCAGCCCTGAGAAGCACCAACTATCTCAGTAGTACGTGTTTTATTACTCTTCCTAATGATAATAGGCTGCCAGCTCAACTGGGGCCCCAGCTGAGGATGAGGAGCTCAGAGGAGAGTACTGCACTGCAGAGTCAGAAAGGCATGTCCATGCTGGTTCCTGTGGCCCAGCTGGAGCCAGAGGGAGCAGATTCCCACACTTCAGAGGCAGCTGAAATCGCTCTGGATGCACAGAGGCCATCCTTTCCATACCTGGTAGTGAAGGGATTGGGAGTGCTTGGGCTGTAGGAGTTCTGCACTGGCATAAAAAAAACAAAAAAGGAGGAATGGGGAGAAAAATGGTGAATGGGAAGCTGAGGTTTCATCAGCAGAAGCTGATTATGATGGTGGAGAGTGAGAACATTGCTGTTGTTTAGATTTCCCCCTCAATGAATTTGGGATTATTCCAGAAACATCTGGAGAAAACATCTGCATGAATGAATTGCTTCTCGGAAGGAAAGGTGTGTATCAGTTACCACAAGTCAGACTGATACGCCGTTGGCTCGGCTCACTGGTGTTCAGCTGCTGCCTTAGGTGTGAAAGCTGGAATACAGTGGAAAAAAATGAGGATTTTGAAATACTGTTGGGAAATACTGTGAAGTGCTGTAGAAGCAGAAAGCACACCATGCACTGTATGCACTAAAGAAAAATATCTGTCATTGAGGAGATCAGGAAATCATAGCTGGAGGATTTTGGATATGTACAAGGATTAAGGACCATCTGGAAAAATGATCATGTAAGGGAGTGTCCATGGTAAAACATTAAAGGAAAGGCGGGGTGCTTAGCATGCCTGACCCAGATAGCTTTGTAGACACCGTCTACATAAGCAGGGTACAATTTATGAAGCAGTCTGGGGACTGATATTCCTGCAAAGCACAGTGCTATTCCTGGAACATCAAGCAATCCTTTTCAATAGCGATGTCAAAGTACGAGGGGAAGGCAAATAGGAGTACACTGGGACTACTAGGTGAGTCCAGACTCCAGCACTCAAGGGTTTCTGCTCCCTTCCTCCTCCTGAACAAAGGAGAGGAGGGAGGGCTCTGCTCTAATCCTCCTTCTGGCATCCATTTTAAGTAAATCCTTTGTGGTCAATGGAGGGGAACAGCCACTTATACACCCTCCTCCTTCAGCTGCTGAAGGTAATGCAGCTGGCAGCAGGCATAGCATCTCTTTCCACTGAGTCTTCCTCCTGCCGTGTTGCTAGAGAGATTGATTTGTGATCTCAGGGATGAAAATTTCCTCCCTCCTTGAGTTCCCCCCAGGCTGCTCTGGCCTGGGAGCCCACAGCTTTTCCACATTTAGAGCAAATCCTTCAGCTTTGGGGAATGAATGGGTAAAAACTTTTAGCATCTGTAGCTCGTATTACTGGACAGTATAAAATAGCTTGGAAGGAAGAAAGGGAGAAGGCAAAAGAAAGTAAACAAAAAAATGAGAATTGGTGAGAACCTTTTTAAAAACTTGCACCTTCAGCTGTGATGTAAGTGGTCTTTTCATGGATTTTGTGCTGAAATAGACATTGTAAAATCACATATATTAAAATTATGTATACTGGCCAGCTTACAGCAAATATAGATGTTGCCATTAGCAGCCACAAACAATGGCTGCAAACAGAACAACTAAAGAAACCCAAAGTAAAAGAAATCAGCGCTAAAAGCTAGAAGTAAACAGAATCTGGAAATGACATATTATTAAATAGAAACCAGTGGTGGCCTTTGAAGACTTGCTTTTTTCTCTCGATAATCAAAGGCCATATTGTGCCTTTAGGCACAGCTTTGAGCAAGGAGAGATGAATAAATTGCATTGCTACAGGAGTAGCCTTAGGGTGGGAAGAACAGAGACTCAGTGTAACATCCCAGTTGCTCAGATGTAAGCAAATGTAGTGCTCTGTTGTGCAGCAGCTGCAGGCCGTCCTTAGGAGCTAGCAGCGCTCTCCTGGGGAAGGGTGACAGTGTCCAGCCTCACAGTCAGGAGAGCAAATCACCACTGCAAAGCTGACATGTGGCATCAGAACATCCCGTGGACATGGGCTCTAAAATATATATTTAACACACAATGCTCTGTATCAGAACTAATTTGACAGACCCCAGCATCTTAACCTGAATCTCCTCAGTCAGTCCTGCTCAAGAGGATAATTCCTCATGTACAACTGCTAAAGAATTTTGTCCAAAAATCCCTGTGAGGAAAAAGTTACGCCTGGGTGATTTTCAAGGCAGCCTATGTGCTTCTGCATAACCTCAATTTACCATACACCCTGTTTGTACACTGAGCTACCTGGAGATGAGCAAGATCGTCATGGAGGAGTGGCTCAGACCAAATCCCAGGCAATAGTACGCAGCCGACATTATCACAGAGTTAATAAAGAAGTCTCTAGTTCATAGTTTAGCCTTACTATGGAGAATCAGGGATAGCCCAGGGCTGGGCAGGCTCTCTACCATCTCACTGCTTGGTAACATTCACTAACCCAAGACAAGTCTTCCACAAAGTGCTGTGTCTTTCTGTGCTGTTGCAGAGCAGAAGGGTGCCTTGTTCCCTTCCTGGATGTCCTGGGGAAATATCCTGCCATCCTGGCACAGAGGTTGAACCACGGATGGAACAAGAATGAAACTCTCACGAAGTGATAAATGGGACCTCAATGTTGGTCATGGACCACAAAATCACCCTTCATACAAAATGAGGTTGAGATTGGACTGAAGCAGAATTTAGTAGTCAAAGAGAAAACAACAGGGAGTAAGATTTTTTGAGATATGTGAACAGAAATAAAAAAGAAATCTGGGATTATATCCACCTATGCTTTTAAGTTAGCTTCAAAAGGCTTTTCTTTCTCTTTCTGTAAGTCCTAGCAATTGTATCACTAAGGTGTTTACAGAAGTTTGTGGCTGAGGACCATTTTAAAGAAATCTTTAAACATGTAACTTTTATACATAAATCTTCCATTGGGGCTCTATTTAGATTTTCCTTCCCCTCTGGATTTCTCTGAACATACCTTTGGGTTTTTTTAGGGACTAATTTCTGCACCTCCCAAACTTTTAAGAATGTTAACATCCTTTGGACCTATTTAGACAGAGCCATCTCCTGCCCACACTGTAAACAGAGCTTGTTATCAACAGCTCATGCTTAATTAACTGTAAACAAATCATTATCCAATTGTGAGCAAAACATTCCTTTCCACACTGCAGGGTAGGGTTTGGCCCTCAGCATTCAGCTCTTGTGCACTCAGCCTTTTCTTTTACAGGCATGCATATATTGACAGGTATACCTGATGCCAGTGGAACCTGGAAGGATGCATAGGTTGTTACTGCATAGGTTATTACAGCCCGGCTGGCTGCCCCAGCTGACGAGAGGGCTCTGCCAGCCCCCCCTTACCTTTCCTGGAATGGCAGCAGGGAGAAGGGACCCTTTCCTACCTGAAGGGGGAAGGAGGGATGTGATTCCACCTAGACTAACCAAAACTGGATTTCTCCCATCTGCTTCCACACTTTGATATTACAGGGGGTATAGTACTGGCTATTCAAGCACACTCTTTTTCAGATCCTTATAGAACATAGATATTAAAAAAATTTCTTTGTTGAGCTAAATCAATATAGTTATATGAGCAGAAAGAAGATCCAAGGTGAACTAAGGGTGGCATCATGAATGGAAACTGAGAATCATCTTGCTTTGCAAGTCTATCTCACAATTCCTTTATTTCTTATTTCAACTTTAAATTAGGTTCAGATTAAACTTTTGCAAGAATCTGATTTTATATAGATTGTAAACCCATTTTTTTTTTTATTATATTTTTTAAAATTCTACTGCAGTTCCCAAGAATGTTTGTTAGTTTGCTTTCCCTTTATTCACCAACATTGTACCACTGAGACTTGGCAGTGAAAGTGGTTTTATTGATTTTCATTATCCAAGCTGGGAGAAATGCAAAATATAAACAGCAGGAATTATGACCTTTTTTGCCTTTAGTAATTGAAGGGTTTACTGGTAACAACATTCAATAAGTAGCAAACAAATATATTTTACTGTGTTAACAGAAAAGAAGTTTGAAAAATCACAAATCGGGTCTCCAGGGATTATAAAACTGATTTAAATGATAAAGTTTTTCTTTTCATCTGGTTCAACTTTATCCTCAAATCCGTGCCAGTCTGAAGCCCAGAACAAAACACACCTGTAATAATAACCTCCTAATGGTCTTTTAGGACTTTTGGAATGTACCTGAACTCAGATTGACTGTATTCCTTTTACATGGTTTATTAATGGTAGAAAAGAGGCTGAGCCAGTAGTGTTCTAAGACCATCTTCTTTGGCAGCCCTGGCTACTGTTGTCAAATAGTTAAATGCCTAATGGGTGATAGTGTAGGAGAGAGGCACTGCTCAGAGCCAAAAATTAAAGGTCAAAACTTGTGTTGTCTTGTTAGCAGCAAAACTAGGAAAAATTCCTTTGTGTTTTTAGGCAAGTTGCTTAACCAGTCCACGTCTGCTGGCACAATACCTGCGGATCTTCACTGACATTTGCTGACTGTTTTGGGATCTTTAGATAAAGCCTCATAGATATAAAAGCAAAGTGCTGATTATTCTTATGGCAATTTCCAGTTATAAGAGAGAAACTGTAAGAGCCATTCAACTTGGAAAAATATGAATTTGGAAGTCTTAAATTCTAGTCCTCTGGCTGGCACTGTGCTAATGCAATACCACTGTGGGAAAGGCCAGAAGGGAGGGCAGGGATGCTAGTGGGGATGCATTACTGGTACAGTATCTGTACCGCAGGAGACTCCCAGCAGTACCAATGATGTGACCTCAGTGAGGCACGGAGATGCGACCACATTGCTGTCCTGTGAAACAGCACAGATGAGATGGAAGCAGTATGCTTTTATCTGGAGGGCTGATCTAGCACAAGCGATGATGATGGTGTAAAGTGAGCTTATACCTGGTCAGCACCTTGTGTTGTGGCTGTAGCATTTCTGATTTGGTGTTCAGGAGCTCCGGAACTGAGTGGATGGTCCTAACCGCCTGCAGATTAGCGCGATAGATTAGCTAAGGCAGTTGTTTGGGCAAATGACTTATTGCTGTTGATGAAAGTGGAGGTTTCGTCCACTCCCCTTCCTGCTCCCAGCCACAGGGCCCTGCCCGCACCCTCCAGCCTGCTCTGGGATGTGTCAGACCCTTCCCTGAGAGGCCTTAGCTTGCCAGCAAAGCAGAAAACCCTTTCCTTTTTCTGTGTTAGTTTTCTACCAGACTGATGAGCTGAAATGGCTCATGGAGATATCCAAGAAACATCAGGTGGGAAAGGGTGAAGGGAGGGGAGGAAGGCAACAGTAGTATCCTTCAGTGACAGTGAGCTGTTAAATCTGCTCATCCCCTCTCTTGAAACTGATACATGAATGTTATCAATATTATCTAATGGATATGCATATGTATTTGTGTCTGAAACTCTAATAAGCAGGCTGCCTGCAAAGCACCGTAAGCTGATATAAACCAAAAGAAAAAGGCTGCCGTCTTGCTGTGCCATGCCCTCCCTTGGGCCAGCACAGGCTTTAAACCCCATTACAGAGCCGAGTTCTGATTTCTCCTGATTTTCTGGTTTCTGCAGAACTGATTTGGCTGAAAGCTAATCTGGCAAAAAAATTAATTTCCACAGCATCTCATTGCACAGGCCTACAACTGTGTGTGCTGGCACACGAAAGGGAATGGATGGGAACAAACAGCTGGGGCAGGGAGGGAGCAGCAGTCCTCCTCTGGGGGGCAAAGCCAGTTTACGCTGCTTACAGCATTACCCGGGTGATGATCTCCTTAGAATGAAATACGGTTTAGATTTCTGTAAAAGAACCAAGCAGGCAGCCCCTCTTAATGCACAACAGTATAGTAAAAACAAGACCTCATTATTAGTCGGTCTTAAAAGTTGTTGTATTTTACTCTGAGTGAGTTTAAAGTGGGCATAAGGATGATATCAATGACGTGGTTCTTAGAAGTTCTGTGTGCCCAACAAGAAGAGCTGTATGTGACTCTGCAGCTGCTTTGGGGTTTGGAAGCCTTCAGATCTCAAAGGTTCGTGGGGTATTTTTTTTCGAGGAAAGTATTTTCTTGTCATAATTCCTGATGATTCCATGCAGGAGCAGATTATGTAGAGATCTGATAAGTAAAAATTACCTTCATCTCTCTTTCACCCTATTGCAACTCAGGCTGTAGTTTCTTAAGAAGTGTTTTATGGGAATTCCGGTTCAACATTCCTGGTCCTCCCATACTTGGCTTCTCAGCCATGCCAATATGACAGCTTTTCTTGCCACACTGTTAGCTGCATTGGAGGAACTCACTTTTGGAAAAAAGTGCGGTGTCCTTCTTGTTCCCTGCCCCAAGAAAAGTATCATGGCCAGCTCTCTGATAAAGGAAAGGATTTCTTTGTAGAAAGTTGTGCAGACTGAAGTCCCAGAGATAGTTACAGGTAAAACCTTGATATGTAGGTGTTAATTGTTACCAGCTGGCTTCAAAGACTTCCAGACTGTTTCAGCGTAAACAAATATGTAGTGCACCCAGAACACAATAATATCTTATTTACAATACCATGCATAACTTTCAGACAAACACTATCAGACAGTAAACACTCTAGTGATTCCTCTGCAACTTCTCCTCCCTCCCCCTTGTTGATGTGTGATAATTAAATACAATCTCAGTTTCTGTCAGATACTTAGC
Source organism: Haliaeetus albicilla (assembly GCF_947461875.1). Lineage (NCBI taxonomy): Eukaryota > Metazoa > Chordata > Aves > Accipitriformes > Accipitridae > Haliaeetus > Haliaeetus albicilla. The sequence continues at coordinate 29,423,035 of NC_091486.1, forward strand.
ATGCACATTTAAAGAAAACCTTTTATTTTCTTCCTTTCTGAAATAACTATAGGTCCTTATAGCGTAACCATAGACACTTCGAAACCTGCTGCTTATGCTTCAGGTATGGCATTGGGGCCAAAATAGTTATAATTTTTTCCAGATGTATCAGCTGGTCTAACACAAGACACTATCTCTGTCAACAAGCTCCATCCAGCTCCAGTTACAGTGTGTATCATCTCCATTTGAGGAAAAAAAAAACCCCATACCATGTTTTTTCCTGAATGTGCCAGACCTTGCTCATAAACAGAGAGAGAAGGGGAAAGGGAGAGAGAAACAGGGAAGGAGAGAAGCCTTTATGTTCACAGTCAATCATTAACCTAAAACCCCCTGTACTCTGTAGCCAAAGCCGTATAAGCACAAGGACCCAGGCCTCCCACCAGCAGGTCAGCAGCTGAGATAGAGGAGTGCCTTGAACTCCTCCTGCCTCTTGCTCTCACTGCCTCAGCTCTGAGGCTGCTGCGTGGGACTGCTCCCCCCTATAATTTCTCAAGAGCAAAGAAAGGTGTGAGGAGCTGTTGCCTCCCTGCCCCAGGTATCCCTGCTGCTCCCTCCTTACAAGCTTATGGAATTGTGAAGAGTTATACCAAGTCTTCCCTTTTCCCTTCCTTTATTATTTTTCATGTGAACCATTTCCATAGCCTAGCTGACCTGCTGGTCTCTCCAGCAGTTGGGAGGCTTAATTATTTAGCATGATGAATGCTTTACAGTGGTGCTGACCCATGAGAAACTGTTGGGCCCTGCTCTGCTGTTGGGAGTCAGCGGTGAGCTGGCTTGGGGCTGAGCCAGCTGGGACCCAGCGGCGGGTCTGGGATGGCCCCATGGGCCGACTCCAGGGAACCTTTCAGCTGCCCCTAGCACATCCAGCACTGCCCTACCCGCCCTGGGGGTGTTTCTGGCCTGCAAGCTATTCTACCTTACCCACAGTGTTTCCTGAAGAAACAGAATATTCCTGTTCCTTTGCATTGCTGCTTTGCTCTGAAAGGGAAAAAAAAAAAAAAATCTTTTTTTTCTCGTTCAACATATATGGGATGCACATTTGTGCACTTGCACATGCAAACACATGTCCATACCCAGGAAAAGCAGTTCTATATATGGTTTAATAGATTATTTCCCTGTGATTTGCTCTGAAGTGCTGTGGGCTGGTGGCAGACATGTCCGGATTTGAAAAGGCAAGGAGGAATTGTTTACCACTGCAGCAGTCCCACACTCCGCATGTGCCTGCTCCTAAGGAACCTGCGTAAACTTTCTGCTTGCTGGAGTTTATGTGTCTGTATCCCCATCTCATCCCAAAACTTCACTATTCACTTTGACCTCCAGCTTAGGCTGTTTTGGCCCACTTCCACTGCAACTTCTCTGGTACTATCATTTGTTTATGTTATACAGCCCAGGGTGCGGGCTGCCTTTCTGAATGCTAATCTGAGTTGGGGGGGGCATTTATTTTTACTGCAGCAGTAGTCCCCTTGTGCCGTATGACGTCACGCTGTGGCTTAGAGGTATTTTTATATTGCCTTTTGTTGCTTTGTGGTGATTTTCCATTGCACACGTCTTCATGTGTAGATTGATCTGTTACAATTGTAATGGTGTTGGGCCGTCTCATGTATTTGCACTGTGTTCTACACGATCTGGTGGTAGGTAAGATGCGGGGGGCACTACTCGGTACCGCGTGGTACTGAAAAAAGTACTTTGCAGAGTAGCGGGTGTTTGGGGAGCCCTGCAGAGCGCGACATCCCATTGGGCTGGTTGCGTGGCTTTGCCATACCACCCGTTGGAAGGGTACGGGCTGTCGCTGTGTTGGGCGAACGTGTTTCCGTGTGTGTTGCTGTACACTGCAGAGGAGAAGCGGTGCTTGGGAATGCCTGCAAGCTGCTGCGTGGCGTGGCAAGGCGCGCGCCAGGTCTCGTGTCACCGTCTGGGTAGGTCGGGGCAGGCGGCGCGCACCAACGCGGTGCGTTTCGCTGCTCGGCGGGGCGAGGGCCGTGCTCCGGCCCCGGTCGTTGCACCGCAGCGCAGGTTTTTGTGCGTTGCTTCTCCCAGGCCGTACTTTGCGTGGCAAAGGGCCCGCTCTGGGTGCGCGTGCCCTGCGCTGCGCCGGGAGGCTGCGCAGCGAGGGAGGGGTGCGCGGTGCCCGCCGCGGGACAGCCCGGCGCTGTGCGGGCGGTAGCAGCGCGGCGCTGGCAGGGGGGGCTGTTAGGGCTCTTGGGGCACGCGGCAGCGCCGTGCCCTACAGCGGCGTGCCCCGTTTCGGGTCAGCGTTTCACGCCGGTCGCTGCCCGCGAGCACTGGGCAGAGCGCAGCTGCTGCTGCCGCTGCCGCCTGGGTGCAGCTGCGTGAGCGCAGCGCGGGCGGCGCGGTGGGCGCCCGTCCCCAGGCTGCACGGTTGCCCCGCTTCGCGCGGCGTGGGCTACGCGAGGCGGCGTGGGCTACGCGAGGCGGCGTGGGCTACGCGAGGCGGCGTGGGCTACGCGAGGCGGCGTGGGCTACGCGAGGCGGCGTGGGCTACGCGAGGCGGCGTGCCCCCCCGCGGGGCGCCGCGGCCCCTTTAAGCCCGGCCTGCCCGGCGCTGCCCTGCCCCGGCCCAGCGGCGCTGCCGCCGCCGCCGCCGGCCGCCCCGCCGCGCCCCCGCGCCGTACGGGGCCGCCCCGCCCGGTCCGGCCCGCGCCTCCCCGGAGAGCCGGGCGGGGAGGGGCGGGCACAGCGGCCCGCCGCGGCGGAAGGAGGCCGCCGGCCGCGGCCTCGCTCCCGGCGCTGCCGGTGCTGCCCGCGCGCGGTGAGGCGCAGCCCCCGCGGCTCCGCGCGCACCTGCCGGCCCGCCCCCGCCCCGCCGCGCCGCGGGGCCGGGGACAGGCACCTGCCGGCGCCCCCGCGCCTCCCGCACCTGCGCCGCCCCCCTCCCG